>NC_081408.1:167494025-168097359 GCF_030272615.1 Cryptomeria japonica | reverse complement strand
GATGAGAGAGAGGAGAGAGGAGGAGAGGGTGAGAGACATGAGGTTAGAGAGAGGAACAAGAAGGAGAGAAAGGGTAAGATATCGAAGAGAGATGTGTGAGGGGGAGAGAGATGAGATATAACACAAGGAAGATAATTAGGGCTCAGAATAGACAAAGACAATGATGGGGGAAGTAAGACGAGAGAGAGAGGAAAAGAAGAGATACATGCATGTATACAAACATATATACATATATCTATATAAATATATGTATATATAACTATAGATATGCATATATACATACATAAACACATATTATCTAGGTATATCTAAAACATGTATAGTAAATGCTAAGTTTACAAGCATACATTATCATATCTTCATAACCCGTACGGGTTTTGTGAAACAAAAAAAAATGTTTTTAGTTCTTCATAACCCATACTAGTTTTGTGAAACAAAAAAAAAAATTCTAGCTTTACATATCCCATATGGGTTATTTAGAACTGCGAATAGTACTTTTGGTTTTTCAAAACCTGTGTGGGTTTTGGCTTGGTAAGAGGGTTGGAAAATGACCCTAAGGCTTACAAGCCCATTTCCCCCCCTTTTTTGTTCCTTTACATGTTTTTTCATCCTCCACCATGATTTATTGACTTCATCGTCATCAGGTTTACAAATGATCAAGTGGGTATCTCTAAAATTACCACCACAATCTCACACATCTTCTTAGTTTTCTGACCATATAAATTTTTCTATTTTTGGACAACATTAGCATAGTAAACTTTAATTTTCTTTATCAGTGCCTTGACAGTCCTCACAGACATATGTCTACCATTTTTTTAATAACTTTTGATATACTTGACAAAATTCAAAATAAATTATATATTCTTGTTCTACACTAGATTTTATACACAAATTTGTTTTTGCATTTTTGATTATTTTGATGCAAGTTATGCCCAACACACGAACAAGTACGAAATTTTCAGGATGCAGTCACTTCCAAAAATCATAAAAAATAAAATACTCAATAGAAAATTACAAAAAAATATAAAACTTCTAAATCTCACTCTTACCTATCATACTACCAAAGGGTTTTGAATAATACTAAATCTAACTATATATGTTTGTGTAGCGCAAAAAAATAGCTATGTTATATTTTTCTGAAAAAATCAGGAACAATTTTTCGTGCGTGAAAGGTTTGACCCTCTTAATCTTATCCAATTTAAAAAAAAAAAATAGTAGTGTAGATTTAGAGTACTAAAATTCTTATTCTTTTCTAAACTCCTAGTTTTGAGTGCATGACCTTCATATAGCTCTTTGAAGTTCAAGTTTACTCGTTTTCAGAAAAAAAAGTGGCCACTTATACCCCCCTTTTTTGTTCACCATCTTGGTGCACTTACCCCCATGTATGATATCCTAAGGGGTCATATGGTGTCGTAAGGGGTCATATGGTGTTGTAACACATGCGTGGCCCAATTAGGACCCCACATGACCCCTAATGACATCATGTGACCCTTAGCACACCACATGACCCCTTAGGAGCATATGATGTCCTAAGGGGTCATATGGTGTCCTAGTGGCTCATATGGTGTTGTAACACATGTGTGCCACCATTAGGACTACCACATGACCCCTAACGACACCAAATGACCCCTTAGCACACCACATGACCCCTTAGGACCATATGATGTCCTAAGGGATCATATGGTGTCCTAAGAGGTCATATGGTGTTCTAACACATGTGTGGCCCCATTAAGACCCCGAACACCCTCAACGACACCATACAACCCCTCAACACATGACATTACCCCTTAGGACCATATGATATCTTAAGGGGTCGTATGATGTTGTAAGGGGTCATATGGTGTTCTAATACATGTTCAGACCCATTAGGACCCCACATGACCCCGAATGACACCATATGACCCCTTAGGACCATGTATGATATCTTAAGGGGTCATATGGTGTCGTAAGGGCTCATATGGTGTTGTAACACATGCGTGGCCCAATTAGGACCCCATGTGACCCCTAATGACATCATGTGATCCCTTAGAACACCGCATGACCCCTTAGGAGCATATGATGCCCTAAGGGGTCATATGGTGTCCTAGTGGGTCATATGGTGTTATAACACATGTGTGGCACCATTAGGACTCCACATGACCGTTAACAACACTATATGACCCCTTAGCACACCCCATGACCCCTTAGGACCATATGATGTTGTAAGGGGCTGCATGGCGTTCTAGGGGGTCATATGGTGTTCTAAGACATGTGCAGACCTATTTGGACCCCACAAGACCCCTAACGACACCATATGACCCCTTAGCATACCACATGACCCCTTAGGACCATATGATGTCCTAAGGGGTCATATGATGTTCTAACGCATGTGTGGCCCCATTAGGACCCTGAACACCCATAACAACACCATACGACCCCTTATCACACGACATGACCTCGTAGGACCACATCGTATCTTAAGGGGTTGTATGATGTCCTAAGGGGTCATATGATGTTATAACACATGTGTGGCCTTAGTAGGACCCCACATGACCTCCAATGACAACATATGACCCCTTAGGACCATGTATGATATCGTAAGGGGTCATATGGTGTTGTAACACATGCATGGACCAATTAGGACCCCACATGACCCCTAACGATATCATGTGACCCCTTAACACACCACATGACCCCTTAGGAGTATATGATGTCCTAAGGGGTCATATGGTGTCCTAGTGGGTCATATGGTGTTTTAACACATGTGTGGCACCATTAGGACTCCACATGACCCCTAACAACACTAGATGACCCCTTAGCACACCACATGACCCCTTAGGACCATATGATGTCCTAAAGGGTCGTAAGGGGTCATGTGGTGTCCTAATGGTGCCACACATGTGTTAAAACACCATATGATCCCATTAGGACCCCACAAGACCCCTAATGACACCATATGACCCCTTAGCATACCAAATGACCCCTTATGACCATATGATGTCCTAAGAGGTCGTATGATGTCCTAAGGGGTCATATGGTGTTCTAACACATGTGTGGTCCCATTAGGACCCTGAAGACCTGTAACGATACCATACAATCTCTTAGCACATGACATGACCCCTTAGGACTATATGATATCTTAAGGGGTCATATGATGGCCTAAGGGGTCATATCGTGTTCTAACACCTATGCAAATCTATTAGGACCCCTTAGGACCATGTATGATAGCCTATGGGGTCATATGGTGTTGTAACACATGCATGGCCCAATTAGGAACCCACATGACCCCTAACGACATCATGTGATCCCTTAGGACCCCACATGACCCCTGATGACACCATAAGATCCCTTAGCACATCATATGACTTGAAGTAGGACCATACAATATCCTAAGGCATTGTATGGTGTCCTAAGGGGTCATATGGTGTCTTAAGAGGTCTAATGGTGTCCTCAGGGGTCATATGGTGTCCTAAGGGGTCATATGGTGTCCTAAGGGACAAGATGAACTAAGATTACAATATAAAAAGCAGTGCCAATACTGCTTACAAAAATAAGTTCAGATCATCCCCTGAGAGTGAGCATCAGGTTCAAGGATGAAAATAATAAACCAGTATGCTCCCTCTCTCTCTCTCTCTCTCTCTCTCCCCACTCTCCCTCCCTTTCCCCTCTATCTCCCTTCTTTTCCTATCTAGTCCCCCCCCCCTCTCTCTCTCCCCCTCCTTCTTCCCACTCTTTCTCTCTATCTCCCTCTCCCTCACTCCCCTTACCATCTCCCTCTCTCTTTCTCACCCTCTCTCTTTTTCTCTTCCTCCCTCTACACTATTTCTCTCTCCCTCCCTCCTTCTATCTCCCTTCCTTTCCCATCCCCCCCCTCTCTCTCTCTCTTTATCTTTCTTTCCCTCACTCCCCTTACCATCCGCCTCTCTCTCTCATCCTCCCTCCTCACTCTTTCTCTCTCCCTCCCCCCTTTTATCTCCCTTCCTTTCCCATCCCCCCCCTCTCTCTCTCTCTCTCTCTCTCTCTATCTCCCTCTCTCTCCCTTACCATCTCTTTCCCTCTCTCTTTGTCTCTCCCTCCCCCCTCTCCATTTTATATTATTTTATATTTTATTTATTTGTTTTATATTATTTTTATTTTATTTTAATTGTTTTATATTATTTTAATTTTAATTATTTATATTATTTTAATTTTATTTTTATTTTGTAAAAAAGGGGGCAGGGACCCCGTAGGACTGTGGGCCCCCCTCCCCAAATCCCTTATGGGAGTGCGGTGTGAGGCTGCGGTTTTTAACATAAAACGTGCATATGGGTTTTTCAACATAAAAAGCACATACAGGTTATGAGAATTATGAACGTTGCCTTGTTGGGGTATTTTTAGGGACTATTTACGCATATGGGTTAACTAAACATAACCTGTATGCATGTCTTGCACATATTTTTATTTGGTCAACGACCTCAACAACTGCAAAAGGAGTTTTTGAAGTCGTTGAAGGCCCCACTACAACTGATATTGCGATTCTGTGATAGTTTTATATATTAAAGTAAGGAAAATTTTGTTTTGCATGATTTCAAATGATTGAATTGTTGTTCTATTTAGTGCAAAATGATTTAATTTGGGAAAATCGTTATTAACGATGGGAAAGAACAAGCGAGGAAAAATCAAACAATGAGAGGCTGAAAATGAAAGACAAAGGCAACGTATGAAGAAATTACATGAACTAAGAACAATGGGACCAGAAGGTATGTCATCCACAACATCTCAATTAGATGTATCAAATGAACCCAATGCAATTGAAGAAGAAATCACATCAATAATCAAACAAATGATAAAGATGCACCAACAACATTTGATTTACTGAATGAACCTAATGCAATTGAAGAAGAGACCATAATGAATAATCAATGAAATGATGAACATACATGAACTCAATTCGATGTGATGGATGTACCTAATGCATGCAATGCACCAATGTTAACACCTCCTATAATTATTCGTAGGAAACCTAAGTATCTAAATGACATCTATGATAATATTTTGAAGCCAATGCCCGATAAAATAAACAAATGAACTTGTAGAAGAATAGTTAAAAGGATATGGAAATCCTATTTTGAAAACTTAAATCAAACTGAAAGATGCCAATTAATTGTTGAAATGGTTAAAAATTTGAATTTTAGAGAGACAATGAAAATTCTAGGCCTAAGATCATCAGAAAGTAATAGTGAAAGAACTATTGTGAGAAATTTATTTGATGCATATCAAGCTATTGGTTCCAAATCACGTAGTAAAGATTCTAGAATGTTACTTGACGTGTTATTACATCAACCATAATGAGCAAGAAAATAAAAAAAATATCGTTTGATAAGAAAAACAAGTAAGTCATTAAACATAAGTAGAACAACATTACATAAATTATTAGAGAGGTGGAAGAAAATAGAGGATCCTAACAATAATTCTCTTTGGGTGTTCTCGGGTAGACTACCACACAAAGACAAGGTTGTTGTTGATGCACTAAGAATGTTAATTGAAATTTTTTGGCATGACAACACAAGGGTTTCACCCAACTAAAGAGATGTTGTTAGAAGGCGAATTGGATCTATAAATTGTGAGCCACATGCCAAACACTATTTGGATATGACTCAAACAAAATTTTATGAAAGATTCCTTCAAAAGTTTCCTCAAATAACAATTAGTCAAAGATTTTTTGAAATGGCAAAACCTTTTTATGTTAAGATTAATCATGTACTTACAACGTGTTGTTGTAGGATGCATATTGGATTTTCTATGCACTATGATATTCATTGTCATATATGTTGTACTTTGCACTCTAACAATGTTTTGCAGGAATGCAATATACAAGCACCTCCTAAGTCACCAAGAGAATTTAACTCAAGTGTGCTATGTAAAAGACATGATGGTTGCATTTATTATAAGATGATGTGTCTAAAAGGTTCTTCTGCCACATGTGGTAGTTTGCAATATTTACCAAGATGTGTACACATTTGGAGAGCACACATGAAATTGGTAAGAAACTAGTTTCTTTTGGAAAATACAAGACAATCACATATGGGGTTAAAGATGGAAAATAATTGAAGAGATGTGAGTTAGTGAAAAATGATATATGTGTAGCCTAATTTATTAAAATGTTTTAAGAGAAACTAGTTTATGAGTACATACTGCATACACATAGAGCTTGGTGGTTAGATGAGAAATTCAAGCTATGCAAGGACACATTTCCTCTTGGTACCATTGTCTCTATTGTTGGTTTTTCTTAAAATTATACACTACAACCTCAAAATGAAGTGAAATCTATTTATTACCATTCTACGCAAGTTTATATTTTTGTACACATAGCATTCATGCATGCAAATGATAGAATAGAGGAGGATAGAAAGGTTGTAAGAGAGTATCACTTCGTACTCATTCGTCAGAGTTTGTGCAAGGATGCTTTAAAGTTTTACATGCCAATTTAAGGGAAAGAAACATACACTACAACCAACACATAATATGGTCAAATAATTGCATGTCACAACTCAAGAATGCAAGGATGTTCTATTAGTTGACTAGGATGCATGTGACAAGCGGTGTACAAATTTTTTTGAATTTCACTGAGGTTGGACATGGAAAGGGGGAGCACGATGGTCCAGGAGCATGCGTAAAAAGAGCCCTAGATAGAGAAGAATTGAAGTACGAAGGTGGTGCTGAGTTGGTAGATGCAACAACAATTATGGGATGGTGTAACTCTACAATGGGACTAGGTAATGCAGGTATGTTAATGGTTCATAGATATTTTTGGTTGGTCAGTGAATCTAATACTGAAAACTATCAAGATTGTTGTACAGTTGCAAGATCGAGTGAAATGCACTCATTTAGAAGTTCAAATGCAAGTTCACAAGTAATTTATACTGGACATATTGTATGTTTTTTCTCTTCATGTATGTATTTTGTCTGGGAAGAATGTGAATCACAAGAGTGGGTTGAAAAATGGTCTTGTAGACCATTGGTTCCAATTGATACATATCAAGTTCCTAAAGCACTGCAATTGAACTAGATGGAAGCATCAATGGATTTTAACCATGTATCCGACCTAGTGGAACCAAGTGATTTTTTGGTTAATTTTTTTGTAGGAATCTTTTTGGCTCATTTTGTTACATTGCACATTATTTTTGGTATTAATTATCATTCTATAAAATGCATGTCATGTGTATGTAGTTTTTGCAGAAGAGAACAATGAAGAAGGAACATATTACTTTTTGTGTCGTTGTTTTGAGCCTACAAGAAAATTGACAACCACAATCATTGATGGAGAGGGTATTGAGTACCTAATAGGGTCTGTTGTCGTGACATGCACATGGCTTAGGAGATACCCTATGAAGAATTTGGATGTTTGGTTGTTCAAAGACCTTGAAACACATAAACATATTCTTTATTTCTCCAACCTTGTTGTTGCAACAAATATTCAATTGATTAAGTATTGTGGTAGACCTCATAACAAGAATTTATGGAAAGTTCATGAATCCGACCATGAGACAATATTTGACACAATATGGGTTAGAGCCGATCCAGAAGGCTCACTTGATTGATTTTGGGTCATCTACAAGTGTTCAATTGTTGGAGTATTATAATGATCCTATGTTTCGGGGTAGAATGATTTTGAGAATTTTTTATATATCATCTGTGAATTGTTCTAAATTCATTTTTTGTATATATAAATGCCCATGAGCTAATTTGTTCATATTTAGAGGCAAAATTTGGTATATTTAAATGGCTATGAGCTGATTTGTACATATTTAAATGGTAAATTATATATAAATGCCCACGAGCTGATTTGTAAATAATTTTTTTGTATATATAAATAGAAAAGAGTTGATTTGTCCATTTTTAGAGGCAAATTTTTCGAATATATGTCAATTTTTGTATAAGTAAATTTTTTATATTTGCAAATATTTGTATATGTAAATTTGTGCATGAATGGAATTTTGTGTGCATTTTGTATTTTTTATTAGAATTTAAATTTTGTATGACTATTTATGAGTACATGACCTAATTTATGACTATTTATGAGTACATGCTTATGCCTATCATATAGATCTGGATGTTCTAGTGAGCTGGGAGGCACAATAGGAGCATGCCTACCATAAGCCTACCCACTTGGATGTGCTCGTGATGTTGGTTCATGCCCATGACAAACGAAATCAAATTTAGCCTATGTTGCAAACTTGCATTGCATGCATCTAATGATTTTTGCACCAACAGAAAAAATGCTACCATGTAAAAATGACTCCAAGTCTTCAAAAACTGAGAAAGGTCATTGTAGACAGGCCCCACATGACCCTATAGGTTCAAACAGATCAATCCTATACATCCTGGATTGTGATAAATAGTCCATCAAAGTTTGACAATTTTTTGGACTTAGATCACTTGAGAGATCGTGCTGGTGGTGTATGGTGTTGGATGTTCCAACGAGTTGGGAGGCACAACAAGAGCATGCCTACCATAAAAATGCCCACCCAAATGTGCTCATGTTGTTGGTTCATGCCCATGATGAACAAAATCAAATTTAGCCTATCTAGCAACCTTGCATTGCATGCATCTGACGATTTTCATACCAAATGATAAAATGCTACCATGTGAAAATGGCTTCGAGTCTTCAAAATCTGAGATAGGTCATTGTAGATGAGCCTCACATGACCCTATAGGTTCAAACAAATCAATCGTATGCATCTTGTATTACGAGAAATAATCTATCAAAGTTTGACACTTTTTTGAACTTAGGGCACTTGAGAGATTGCACCGATAGGGTATGGCTTTGGATGTTCCAGCGAGCTGGGAGGACCAATAGGAGCATGCCTACAGTAAACCTCCCCACTTGGACATGCTCATGCTACTGGTTCATGCCCACGATGAACATAATCAATTTAGCCCATCTTGCAACCTTGAAAACAATTGAGCAACTTTGACAACAACTGAGAAACTTTTAGATCTTTTATCCAAAGTACCCCAAACTTTCACAAATGACTCCAAATGATTATTAATGCTCCTAAATGACCTTGTTTAGATGAAACAACACAAAACAAGACAAAAACCCAAATTTGACCATTGCGAGCATGAGGATGCTCCCGCACCACTCACATTGACAGATATAAAGGAAATGAATTAAAAAACATCCATTGATCATTACTATGGATCAAATGTGATCATTACCATTGAATTTAATTGTGATTGAGGCAAGGAGTTTTGTAGGGTTAATTCAATATTTTAGAAAGTGGTGCAGGAGCACCTACTCACCTAGATGCCTCATGAAGGATATTTAGTTTATAATTATTTTTTAGGTTATGTAAGGTCCTAAGGACCATTTGGAGTCAATTAAAATAATTTTGTAAGGCTATTAAAGCCATTATGCTCTTGTTGACCTATCAGGTCTTGATAAGGTCAAGTTGGTCAAAGAATGTAAAAGTGCCCAATAAGGGTTGAGATGATGTAATTATATGATTTGGAGTCAATAGGACAGGTTTTGGAGTCATGTTGTCAAGTTTGACAAAAAGTTGCAAAGTTGTCACAATGCAAAATTGCAAAATTTGCAAAAAAAGATGTAACCAATGGGCAAATACGTTTAAAGGTGGTTGGAGTTGATTTGAAGGTTTTTTTTTGGTGTAGTTAGAATATATATGTGTAGGGGAGGTCAAATGGATGTTGGTTGGGTGATGTAAGAGTGCACAATTAATGAAAACTGAAGTTTTACCTTGCATATTCCTTGTTTCCCAATCGTAACAATCTGATTTACTACAAATTTCTCTATGAAAATATGTCTTGGAATTTGAAACCTTTTTATAATGAAAGAGGAGTGAATCCCCTAAAATTTGGCTTTTATTTCATTTGATTTCATTATGTTTGAATAAGTTATATCCAATTTGGTAAAAACAGTCAGAAACCCTTGCTAGGGTATCCAGTGACTTGAAATAATGTAATATTTGGTCATCCTATCATTAAAAACCCATTCCAATGGATGTGATGACCCTTTTAAATGTATATTTATATTTTATTTTTGATGTAGGGTTCCATGGTAGGAATGGCAAGTGCTAAGAGTGACACAAAATCTTATTTTTGTGTCTCAGACTGAAAATGATAGCACGTTGGTGATGTGTGGGTTGATATAAGTGCAATATTGGGCTCACAAAGGTTGGATGGAGTATCAGAGAGGTGTGAGGGGTTAGTAAAGACCCTAATCAAGTATTTTTGGTCCTTGATTTGTCAAAATACTCACTGTTTTAATGACTGTCCCAAAACTGGGTATGTTGCTGTCCTAAGGAACTAGTGGACTGAGATTTTGAGATTATGATGTAATGAGTGAGTTTTATGAGTGGAGGACAATTGGGGAAGATGTGTGGGAGTCCTTAGTAACCCTTGGAAGTGTTAGGAATCCCTAGAGAGAGGTGTTGACTCAGGTTATTATGACCGTCCTAAACAAAGTTGTGGCTGCCATGATGAACTAGTGATATAGCAACAAGTTCTCTTTATGGTCTTTAGGGTGGATGGGAGGGTTGAAAATTGTGGTTTATCTATGTCAAGGAGTATCTTCAAGGGTGTCATGAAATCCCTTGGGTTTATGAGTATCTACTTGTCAAAGTGAGTTGTGCCCATGGACAATTTGGAGTCCTAATTAGAGTTGAGTTTGTGTGAGTGGGATGTGTTGCAAACTTTGAGTTGAAAGTGTTGTGATCATCCAAGTCCTAAACTATGTTCATGCCTTTTGTTTAGTGTTGTTGACCAATTCCTCCATGTAAGTGCAAACCCATGTGTAAGGGCTCAAGTCTTGTGAAGACCAAAGTGATGCTTATGATCTATTGAAGCATGACACCTTTTAAGGGTATTTTGAAGGTTGATAAGAGTGATAGGATGTGATGCACCCATTGTTGTGAAATATGTCCAAAGTGAGTTTTGGGAGTTTTGGTGTGAACCCTTAGCCTCTGCATCAGAAAGCTTATCAAATCACCTTATTTCTTTGTAACCCATGATTGTAGAAAATAGATTTTTGTTGTTTACATTCATATTGCTGATTACATAGGCAAATATTCATTTAACTTTATAAAAGGGCAGTCACCAAATACATCGAATAGTTATCTAAGTTTGATATCAAATATTAGCCAAGTCTATAGAGTAGCTGGGATCAAAATTTATCAGACAAGGATCTAGCTATTGTTAGGAATTTACTAAAAATGGAAACTATTTTCAAGTGATCAAATACTTTCATTATGATTGAGACATGAAGTTTTCTAGAGGTAGTTCAATATCTAAAAAAAGCTTATCAAATCATATTCCATAGTTGCAATGCTTCATATTTCGTGATGGCGATTGTTAAGTCTTTTATATAGGGTAGAATTCAACAAAATGCATTTGCTTAGATGAAGTAATTGATTAGCAAGCCACTGGTTTTCACAATACCTAGCTTGCAACTACTATTTTAGGTAGAGACAAATTTTAATGATTGTGTGTTGTAGGCTCTTTTATTACAATTTTGTAATCTTGTTTGTTGTCATTTAGACTTTTTTCATTGAGTGCTTTGGATATATTTCTCACATAATGAATTGTATGTCTTTTTTTGAGCAAAAATTAACTATATCAATTATTAAAAAAACATTTATATACATCAAAATGCACAATAATGAACAAATTGTGTATGTACCGAATATCAAATCAATATCAACAAAATGCACAATAATGAACACAATACACATTTATTGGATCGAATATCAACATTTATATATATCAAAATGCATAATAATTGTGTATGTATACAAATAATGGCATAAATGCTAAGTCAATAAAAGTTTTACAAAAATATGGCATATGCCATGTCCAGATCGATATAGAATAAAAATGTAGATTATATCTAGATGTATTGGTCCTTTGATGACCACAACTAACACTATATTATCCTATAGTTATGGTAGATCATCAAAATGGAGCCTCTTTGATGCAGTACACGACTCTGTAGATGGCTACACAACCACAATTCAAAAGCCAAGTTAGAATCCTTTTGTACAAAATAGTTCATAATTATCAACATAACTATACATTCAAATATAATTTCTTTTAAATTGAATTGTAGATTACCTCATCTACTGATTTGGGGTCTACTGTCTTTTCTTTCCTTGCCTTGTCAGACTTAGGAGTCTTCTTAAAATGGAACTTGAGAGGATCCACATTATGCCCAAACCAAGAAGGGGCTTATTGTAGGTTAAATACAATTAATACAAGGTAATAACATATATAGATCAAAAACACTAAAAATCTACAATATATATAATAAAAGTGTACCGGAGCTTGAGATGCTTTTCTAGTAGACTTAGGAGGGCTTTCCATTGATGAAGCAACTATGGCTATTTCCTATATGAAAAAGGATAAGATTAAATTTAATTAATACAATGATAAGTATTGTATGTTAAATATAATTAATACAAGGTAATAACATATATAGATAAAAAACACTAAAAATCTACAATATATAGAACAAAAGTGTACCAAAGCCTGGGAAGCTTCTCCAGTAGACTTAGGAGGGCTCGCCATTTATGAAGTAGCTATGGCTATTTCCTGTATGAAAAATAATAAGATTATAATTTATCTAAAGTTCACATGTACATGTGCATATAATAATCAAATCAAGAAAATAAAGTAGAGATACATACCTCTTCCCTCTCTTGATCCTTTGGTGTATCAAGTGCATTCATCAGTTCTACAAATCCCAATTGCCACTGTATATAAAAGAGACAAAAAATGCTAATCAATCTACAAGTTCTAATTAAGACAATTTAATCCTTTCCAAACAATTGTATCAAATAAAAATGTGTTCAAGTACCTTTTGACGTTTAGGCGTCCTTGAGGATTTCTTTCACCGAGGAGGCATCCTAGACATGTGTGGGGTACCCTAAAAGAAACAAAATTAACACAAGAGATATTAGTAGATAATATTAAATATAATTTAACAAATCTAAATTTAAAGGACTTGCATATTCAATCAAAAGAATACATAAAAAGAGGTGTGCAAAATATGATACCGCATAGCTCTCTAGGCCAAAATTGATGGTCGAGAGCATGACATTATCAGTCTAGGACATTTGATCCCTTGACAACACCTATAAAGCATAAAATAAATATACATTAAAGAGAGTTAGTATATCTTATAATTTTTTTTTTGAATTCAAGGTACTATTCTATTTTAACATGTTATAAAATTTATACCTCAGGCATCAAAGCTGTAGCTCCAACAAGTGTGGGAGGAATATTAGATGGTGTATTAACACCCGCTGCTACATTATGAAATGCATATTGTGTTAGGAATCCCACAGATACTGAGAGGGGGGGCTGAATCAGTATCTGACCGGTATATAGAATTTCTTAATTTAAAACATGCAGAACAAAATATAAGTGTACCAGTATGCAAGAAATAATGCAATAAACAGAATCAAGAACATACACATGAAAAGAACACCATAGCATAAGGTTTTAATGAGGAAACTTGGTGTGGGAAAAACCTCGGTGGGATTTTTGACCCACAATATTCACTCACTGGCCAATAAGAGAATATTACTTACAATAGGGGCCTGCACATGCAGGAAGGCCAACTTCCTAGAGCTCACTACTCAATGGGAAGTCTCACTGACTTACAATGAGGATTATACAAATCCAATATCTTGTACTGCATTATAATAGCATCTTCAATGCCTGATCCAGTACCGGTTGCTGCTCTGCTGCTTACATAAACCCCTTAACCTATATTTCACATAATAGGTCTGCCTAATATTTTTCCTTATTACTTTCTTGCTCATGCTAAAATGTCTACAATGATCTCTTTTATATATAAGATTCATTTTACAATATGCCAAGTCGGCTTGCAAAGTTTTACAATAATAAACAAAATATAATATAACAAAATCCAGTCGGCCTTTGTGTCAGTATACTTCATTTCTTCTATGCTGGTGCCAGTGCCGGTGTAGAGTGTGATTTGCTGATGCCGGTATAATGCCTTTGCCGATGCCATAGGATTGCAAGGTTGCCATCAATGAAAAAAACTTCAATCACATACAATGTCTCATTGGAGTGTGCATATGCCAACAATCTCCCCCTTTGGCATTGATGGCAACACTCATGAGAAATTTCAAAAGATGTATCCAAAAAAATGTGAAGTCCAAAAATGTTACCAAAAATGTGTGAGCTCCCCCTGAGCAGATGATTCCGGTGATTTGAATTTTCTCATCCCACTACTCCCCCTTTGGCATCAATGACAAAGGTTGTCAAGATGTCAGTAGAGTTTGTAGTTTCAACCTTGTAACTAGGTGGTTACAATTTGAAAAAGATCTCCCAAAATAAAGTTTATACTATCCATAAACTTCTTGCTATCCTTTATTGCTGTCTCTGTTCTCTTCACTGTACCGGTGAGATGCTGCAAATGCTCTGCCAATTTTTTCTTTCCCTGTATTAGTGCCTCATATACTTCCTTCCACAGTGATGCTAGATAGTCCAATCTTGGACTTAGTTTTGATCTCAAATGCTTTGCCTTATTCACTATTCTTTCTTTCTCTCTTTCCAATTTAAGTAATTCTTCTTCAAAATTTGTTATCTTTTCCTCAAAAACTAATAGTGTATCAGGTGAGTTAACAAAATTATCTGCAAGTTTATTGATCTCATCCTGTACCTTGCTCATCTTCTTGTCTATATATATAGTCAAAAAGTTTGTTTTACAGGTATCTTTGTACAGATTTTTGTACTCTTTCAATAAATTACATAATTCTGGTAGAAGTGTTTCAAAATCTCTGTTACACTTCTTTATTTGCTCATCAAAGAATTTCTGTTTTTCAACTTCTACTTTATCCTTTAATGACTCTTCCTTTATTTTCTCAATGTTTTCTGTGATATATTTACACAATGTATCAAGTTGTCCTAGAGAATCTTTATTGTCTATATTATAGTTAGGAGCAATTATCTTCAAAATTGGTATGGTATCATCAATTGCCTTGTAAGCTTGTGAGCTGCAGTCGGTTATCTTCTTGATTGAATCTAATAGTACCTCAGTCACATTAGTTGATTTGTATCCTAATGATGAATCAACAATCTAAGTACTGGTGGAAGTAACCAAGCTTGTATTGACCTTTGGTAGGTCTGTTTGTGTCTGCATTTCTTTAAGCAATGGTTTTTCTACTTCACTAGTTGTCAGTGGTACTGTTTCTCTATGTACCTATTCCGGTTGCTGTTGTTCTTGTTCTGGAGCCTTTCGCTCTATTTGTTGTATTGCCTCAGTCTGAGTCTGAGTCTCTACCTTTTTCTCTTTGTCTTCTACCGGTTTCTCCTGTGTGTTATCAGTTTCCTCAGCTACGTGAGGCTCACTAGCCATATTAGTCTTATCAGTTGTATCTTTGTCTACCACAATGTTGATCTTTCGAGTATCAACATCCATAGTATATAAGACTTCAGAATTAGGATTATCATCCTCTACATCCATACTCTCAGCTGCCAGTTGATCTTTTGTAGTTGTTGTTTTTACCGGTGGAGTAATTAGCGGAGGTGGGGGTAAGTTTTCTCTAACCTTGATACTGGGTGGTCCACCAACTTTACCTTTACCCTTGTCTCTATCTTTCTGATAAACTTTTATGGGTTTGGGGTTCCTGTATTCTTCTTGTTTTTCTTTCTCAACTAGGAATATGTCCCATCCATTTTCTGTCTCCTTAGTCACCTCATTAATTCTTCCAACCATTAAAGCAACGTGCCGGTGTGCAGTAGAAAATACTGTCTAGTTGGCTTGAGCAATTAGGTCATCAATTTCTTTGGGTGAGTTTACTAGATAAACAACAAGTAGCTTTTCAATCTTTATTTTCTTATCTAGCTCTATTACTGCTTGTCTTCTTGCTTCTAGTCTTTTAAATAGCTCATCTGGAGTTTCATTGACTACTTCCATCAAAAAATTCTTATACATATCCATATGCAATATAACACTATTTTCAACTTGCTCTTTTTCATCAGCTGTTAGAGTGTCATATATTTTGTCTATATTTTTCAAGTTACCTTCCTCTGTGATTTCATTCAGCAGTATATCAAGAGGGGCCAAGTCTTTGTTTGTCCTCTTCTTCTTTTTGGGTATCAGTTTCTTCTTCTTTGGTGTAGATTTTCTTACCGGAGATCTCACTGCTTGTTGCTTTTGCCTTGTCCTCCTAGGTGAGGGTGTGGTTGCCAGTGAGGGATCTCTTTTTCTTACAACTCTTTTGAAAGTTGCATGCATGTCACTCCCTGAAGAAGTACCTACTGGTGATAGGTGAGTTTCAGGTTGTGGAGCTGCTAACTCATCCTCTATTATACCAGTTTTCTTCAACACATCTTCTTTGATGACTTTTGCTTGTTTGGAACCTTTCCTTACAACTGCCTCAACCTTTTTCACTCTTTTCTTTGATTGTATTTGGCTTTTAATGGTTTTTGCACTACCAAATACTTCTTCCTTAGGTTCTCTGGGGGCTTCCAGAAGTGCTTTAGCATATGTTTCAATTATATGATCATCTATTTCATAGCCCATCTTGGTTACCCAAACTATCCTAGGGATGAGTGCTTCCATCCAAATTTCATCTTTCTTGATTACAAAGCATATTTCATCTTTGTATTTGTCGACAATCTTTTGTGATAACCTGATTCTTTTCTTCATTTTGGCCTTTAATGCTTGAAAGAAGTCATGAATATTGTTTTCCTTTTTTTCTCCCATGTTATTGAATAGTTTTGTTAACTGTTTGCCTACCGATATATCATATCCAAGTTCTTTGTAGCCTATACCGGGAACCTGTTTTGTTATATGTTGCATCAAACATACTAACATATTTCCAAACCTGAATGTTCCTTTCTTGTCCTTCTTAATCTTTCCAAGGTTGTCAATTAATTCATCCTTTAACCACTCACATATATCAATCTTTGCATTATCTGTGACCATATCATAAGCACTCTTAATGCACAAACTTGAAACTAAATTGAGTCTATTTGCATGAGTAGCTTTATACCCTAATATCATGCTGATAAATCTCACATTAATGTCTATTACATCATTAACTCTTAGGGACCTTTTGTCAAATGTTGCACTAGTTAGGTTTGTAACTAGGTCATTGGATACCTTCTTGGTTTTATCTGGCCTTTTACCGGTGGTCGGTAACCCTATGATAGCTTTCACAACTTCCTTGGTAATTTTGTGGACTGCATCTAACTAGAAAAATTCACCATGTACCCTGCTTAAGACTATCCTAATCACATCCTTGGGGAATTCAGGAATGCTAAGGATCTCTGTAAATCCTAGGGTCTCAATGATTTTGTGTTCATCTTTTACATTGTCGATTTTATCACATATCACAGTTTTAAACATGGTTTTAATCTCTTCATCTCCTAGTTCCTCAATGTTGCAGTGGATGTACATTCTGGGGTCTTGAGCATAAACAACTCCCTTAGGAATTTGAGAAAAAGCACCTAAGGTATCATCTTTCTTTGCTACCTCGGGAACTAACTGAAATACAGGCCTAGGTCTTTTTATCATTTCAACAACAGTAGGGTTTGCTATATATTCAATTGCAAAGGTGGATGCCATGATTAAATACCTTTTACTGCCTTTAGGATGGATGATTTCTTGGAGTGTTCTTGTCTCTTGCTTGAAATGCCTTAGCTCAGAATCTTTGCGCTCTTCGTAGGTTTGAAATCTCAGTGAAATAAAATGGAGCCAAAACCTTGATTTTATAGTGTCTTTTCACCATCTACCACATTAATTGCATGCCGGTTAAGTATTCACTTAACATTGTTTGCCGGTAATAAGTAATTCCAACTTCTTATCTCTAACCGAGGGAATAATAGCACATGTGTCAATAGATTTCCAAACCCTCAAAGAAATTTTCTTCAATTGGATGAAGAACTTCCTACCAGTGGAGCACTTCTTTGTCCTTCCAGTGAAGCATCACTCTGTCCTGCCGGTGAAGCATTGGTTTGTTCTACCGATGGAGGAGTATTCCCAATATTTAGATCAGCTTTTCTAATCCATTGTTTTGAGAATTCTTTCTTAACCTCTTCAACTTTTTCTTTACCTTTCAAGCTAGAACTTTTGTTGTCTACCAGTGTTCCTTTACTTCTATAGAATTTAGCAATATGCCCAATCTTGTTACATGCATAACAAGTTACATTATTCTTCTGAATAGCTTTCCCATAACCTATGCCGGTTTGTGTTCTACATTGATTAGATAAATGTCCAAATCTTCCACAAACATAACATCTCACATTCATTCTACAATTTTCAGAGTTGTGACCAACTTTGTTGCATTTAGAACATTGATCGGTGGGTGTATTGATATTCTGATAATTTCTAGATATACATTCATTTTCTCTATGACCATACTTATTACAGTTAAAGCATTTTCCATTGAATTTATAAGCATTAGGTTGTCTTACCGGTTTGCTGTGATCCTGAGTATTTGCAGTACCAGAGCTTTCACCAACTTCAAAGCCAATTCCAGAAGTGTCACCTTTAGGTTTTTGATTCTTCAGGAAGGTGCCAAGTTCCTCTGAGCTTTTCTTGAATTTTTCTTTATGTTGATTTGCAGTTTCTAGTTCTCTTTCTAAGACTTCTTTTTGTCTCATTAGTTCATTTGAATCATTCTGAGTATGCATCAGATTTGTCTTCAACATGTCATTTTCATAGCTAAGTCTTGTGTTCTCATTTGCTAAATCACTTAGTCTTCTAGTCAATTCTTCTTCATTCTTCTTCCTATCCTCAATCTCTTTGCAAAATCTCATAGTCATATCCTGCATCTCATTCTTTGTTGTCATGTTCTCTTGTTTCAACTTCCTTATCATATCATTAAGTGATTCCTTTTCATCATTCTCATTTTGCAATTTTTCACAAAGTTCTCTTCTCTTATTTCTTGCAACAATAAAATTTTCTTGAAGTGCCTGAATGATATCCTGAGTTGCCCTTAAATCATCTTCTAGTTTGATATTTTTCAATTTCTCTGCATCATAGTCTGAAAGAGCTCCTTCCAATTGCTTCATCAGATTTTCCATCTTTACCGGTGTCAAGATTTTCCTCAAGCTGTTAGGCTTCTGAAAATAGAGGACCAGGCTCTGATACCAATTGTTAGGAATCCCACAGATACTGAGAGGGGGAGGGGGGGGGGGGGGTGAATCAGTATCTGACCGATATATAGAATTTCTTAATTTAAAACATGCAGAACAAAATATAACAGTGTACCGGTATGCAAGAAATAATGTAATAAACAGAATCAAGAACATCCACATGAAAAGCACACCATAACACAAGGTTTTAATGAGGAAACCCGCTGTGGGAAAAACATCAGTGGGATTTGTGACCCACAATATTCACTCACTGGCCAATAAGAGAATATTACTTACAATAGGGGCCTACACATGCAAGAAGACCAACTGCCTAGAGCTCACTGCTCAATGGGAAGTCTCATTAACTTACAATGAGGATTATACAAATCCAATATCTTGTACTGATTTACAATAGCATCTTCAATGCCTGATCCAGTACCGGTTGCCGCTCTGCTGCTTACATAAACCCCTTAACCTATATTTCACATAATAGGTTTGCCTAATATTTTTCCTTATTACTTTCTCGCTCATACTAAAATGTCTACAATGATCTCTTTTATATATAAGAGTCATTTTACAATATGCCAAGTCGGCTTACAAAGTTTTACAATAATAAACAAAATATAATATAACAAAATCTAGTCGGCCTCTGTGCCGGTGCCAGTGTCCTGAGTGCTGGTGTAGAGTGTGATCTGCTGATGCCAGTATAATGCCTTTGCTAGTGCCATAGGATTGCAAGGTTTCCATCAATGAAAAAACCTTCAATCACATACAATGTCTCATTGGAGTCTGCATATGCCAACATATTGTTTGTATCAACTTAAATCGATCTATAAATGAAAATTCATTTACATTTACAATTTTAAAGAGATTGACAAATAAAATGTTATCAATTCAAATCGACACATCTATATCTGCGTGTGACCACCATACTCCATATGTACCAAATCATCAGTTAGTGCCACATCCTTTGCAGTGGTAGTTTGACATCTACTCCTGTAAATTGTACACAAATGGGACATGAAACCATCTGAACTAGCCTCAACATCCATCCTAGAGCATATACCTGAACAACTGGGACATAGATGCTGAATGGGCTCACCAAGGCTAGATGGCTCAACTACTGGATCATCTTTTAGGCCACGAGGGTGTGATAACTGTGTGCCAAGCTAAATGATGACATTGGTCAATGCAATGGCCGTCTGAAGAGTGTGTAGCTCCATCAACTCTTTCAGGGCTATTGGGATCGTGACATGGACCACAAGTTTTTGTGCTAGGGGGATGCGACTTTGGGGGTTTAGTACCCTCCAAGCTCCAGGTCTATTTTTGGCAAAGCCTCCATCTCTACCCTAGAACTCTCTCATATTAAAATAGTTTGACCGCTCAGTGAGGATAAACTCAAAATATAGTTTCCTCAAAAAATATAATGGAACCTCAAAATTATTACAAGGTGGTTGGTCAAAGACCATCCACCACCTATCCCAAAAAGTATTTTTCATCTACAAATGGCTACACTAGTGTATAGGAAACTTCTTTGAATTAAGAGGTAAGGTTCCACCCATTTTGGGATCAATAAAATAGAGCACATATTTGTGCATTACTTATGTTTTTTTTTTCACTTCATTATACAACAACCCACTAGCATAAAAAGCACAACATCGATCCCTATAGCTTCCCCAATTTGTAATTTGATTGAAAAATTCATTGGCACTACTAGCCAATGCTTCTAGGGTTGTGGCAAGGGATGCGTGATGCTCATGCTCAGATGCCTTCAGTCTATTCACCAGTCTATTTATTTTGACAGTGTTTTGTGTTAACTAGTTTATTAAATCCTCCTGTGTAGCTTGTGAATGGTCTACTAGAGGAGTTGTAGGGTTTGTATCTTCAGGGTTTGGTTGTGGGTTCTCTTGTGGGGTTTTCCCTAAGTTTTCAAGAGGTGTGTCTTACTGGAGGGTATTATTTTTTGAATTTGATATGCATTCATAACAAAATAAAATAAAATAATAAAAAACGATGAATTTACATTCTAATTGCGAATATAATTTATCAAATGCATAGAATAGATGAAAAAATTTGATTTCATACCTCTCTCCATTATGTGTGTGTTTTATTTTTAAAAACCCCATTTACATATCGTTTAGCTTGAAACCCTTAAAGTGTTTTTTCTTGCGGCTGTGGGTGAAAATGACCCAGCGACCATAGTCAATTTTTTTTTATTGACATAAATATGTTTACAGGGTTTTGAAAACTAAACCGCATACACATTTAGTATAAGAAAAAACTCGTATGCGGTTTTGCTTCAATTAGACTCGACAAAACAAGACAAAACATGTACGAGGTTTTTAAAATTTCAAATAACACGTGCACATTTTGTGTTTTTCCAAGTTTTTTTTGGGGTGTTTCCACTTTTTTGCACACCATCTTGGTGCACACATCCGCATGCAAAAAGCATACTCAAAGAAAACATGGCAAAAAAAAGCATACAAGGTATGACATCTTAGACTAGCAACATCTATAGATTCTTACTAGGATCCATATCCAAAGCACACAAGTATGGCATCTCAGACTAGTAAGGTCCACAAACTTTTATTATGAGCCATATCTAAAACCAATGTCCCTAAGTCATGAGCTAGAAAAAAAACACTATTTTCTAGGTGGATCATCTAGACTTGAGTGAAGACAACATGAGCTAGAAAAATCCACTATTTGCTAGATGAGATTCACAAGTAGCAAATGAAAAAAATACAAGTTAGTAATATCCACTATTTATTAGATGAGTTTCATAGCAATATAAAAAAATATGGGCCAAGAAAAACATGTTGATTGTTGTGTAACTCAAATAAAGTGCCAAAAATATGATTAAGAGGTGCTACAATAATATAACCAGCCTCATGATGTGTGAACAAAGTGAATGTATTCCCCCACCTTAAAATAATTTCTAATGTCGACCAAGTGAATTTTACTTTAAAGTATAAAGAATGATATAATCAAAGACAAACATGTCACGACAATGAGTTACCTCTAAAAGTAGCAACTCAAGATGATGCCACATATAACAAGCAATATCATACAATAACACATAAGAGATCCAAATACTTGAGGTCAGTATGGATGTATGGTAAATAATTCATCTCAAATGACCATTTTGAATTTGATCTCATCCTCCAAATGTAGTGGACCTAAAAGTACAAAGGAGGAAGATTACATGAAAAACAAAATACAAACTTTTATTTTAGCGTAGAAGAGACCTAAATTTCTCAACACTTTGCATTGTGTGATGCATAACAATGGAACCAAGTAACTGAGACCTAATCCCACTCTCATGTACACATAGTGGAATACGAAAGACCCTAGAGAGATATATCGCTCTGACTACTTCTTATAGGGAAGAGAGAGTCAAGGAATATCTCTTAGGGTTTCTATTCCTTTGCTGTAAATGAGGAGTAGATATGCAAAATGCAATGCAACAATCAACTAAACTAGGAGATGAAAAACAAAGAACACTTAAATAAAAAATGCAGATTTTGCACAAACTGAAATTGAAAGATAGAAAGGAGAGATAGAAAATGGATTTAGAGGTAAACTTGTTGCTAAAACTAATGCAAAACTAGTAGATCCTAGGGCGTTGGGCACCCCTATCCCTCTGTTGGCAAGAAGCTGATCTTCTAAATCTGAGGTCCTAAAGGTCTAATATGCAGATATGACACCCAAAACTACAAAACCCTGGGGACCAAGGCACCACAACCTAGTCCTATCCTTGGGCGCCACACCCCTATCTCTGAGATCAGATTTTTCCCCTGAGTTGGTCCCCAAATTTGTGCGTCTACCGGATTCTTGTACCTGCACCTGCAACTTGAAAAATGGTGTCTAGGTAGCTATACAAGGTTTTTCCTTAGTCAAACCCCTTGTTTTGTTGATGTCCATCTCTACAAATAATCATTAATATAACGAAAAATATGTGTGCAAGAATCTTGTATGTATGCAAGATCCTAAATGAACAAGGACGTATATCTAGAGTTCTACCCTACGCTTTGGAGAGAAAACCCTAAATGATTGTAAATGTAAATGTCAATGCTTTAAATAAAAAATGCTACAATGGATCTAAAGAATGAATTTAAATATGAAAATTAATGTTATGAAGCTCATACAAAGACATGAAAATAACATGAAACCATACCAAACCCTAAGGGAGAGGTACGAGTCAATTATCACTCGGTGATCTTCTATTATTCTTCAATGTCTTCAAAGCACTTAAGGGATGTTGAGAATGCTTATGTAGACTTTATGGATTCTTAATTTTCTGTTCTAGACTTCATAAAATCTATAATTTTGATACATAAGAAGCTCCTCCAATTGCTAGATCTTAGATCTTCAAATGAGGAAATAAAATGTGTATTTAGGAGACCCTAACTTTGTTTTGAGTCATAGGCTGACTTAGAAATAATATTTTTCGCCAATCTCTTGGATTTGAATATTAAAATACAGCCAAAACATTCTCTCAAAATTTGGGGAGAAAAAGTCAAGACCATGTTGGTACGTACCAATTGGTCTGAACACATGGTCTAACCAACTTTTCGCCAAATTTTTGGGGAAGGAAGATATTGTGATTTTAAAGCAAATTCCAGGAGTTTGTGGAAATTTGAGACGTTTTGATATGCAAAATCGAGCCTTGAAGGTAGAAAAAAGACATAATTAGAGTATTTGATGAAATGATTAATTGGAGAAATGAAATAAAAAGGGGCACACTTAGGGTAAAGGGCCCAATTTTAAGATGTGTAGAGAGATGAAAGAAGATGTTAAATTTAATATAATTAATTAATTAAATGCTTAAGGAGGAATTAAAATAGAAGATGAAAACACACTAAGGTGGGTGCTAACCTAAGCATGTAATTGTACCACCCAACTAAGGGTGTACAATTTACGATGCTACACATTATATACAAAATATGAAACAAAAACACATTAATGACAAATAGAATAATGAGGGTATATATAGAGTAATGTAACAAAAATGCATTCTCATTGTATCCTTGTGACAACGAGAGTATAAAGGGTTATCAAACAAGAACTAACAAACAAAATACACAAAAAGAACATCATGAGGATAATAGTATGTGCAAGAAAAAAACAAAAAACAAAGTGTATCGCACTTGTGAACTAGTTTATAGAAAATCGATTGCATCTCAATCCTTCTCTATCATAAAGAGATGGTAGGAAAGATGCTAGATGGAGTATACCAATTGAAGTACAAGGAAAGGTGTTTGGTTCCATAAATAATGGATCACTCACTAAATAAGGATCATCACGCATGTCCCCAAAAGTATAATTCATTGATTGTGCAAAGATTTGAGATAATTTCAATTGTTTTTCTAACCTTTCAAACATGTTTTCTAAATCACTATCAAAATAAAGTACAATGAATGGTATAATTGTATTAACAATGGTACAAGTCACAAGTATTGTCAACCACATAAGAATCTTTAAGAGAAGAATCTTGCAAAATAAATGGTGGTGAAGGTGGAGAGTGTTTAAGATTTTGGTTAGGATGGGAAAGATAAGGCTCATTCTTAGGTGAGGAAGGGGAGGTAGGCTCAAGAGTTAGGGGAAGAAAAAATGATTGAGGAAGCAGGTTGATCTAGGATTTGATTGCATAGGAGAGAGATTATCTTGAAAATATTTATTCTTTGTAGTAAATTGTTGAGCCATAGTGTGATGTCATCTCTTGCATTTTTTTGAATTATGAATTTGTCTAGTGAGTTAAGGAGCTTGTGTAGGAGAAATCAATGCATCACCCAATGTAGATTCCTTTTCTTTTGTTGTTCTAGGAATAGAAGGAGTAACTTAAGGTGCCACTAAAGGTTGAGAGGAAATAGGAGGGGAATTTCCTCTCACAATTCATCATTTTCCTCTAGACTTCTAAGAAAATTGAGGAAAAAAATTAATCCTCAAATCTTTGGAAGAGGATATAGGTTGTGCCAAATGTTTGCTTGTTGTCCTTAATAAGATGACAAATTTGGAACCATGGCATAAACAAAAGTTGTTTGTGGATGGGGAAGGATACACAAATCAAGCTATGCTTCATCGACTACCTATGGAACAATAGGAACATTTTTAGTGCCATATAAGATTGAGGATCTGTCATTGCCACAAAAAATCAATGATCTTCAAGGGTATTAGACAAAGTGGGGTCTAAGAAACTACTAGAAAATAGTTGGGAAATTTTGCTAGCTTTGAATTTTTAGTAAGAGAGAAAGAAAAATTCATTATAGTAATAGGTTCAATTGGATTTGGTGAAAAGTAATCAAGTGAAATATTCCCATAGAGAAGAAAAGTGTTGAAACCCACTATGATGAATAGTGTGCACTTGTCCTTCAAATGGAAACCTAAGACACTTGTGAACTATGGATAGGATTTGCTTTATGAAAGTGATCCAAGGGTGACCCAAATTAAAAAAAAAATCCAGTTTGAGGTTGGAATTATGGAAAAACATACATCAAATATTTCGGGGTTGACTTGGACACAAAGGATCAAAGCACCAATTGCAGGGAAAGTAGAACCATCATGTGATTTAACCAAGAATTTCTATTTCTCATACTTGTCTTGGTGCAATTCATGTACATAGAGGAACTCCTCTATGATGAAATTCACCATGCATACATGGAACATTTCCTTGGGATGTTCAAAATAATTTTAGAAGATTGATTAGTTTTCCTTTGAATATTTCACTATTCATATTTAGGTGTGCAAGCTTTGTGGTGAAGCATATGCAGTTTTCTTTTTGTTTGCTTTTCTTAAACAATATGTGTTAATACCTAGACCATATCTCCTCTCTCCCTCTCCCCTTAATTACCTCTCTCTTTTTCTCCCTAGATTGAGCCTCTCTCTCTCTCTCTCTCCCCCTCTCTCTCTCCTCTTTTTTTTAATACTTTCATCTCCTCCCCCCTCTCTCTCTCTGTCTGTGTGTCTATCTGTCTGTCTGTTTGTCTCTCTCTCTCTCCCCTTGAGCCCTTTCCACTTCTCTCTCTCTCTCTTGACACTTCCATCTCCTCCACTCCCCCTCCCCTTAATTAATATCTCTCTAGATCCCTTAACCCCCCCTCTCCATCTCTCCCTTTCCCCTTCTTTCCCTCTTTCTTTTTTGATACTTCAATTTCCTCCCCTCCCTCTCCCTCTAATTACTCTCTCTCTAGATCCCTTCCCCCTATCTCCCTCTCTCCCTTCCACCCCTTTCCCAACCAATCTCCATTTCCTCCCATCTCCCCCTCCCCCTAATTACTCTCTCTGTGATCCCTTTCCCCTTCTCTCCCTATCTAGGTCACTTTCCCCTTGTCCCTTGCCAACCCCCCTTATCTATCTCCGTCTCTTTGTCTCTCCCTGTCTCCGTCTATGTCTCTCTATCTCTCTCTATCTCTATCTCTCCCTCTCCCCCTTCTCTCCCTCTCCCTCTCCCTCTCCCTCTCTCCCTCTCTCTCCCTATCTTAAACAAGGTATCAGATATCAAATGTTATCTAATATCTTATACCTTTGAGAAAGGGTGCCAACCAAATTGTTGGTACCCATTTGAAAATATATTAAATGTAGGATAATATCCATTATCCAATCATATCAAATATCAAATATAATATGATATCCAATACCTTTTATTATTAATAGATTAAAAATATATATTATTGATAGATAATAATATTGTGATGGATGAAAATGGAATTGGGTAAACTAAAACCCGATCCCACTCTCATTCACACATTATAATACAAAAGAGCCTATGGAGATGATTCAATTTTAATTCCTCTTATGAAAGAGAGTCAAGGAATATATTTAGGGTTTCTATTCCTTTGCTGCTATGAAGAGGAGATGAGCCAAATGTAAACAAATACTATACTAAGCTAGGCAGATGAACAAAAGTGATGATATAAACTGAATTAATAAAGAAATGCAAAACTGAAACTGAGATATAAATCACAAAATAGGAAATTAAAATTAGATGTGCACTTGTCACAAAAAACAGAGACAAATTGAGCTAGACTAGGGCGCTGGATGCTCTGGTCCTTGTTACTGTACTAGTTTGAAACTTTGGAATCTACAAACTAAGACCGTAGGGTGCATAACTGCCAAAAGATGCTCAAGAAAACAAAGGACCAAGGCATTAGGTGCCTTGGTTCTAGCACAAGGCACTAGGCACCCCGGTCCTAGAAGACTGAGACCTTCTTCTAGATCTGGACCTGCCCTTGAAAATTTTGGTTTTCTTGAAGTTTGTGGCTCTATCAGATTTCTTTTCCCACATTTGCAACTTGAAAAATGTTGTTTGGGTGGCTATATGGGGTTTTGCCTTAGTAAAACCCCTTGTTTTGGTTATTTCCACCTCCCTATATAGCTGATGTAATATTGAAAAGTGTGTATGCCCTAGAATATCATGTGTTTGTAAGATCCTAATGAGGTAGAATGCAAAACTAGGATTATACCCCACGCTTGGAGTAAAACCCTAAATGAACATAATGTAATTGTAAATGATTTAAATCATAAATGTAGCATAGATCTAAAACAATAATGTAAATTTGAAAACAAGTGATGTGAAACTCACATAGGATATGAAAATAACATGAAACCATACCAAACCCTAAGGGAGAGGCACAAGCCAATAGACAGTCAATGATCTCCTTATTATTCTTCAATATCTCCAAAGCTTCAATTGATGATGAAATTGTTGATGAAGACTTGATGAATGCATGATTTTCTGATTGTCGACACCACATAATCTTTCACTTTGACTTCATAAGAGCCTCCTTCAATTTCTTGTAGATGGATCCTTCAAATGAGGAAAGGAAGGGTTATATATATGAAATTGTAACTTTATTTTTGATCATAAGCTGACCTAGAATTAATATAATTTCCCAAAAAGTTGGGTTTAAACATTATAATATCTCAAAAACGTAATCTCTAAATTTGGGGAGGAAAACTGAGGACCATGGTGAATCACCATAGTGCAGTCGACTTTTTTCAAATTTTTAGAGATGCAAGGTTTTGTGATTACAAAGCTAATCCTATCTTGATGCAACAATCCAAGGTGTTTATATATGTGAATTTGAGCCTTGACTGTCAAAATAGGACCTTACTGGGAATTAATTATTTGATTAAAGAAGATAAAATAAAAAGGGGCACACTTAGGGTTATAGGCTCAATTTTATAGTGTGTGGAATGATAAGAGAGGACTTAAGATTTAATTAAATTAATAATTAGATGCTTAAAGGGATCATTTAAAATACAAAATGAAACACACTATGATAGGTGCTAACCTAAGCATGAAATTGTACAACCCTAATTAAGGGTGTACAATTTATGATGCTAATTTTAGCCCCCACTTTAGTGGTCATATGACACTATATGCATATGGAAGCTAAAGTACAAAAAAGTAAACATTCATGGGAAAAAAGGATATGTCCATAAGATGTACAACAAAGCCCCTAGTGGTATCTGCAGTACAATGTTAGGAACCACATCCTACAAAATCACATTCTTAGATGAAATCATAAAATCACCTAAATGCTTACTAAGAGTGATGGAATTTGAGGGTAGCTATATGCCCTCCCTATTTCATCTTTCTAATTAGTGAGTTGAAATAAGGTATCATGTAAATACCACATCAAATTGTAAGGAGAATTGATGACAAATGCTCACAACAAGGTTTGATACAAGATCAAAACCAATGGAGAATCATTTTATAAGAAAGAGATCTAAATCATGATTCCAACACAATCAATGGTACAATAATCAGAGCTCTCTAACTCAAGATGTGAATGACTAAGTAGAAAATGATGAATAATGATGAACAATAAGTACTCAATAGATACTGAGAGGGGGGATGAATCAGTATAGACAAAAAATTCCTTAAACCACTTTGACTGCAAAGATTGCACTAACTGGTAAACAATATCACCAATCTAAAACATGGCACTACTGGTAAAACACAGTAAGACTATGAAAGACATAAACCAGTAACACTTAGATCTTCACGCAACCTAATATCTCATTTCCACTTTACCCATATGCTTAAGCAAGTAATACATTATCAGAAATATAATAACCACTAGATTAGCATGCTTTACCACTTGATAGAAAACATTACGACATCAATGAAAAAGCATCACACATAACACACTGATTTTTCACGTGGAAACCCAACTGGGAAAAACCACAGTGGGAATGAATACCCACAAGTTGTTCTTTGAACTCTTCTGAAGTCTGCTATATTAGGAGCCTTGTTTGGTTAAGGACTTTACAATAGGTTCTGTTAGGAACCGATCCTGCTAGGGATCACTCGGTTAAGGGATGGCTAAATACCTTGTTAAAGGTTACCTCGCAAGAGGATTTGAAGAACTCAATGAATTTGAGTCACCCTATTAAAGGATTTGCATAAAGCTTGTTAAAGCTACCCGGTTAAGGGATTTTCCAACTGTTGAAATGGTTAGAAGTCAATAGGTAATACACTGATCTGATAACAACACTCAATGCTAATGCAGATCCACTTTAGTTCCTTTGCTTCTGCAATCACACTTTGCAGGTATCAACACACTTCTCCAGTCTAGCAAGAATCAAGTATCTCTTCACTTGGATACACACATAACATTTGCCAACAACTTCATAATGCAAATCATCATCGACCTTATAGACAATAGATAGGTCAGTGGCATAAACCCTAAACCCTAAACATTTAGGTTATTAATATAGTTGGTCCAATCTTGACTGTTCAATCACATTGCATAGTGTAAAATGATCTTGAACAAATCTCAAGACATTCTCCATCATTCGTTCTTTGCTGCTTCTGGAAGCTAATAACCCATCACGCGCTCTCCACCGTTTACTGAGACTTCGCACATTCCCAAGGTAGATAGGATCAATCTTCTTCATGCAAGATCCTCAAGGAAATTCTTCACGCACACAAGGTTGACGTGGCAACATGATCTAATCTTCATTTCAATGCTAACCCATCATAGGATGTCGTCAGTCGAATCACACAGACTTGAAATGCATCAATTGGAAACCCTGAAGCTGAGACTACCAACCGGTAGTCATACCAAATGAAACCTCGATACAAAACTTTCCATATACCGGTTCACATTCCAACATATTGCTTCACTTTTTCACATATACCGGTTCACATCATCATAACGGTTCATACTTCAACATATTGACATCAATGACAACATACAATATCATCATGTCATCACACTCTACACATATGCCAACAATCTCCCCCTTTGGCATTGATGGCAATATACAAAGATATCTCTCTGCTTCACATCTTCTCCCCAATATTGTAGATATCTTCTCTGCTTCACATATTCTCCCCCTTTGACAACAATGCCAAAGTGGAGGCACAAACATCCATGTTCCACTATGCTGCTCCCCCTGAGGAGTAGCATCCTCCAACACACCAATCCTGAAAAGGTTTGACAATGCAATACCTGACTGATGTGGAGCACATACCTTTAGTTCACCTCTTAAGTAGGTAAATGTAGCCTTTGGTAGAGGCTTGGTGAATATGTCTGCTAACTGCTCCTTACTGGAAAAATGTTCCAATACAACCTCTTTGTTCTGAACTTTCTCCTTTAAGAAATGATACTTGAGCTCGAAGTGCTTGGTTCTAGCATGCATACCGGATTCTTGGAAATATTAATTGTACTTGTGTTATCACAAAATATGCTCACCGGTTCAGATACAGGGACTTTGAAACCACTTAGTACATGCTTCATCCAAATTGTCTGAGTGCAGTTCATAATTGTTACTACATATTCTGCTTCTACTGTAGACTGAGAGATATAATTCTACTTCTTACTCATCCATGAGACTAGTCTACCACCAAGAAAGAATGCACCACCGGTTGTGCTCTTCCGATCATCCACATTACCAGCGCAATCGGCATCTGTAAACACTTTGAGATTGAAATCATTACTGTAAGGATAGCACTATCCATAATCTATAGTTCCCTTCAGATATCTCAGAATCGACTTGACTGCTACCAAGTGGGATTGTCTTGGACTTTTCTGGAAATGTGCAACAATGCCCACTACATGTGCAATGTTCGGTCTGTTGTGTACTACATAGTGAAGCTTACCAATCATTGATTGGTATTGTCTACGCCAACTATAATGATAATAATAATACCTCTAATTGAAATCTCAATCCAAATTTTGGACATTCATATGGTAGAGTTTACTATTTTCATGGCTGGTGTTCATTTAGTTGTCAATCCAGGAACGTAAAACTTGAAATGGGTCTACAATATATATGCACTAAGCTCCTTAAATGATTATTCTAGATTACTGCAGTGACTAACATTATGTAGAAAGGAAAGGTAGGAAAGGAAATCATAAAAGGCTAAATGAAAGCTTCACAAAACACTTCTGAAATGATCTAATGAAAATAACAGAAATCACACCGTTCTGTCTTGGCTGTAGGAACAATCAACGGATCTATTTCTAGTGGTTGCAGGAACAATCCAGTCATGAACTTCTACTGCAACTAAGTAGAACTAACTTTAATGATCTTAAACATAGGATCACTCACCAAGTGGGCCCCCTTGGATGAGTGATATCAAACTCTCAACAAAGAACTATTAATAGATCAGAACAACATATTCTTAGTCATTTCTTCTTGAAAAATGATTACATATTCTAAAAGGGAAAATTCAGAATGCTTGACAAAAAACTGCTCAATTCCTTTCCATTCTGTCTAACTCTCAGAAAAGAAGGAAGAGCTTATTATAAAGAAAAGATCAACTACAATGGACAACTCAAGTTACGCCCAGAAGAAGAGGTGGATAATTTTCAGATGAAGGAGATAACTAAGAGCTTGGCTGCAGGAACCATGGATCTAAAACTGAACCACAGCCTTTGCACGCCAAAGCGATATTTTGCGAATTCAATATGCACCAGATTTAAACTCCCATGGTGAAGTACAACTGCTCCGATTATGCCATACATTGCGCTCGCTTGAATCTCCTTTAGTTTGACCTCCAGCTATTTGAACGTGATTCTCCAGTCCTTAGGCACGAAAGAAAATCATCCACTGCAACATCAATTATTATCTGCACTAAAATAGAAACAACATACAAGGACATGCATATGTATCTTACTTAGTTAATACATTCATTAACTCACATATGAAATTATCCTAAATAATCCACATATCACATGGACAAATCATTTGGCTATAGGAATAAATTCGCATGGCTGCAGGAATTAACTGATAAAGTTCAAACATGATTTCTTAAGTTCAGTTTTAAAACATGGATTACATATAGTCAATTCACAATACCTTACTATCACAATGCAACCCAAAAGATACCAAAAACCTAAGAGTCCTGATAAAAAACATGTCAATACATCGACTTATCATGCCCCCCAACTTTAAGGGTTTGCTGCTCCTGCAGCAAAAGGAAAATTTCTGATTTTTGTTGAAACTCTGAAATCACCAACAATGTCTTGTCCGTTTCCCTTGGAAGGCAAATTCCAATAAAATCCTTTCATTTTCTCCAACTTGGACCATCTAGCTATTTCTTCCACAATTGCATCATAATTCTGTTCTATTGGTTGGCATGCCAAAAGTGGCCACATAAGGATCAGAGGCTGAAAGATTAATGGCAACTAGTTATTGAATTTCTCCCTGCCTAGCTGTATGTATCTGGAGACTCTCTATATAGCTGCATGAAAATTATGTAATGAGTAAGGTTCTCCCAGTTTTAAATGATCTAGTAGATGATTCTAGTGTTGAGTTAGCCCTTCTAGTGCGGTTGTCATGTGGGTTTTAGCCAATTGCTCATATGCTTGATAGACTTCCTCTCTCATTGGAAGTCTTATCTTTCTAACATCATCTCTTATTAGCAACTTTTGCCAATCATAATACAGAACCTTGGGTGCTTCTGATTCCCTCCTTAATGGAAATGGACAGTCAAGTTCCAAATTTTCAAACTCCCTGGTTTGTGGTCCTATAATCATCTCATTTTGGATCCACAACATTAGAGCTCTGAGATGGATATCCCCAATGTACAACAAAGGATTCCATTCTCTGTCTTGGGGTACAACATAGTTATGTAAATATAATTCACATAACAAATTCCTTATAGCATGTGGGGAGGTTTGATAAGCATGATAGAATTCCTCAGGTGTTTCCAAGGATGGATTAAGGTCCCTAATAATGCGGTTTAGTTTGAAATTTAGATACCGCTCTTTCAAGTGTATTGCATAAATTCTTGGGGGTGCCCTACACTGCATTATCTCAGGAACCATACCATAAATCTCTTCTACCTTAGCTTCCAATTCTTTAATTCTATTATCTTTCTTTTCAATCTCTTTTTGTTGCTTATTAATTATCCCTTGCAACCTATCCTTCTCTATTTCCCATTGCCTAAAAAATGTTAAAGAAATTGATAAACTAGTTAGTGATGAAGGAGGTCTAATAGGTCCTACCTTAGACTGTGGGATTTCTTCAACAAAATCCTTATTCTGAGTTGACATATCTCCCACATTTTCTTTAGGTTGCTGTAGAACATCATCAACAAACTCTTCACATTGCAATGCCACTGAAGCAAGCTTTGCTAGCTTATCCATTACAACTTCTTCCTGAATTTCTTCTTGGACTTCTTCCTTTGTAGGGTTTTCTTGCATTTCCTCTTCCATAGGGTTTTCTTGCATTTCCTTCTCTGCAACATCTTCTTCTTCCAAAGTTTCTACTGTAATAACCTCTGCTGGATTACTCATAGATTGAACCTTCTGTGTCCTCCTTCTTTTTCTCCTTACATACACTTTTGAAACAGATGAAGGAGTTTTTTTTTTTGTTTGATGCCTCTTGGCTATAGGAGGAATATGTACTTCCTGTAGCTGGATAACAAATTCTTCATTTGATTCATCCTTTTCCAATTCTTTTCCTTCCCTTTGCAAAACAGGTGAATCTCTTTGAAAAGTGGTAGAGGGTTGTCCTTCGATTGACTCTACTTCAATATTTCCTTCCATAATAATTATGGCTCCTTCAACAACTAGCAAACCCTCATCTTCACTAGAAAGATCTTCTGCAACAATCTCTTCTTGAGCCGGTGGATTATTTTCAATAGGGGCTTCATCAACCCTAAATTGTAGAATATCCTCAAACACACCCCATTCCATTTGTGAAACATCTTTAGGGGACCGTTGTACAAGAAACTTCACCAGTCCATGATGGCTAACAAAGCAATTTCCATAGTTTTTAGTCTCCTTAGCACTTATTGAAATGAGATGATACAAGAAATTTGGGACATTAACTCACTGGTCATGACGCAGATGACTAAGTAGCTTGAAATGAGGTGAATGTAGATTTGAATACCATCCTTCACATGTAATATATATGTCATAATTACAGAGCTACCTAAGGCCAATGTGCTGGCAAAGAAACCCTTCTAGTCCCTTGCCTATCCACCATTAAGGGTCTGTTAGTAGAAATTGTGAACTCTGCCCTGGCACTCCTTGCATCCTTTGATTTTGGAAAGAGTTCTCCTTCCTGTAGCAACCCTGTGACCTCTGCAATTTTCTGCTCTATAGCAATTACCCTCAACCCTTTAACTGTATCTTCTCCTTCATCAAAGGAATGCATAAATTCCGCAGCTATTTCATCTTTGAAATCCCTGATGTTCAAGAAATATTCCAGCCAGCCGTGGTTTTGGAAATAATGCACATAGACAACATCCTCCAGCAACCCTTCATGGACCATTGGTTCATGGCGAATTAGATCACCACCCATCTTTTACTCTGATACTTCTACAACTTCACCAAAATGTTTGATAGTTTCACAAAAACTAAAATCTACATACCTTAATTTTGGCGGTAGAACTTATTATTCACTCGCGTGAAATAATAATCATCATAAGTAATGTCAGTTAGGAAATCAATTCAGGATATAAAAAAAAACTGATAATAAATCTTATTGGGAAAAAGGACCATCAAGTACCCCCCCCCCCAACTTAAATTAGCACGTATCCACATAGGCTGACGAGATTTCGGGTTTGGAGTGGACTTAAATAGGATAAAAATCATAATGAACTAATAAATGCATAATTAAAATAAAGTACAATATACATGTACCTGCAATTGGGCAAAAATGATGGCGAAATGAAATGAAGTGACAGGTAAGAAAGTGGGATGGAATGTAGTGTATGGAATTTTATGTACGGAGAACAATATTCCCATAGAAATATTTTATTATGATATGGTAAATAAGTTCACTACATAAGCTACAGGAACATCACCTTTATCAACATTCTCAAGTGCAACAGGAAGCTCATGAATTGATACCGAATCATTGGCAGTTGCTACAGGAACCTTGCCATTTGCTGTAGGAACTTGTATTTTATTTTCGGGAGCAAACTGCTACAGGAACTCTTCTCTAGTAGCTGGCTTGTGATAAAGTTGTAGTCAGTGTCCATTTACTAAGAGTTTAAATCGAATAGGATCTATTGTGGACAACTGGACTGCTCCATTCTGAAAAACTTCTTCTACCTCATAAGGACCCAACCACCTTGTTTGGAGTTTTCCCATAACATCCTTATATTTAGAATCATATAGGAGTGCCCAGTCACCAACTTTGAATTTCTTTTCTTTGATATATTTATCATGCCATCTGGCTCTTTGGTTTTGAATCAATTTTGTCTGTTGAATAGCTATCTTTCTCCATTCATCAAGAGCATTTAATTGCTGAATGCGTTCCTTCTGTGCTTCAGACAATGTCATATTCAGTTGTAGAGCTGATCTCAAAGTTTTATGCTTAAATTCAATAGGCATCATTGCTGTTTTACCATAAACCATCTTAAAAGGTGTGAATCTAATTGGTGTTTTCCATGTTGTTCTATATGCCCAAATTGCCTCTGAAAGCCTATGAGACCAATCTTTCTTGTGGATAGACACTGTTTTGGTAAGAATAGCCTCAAGCTCTCTATTGGTAACTTCTACTTGGCCATTAGACTATGGATGATAGGGAGTAGATTTCCTGTGTCTTATATTGTATTCATTGACCAAAGCTTTTATCAATGTTGATGTAAATTGAGGTCCCTGATCTAAGACAATTTCCCTTGGTACTCCATACCTTGTAAATATTTCTTCATAGAGAAACTCAGCCACCTTATTATCTCTTGCATGTTGCATAGCTCTAGCTTCTACCCATTTTGTCACATAGTCTGTACATACTACGATATAAGATTTTCCATTAGAAGGTGGATCAATGGGGCCAACAAAATCTAATCCCCACTTGTCAAATGGTCTAACAAATATTTGAGGATATAGTGGCATCTCATCAGATTTTGTAGGTTTGCCCATTCACTGACATCTGTCACACTTCCTTGTGTATTGAGCTGCATCCTTATGTAGTGTAGGCCAATAGTAACCGGTATTGAGTACTTTCAGTGCTGTCCTTTTGGCAGCAAAATGACCTCCACATGGCTCATCATGACATGCATGCAAGATGTCATATGTTTCATCCTCTCTAACACATCTTCACATGACTTGATCAGGTCCAATATAAATAGACAATCAGCAATCCATGAAAAGTTAAAACTTTTTTCGACTAGCAACCTTCTTTCCTTAGGAGAAAAATAAATTGGCATCTTAGCTGTAGCTAAATAGATGGCAATATCAACATACCAAGGAGTATGAGCCTGTATGAGAAACAAATGCTCATCTGGAAAAGTGTCATCTATCATTGTAGAATCTTCCTACACTTGAAGACATGAAAGATAATCTGCAACAACATTAGACTTCCCTGGCTTATCAACAACTATGATATCAAATTCCTACATCAACAATAACTAGCGAGCCAATCTACCGGTGATTGATGGCTTATTCATGAGATATCTAATTGCAATATGATCTGTATGCACAAATATGGGATACCCTATAATATAGTGTCTAAACTTGTTAAGGGCATATATGACAGCTAGCATTTCCTTTTCAGTAACTATATAATTCAATTTAGGTCCTTGCAAATTCTTGCTGATATAATATATTGCATTTTCCAACTTATCAACTTTTTGTCCCAGCACTGCTCCTATGGCATAATCAGATGCATCTGTATGGATTTGGAATGGTAGAGACCAATTAGGTCCTTTTAGAACTAGTGCTTGAGTCAAAGCATGCTTAAGCTTTAAAAAAGATTCATTGCATGCTGAGGTCCATTTAAATTCTGCATCTTTAGTAAGCAGTGTATATAAGGGACTTGCAATTTTGCTGAAATCTTTGATAAACCTTGTGTAGTATCCAGCATGGCCAAGAAAACTTCTCACATCTTTCTGCTTCACGGGGTCATTAATATGCTGAATAACCTCAATCTTTGCTGGATCCACTTGTATACCTTGTACAGATATATGATGACCAAGGACTATTCCTTCTTCCATCATAATAAATCATTTCTCACTGTTTAAAGACAAGTTATAGTCTTCACACCACTGCAAAACTTTCTTCAAACTTCCTAATGCTTGATCAAATTCAGAACCATAAGTTGTAAAATCATTTATGTAAATTTCCATAATGTCTTGAGAAATATAAGAAAAAATACTGATCACTGCCTTTTGAAAAGTGGCTGGAGCATTACACAACCCAAAAGGAAGAACAAAATATGCATAAGTGCCCCATGGGCAAGTAAATGTTGTTTTCTCCTGATCCTCAGGAGCTATTTGTATCTGATTATAGCCACTAAATCCATCCAGGAATGAAAAATATCTCTTACCAATAAGAGAATCCAATACCTGATCCACAAATGGTAGTGGAAAATGATCCTTCCTTGTGGCTAAGTTCAAGGCTCTATAATCAACACATACTCTCCATTTGCCTCCCTTTTTAGGAACTATCACCAAAGGTGATACCCATTGACTGTCAGAGATAGGATAGATAAACCCAGCTTTCAACAATTTCTGCAATTCTTCTTTAATTATCTCCTTCAAGGAAGGATTGACTCTTCTTTGAGGTTGTCTGAGGGGGAAACACTCATCCTTTATGTAAATGCGATGAGTACAAACTGCTGGATCAATTCCATTCATATCCTTGTAATCCCATGCAAAAACATTTCTATGGAGTTTCAGTAAGTCCACTAGGCTATCCTTTTGAGTATCTACTATATTCTTATTGATGTTCAAATATTTATTCAATTCAACCTCTATCTTGATAGTAAGAACAATCTGATTTATATCAGAAATATGAGAATAAGACAATTCCTGTGGCAACAAGGTATGCAAGATATCAATGGCTGCAGGAAAGTCCAACCCTGCAATATTCGGAACCAATTCTTGTAATTCTTGGTCTTCTATTAATTCATTTATCAAGACTTTATAAAGGATTGATTCTTCATCATATAACTGCATGAGTGGCACTCAATTAATCATCATAAGGTGATTAATAGAGTCAATTTCTTCAGATTCCTCTCCCAAAATAGGCCAAACAACCTGTTGCTGCTCAAGTTGAGGTTGTGCAGGGGAATACAAGGATAATGTTTTTGTGGAGCTGCTATCTGAAATAGTCATGTCTCCTGATCTACACCCAATATATGCATCAGTTGTTGCAAGCCATGGTCTTCCCAAAATGACTGGATATCCCCCCAATGTTGCTTTCGGAGATAAAATCATAAAGTCTGCAGGATATTACCAGGAATCTAGAATAACTACTATATCCTCTATGATACCATCAGGTCTTACTGCAGAGCCATCAGAAGTTGGAGAACTATGGGTGTAGCCCTTAAACTATCTATCTCTAGATGTTTCATTACTTCCCTTGTCATTACATTAATGGCTGCCCCTAGATCAACTAGAACATTTTTTATTTGTCTGCCATTAATGACTATACTCACAACAGGACTACCTAGATCAGAATACTTTGGAATAGTAATTTTTCCTAACATAATATCAACCAATTGACCCATAACATGAACTGTTTGTGGATCCTTTTTCTTTTTGCCAGGTTTCTTTAGGCACGCTTCTCTCAATGCCTTACCATATATTGGGACATCCTTTACTGCTTGCAACAATGAAATTTTAACACAAATATGCTTCAGTTGATCAAGAATATCAAAGCTTTGCTGTTGTTCAGTGGAAACTTCTTTATCTTTCGTTCTATGGGGAAATGGTGGTAATATTTGATTTTGAGGTATTACATCTTTAGGATCAGAGATTGGCTGCTCTTCTTGTACCTCAGTAATAACTGGTTGAGAGGGATTAGGTAGAGTTGCGCCAGATCGAAGGTGAATATCATCTAGTGATAAAGAATAGGCTGGGTATTGATTAGCATCAGCTGAATAAGCTTGTTGTTGTTGCTAAGATTTGATATTTGGATTAGGCAATGGTTGAGTAGGCAGCTGTGTTGGCTTGGGAGGTGGTGTTGTAGCTACAGGAGGTGGCATTAAAGCAGGAGGTTGTGGCTACTGAGCAGGGGGCTGATATCCAGAAGATTGGGATGACCATGATGGGTTTCCCCTCCATTGAGAGGTAGGCTGCCAATTCCCTTGAAACTGGTTCCTTGCACCCTGAGGTGGATATCAGTTTCCTTGTGGCTGCTGCCACTGGGGAATTTGATTAGCAAATTGTTGTCCTTGGCCTTGTGATTCATACCAATGTGGATAATTACCAAAATTTTGAGAATACTATGGTTGCCATTGGTTATTTGGTGCATAAGAATTACCACTATAACCAGAAAAGGAAAGTGGATCAGGTGGCATACCTTGTCTTTGAAAATTTGGTCTTCTTTGAGCAACATAGAAGACTTGTTCATCCTCACCTTGAATTGGTTTGAAATCAGGTACTTCAACATTTGCAACCATCTTACATCTGCAATCTTTCTTCTGCTACTTACAATGAGGACAAAATTTTGCAAGAAATGCATCAGCTTCCTCATGCTTCTTCTTAGCTGCCACTGTATCCAACTGAGTAGCCATATTGTTTATAATGTCCTCCTTGAAAAATTTTAACAAATGGCTAAGTTCCAATCTAGAAACTCCAGTTCCAGATGATGATGATGGTGCCCCTGACTTAAATCTCCTATTCTTCTTAAAGTAGATCTGGAATATTTCTTGCAAATTTGTCCTATTTCAGCCCAAGTAGATTGTGTAATGTCACCTCCCCCCATGAGATCTAAGGAATCAGTGCATTCATCACTAATACCCCTCAAGAATATCAATTTGAGGGAATCTTCATTCAGAGTACTATGCTTGGACTTCTTGACACTAAACAAAAACCTTTCCAGATAATCCTCAAGGCTCTCATCTTTAGTTTGTGTCATTCTAAAGATATCATTCCCATGACGATCAATGCCTCTATAATAATCTTTGTATTTTGCAAGAAACAACTGTTTCATCTCATCCCATGTATTGATTGTGCTACTACCAAAGTTCATAAACCATCACAAGGATGAATCCTTCAAAGTGGCTGGAAAATTTTTGAGTCTATGGGCATCTGTAGTATAATCAAAACTCCTACAGAGAACATCAAACTCAAATAGAAATGTATCCGGATCCTCTGTCACCAACCCATAGAATTTAGGAAGTGAAGATGTTGGAATGTTCTTGAGGTTAGCATTATCATGCTGGTTAGAGATGGGAAACTCAAATGTTGGACCAGGTGGTGGTGGTGGATTATTTCCAACAAGAGGTGGTTCCCTTGCATTGGACTTGTGGGGGTTATTACAATAGGCAATTCTTCTTCTTGTGGACCAAAAAGGAACTGAAGACTACCTTCTACAAATTTAGACTCAGGGTGATTCAAATTTTGTGGGACTTGATACAGTTCAGAAAAAGGATTTATATCTGGAAAATTATCTTCTACATGAGTAGTATGAGTAGGCAAAAATCTACCTCTGGCATCTCTTCTTCTATTATGCATGCAGATTCATGAAATTTCAAACAATTAACTAGAAACTAAAATAATCATAAAAGGTTCTTAGCTTGACACCATCCCAAGCAACGATGCCAAAAATGTCTACCCCAACTATAATGACAATAATAATACCTCTAATTGAAATCTCAATCCGCAGTTTGGACATATGGTAGAGTTTACTATTTTCATGGCTAGTGTTCATTTAGTTGTCAATCCAGGAATGTAAAACTTGAAATGGGTCTACAATATATATGCACTAAGCTCCTTAAATGATTATTCTAGATTACTATAGTGACTAACATTATGCAGAAAGGAAAGGTAGGAATGGAAATCATAAAAGGCTAAATGAAAGCTTCACAAAACACTGCTGAAATGATCTAATGAAAATAACAGAAATCACACCGTTCTGTCTTGGCTGCAGGAACAATCAACGGATCTATTTCTAGTGGCTGCAGGAACAATCCAATCATGAACTTCTATTGCAACTAAGTAGAACTAACTTCAATGATCTTAAACATAGGATCACTCACCAAGTGGTCCCCCTTGGATGAGTGATATCAAACTCTCAGCAAAGAACTATTAATAGATTAGAACAACGTATTCTTATTCATTTCTTCCTGAAAAATGATTACATATTCTAAAAGGGAAAATTCAGAATGTTTGACAAAAAACTGCTCAATTCCTTTCCATTCTATCTAACTCTCAGAAAAGAAGGAAGAGCTTATTATAAAGAAAATATCAACTACAATGGACAACTCAAGTTACGCCCAGAAGAAGAGGTGGATAATTGTCAGATGAAGGAGATAACTGAGAGCTTGGCTGCAGGAACCGTGGATCTGAAACTGAACCATAGTCTTTGCACGCCAAAGCAATATTTTGCGAATTCAATATGCACCAGAGTTAAACTCCCATGGTGAAGTACAACTACTCCGATTATGCCATACATTGCGCTCGCTTGAATCTCCTTTAGTTTGACCTCCAGCTATCTGAACATGATTCTCCAATCCTTAGGCACGAAAGAAAATCAGCCACCGCATCATCAATTATTATCTGCACTAAAACATAAACAACATACAAGGACATGCATATGTATCTTACTTAATTAATACATTCATTAACTCACATATGAAATTATTATAGATAATCTGCATATCATAGGGACAAATCATTTGGCTGCAAGAATAAATTGGCATGGCTGTAGGAATTAACCGACAAAGTTCAAACATGATTTCTTAAGTTCAGTTTTAAAACATGGATTACATATAGTCAATTCACAATACCTTACTATCACAATGCAACCCAAAAGATACCAAAAACCTAAGATTCCTGATAAAAAACATGTCAATACATCGACTTATCAGGTATTCCTTCTCATTCACCAATGCTGAGTCATCTTCTTTTGATAATTTACAACCGATCACCATCGGTGTACCAACCAGTTTGCTATCTTCCATGCCAAAGGTCTTCAACACCTCTTTGACATACTTGGACTGAGTGATAAAGATACCGTCTTTCTTTTTTGTATCTGTAGTCCAATGAAGAACTTAATCTCTCCGATTAGTGACATCTCAAATTCCTTTTTCATTTCATCTGCAAATACATGGCTCATCTTGTCATCTCCACCAAAAATTATGTCATCAATAAATACTTCACAGATCAGAATCTGATCTCCTTCTGACTTTAGATAGATATTTCTATCTTCACTTGTTCTTTCAAATCCAATCTTCACAAGATGGGAGTGTAAACATTCATACCATTCTCTAGGTGCCTGCTTCAATCCATACAAGGCTTTATGTAGCCTACACCCCATATCACTGTCTTTTGATAGGGAAAACCCATCTGGTTGCTCTATATACACTTCCTCTTCAAGTATTCCATTCAGGAATGTAGATTTTACATCCATCTGATACACCTTGAATCCCTTGAAGGTTGCATATGCAAGAAGCATTTGAACTCCTTCGAATCTAGCTACTAGAGAAAAAGTTTCTCCATAGTCTTCTCCTTCTTCTTGAGCATATCCCTTACATACTAGTTTGGCTTTGTTTCTTACCACTGTGCCATCTTCATTCAACTTGTTTCTAAAAACCCATTTGGTGCCAATAACATTTTTATGCCCAGGTCTGGGTACCAAATACCATGTACCATTCTTTTCTATCTGTCAAGTTCCTCTTCCATAGCCTTGATCCAGTCTTCATCTTTATGTGCCTCTTTAAATGTTTTAGGCTCAAATTCAAAGATCATGCAAGAATTTTCTCTGACCTTTTTTCTTGTAAGAATTCCTGCATCCTTATCTCCTATGATCTGCTTTGGATCATGATTCAACTTTACATACCTAGGAATGATCTTAACTATTTCCTCTTGCTTTTCCTCTTCATCCTCATCTTCATCAGCATCAGTATCTACTGGTGTAGGAGCACTATTACTGGTACTAGGTTGTTTTGCAACCGGTTCCCAGAAGGTTACAATCGGTTCATCTACCACTTGCTCACTGTCGGTTTCCTCAGGCTTCTCAGAGGTTTCATTAACTCTAACATTGATACAATTTTCCGAGTCCTATTGTTAAAACACTTGAGAACTTTGCTCTTGGTGGAATATCCTAGGAATATTCTCTCATCACATTTTGCATCAAACTTGCTTTGGTGTTTACTCCTCTTGATATAACATTTGCTACCAAACACTCTGAAGTAGCTTACTACAGGAGTCTTACTAGTCTAATACTCATAAGGAGTTTTATTCTTTCCTTTCTTGATGAGTATCCGGTTCATAGTGTAGACTATAGTGTTCACCACTTCTCTCCAAAAAGTGTGAGCAACCTTCCCTTGAATCAACATTGTTTTGGCTACTTCAACTACAGTCCGGTTGTTCCTCTCTGCTAGGCCATTCTGTTGTGGAGTCCAGGGGGCAGACAGTTGCCTCTTGTTGCCATTTTTTTCACAGTACTTATTGACCTCACTAGAAGTGAACTCACCTCCTTTGTCAGTTCTAAGAAATTTTATTCTCTTACCACTTTCTTTTTCAACAAGTGCTTTGAAGGTTTTAAAATTTCCAAAAGCTTCAGACTTGTCTTTCAAGAATGTGACCCACATCATTGTTGAGAAATCATCAGTAAGAATCATAAAGTACCTATCTCCATGAACACTCCTAGTTTTCATAGGACCACACAAATCAGTATGCACAAGATCAAGTAAATTATCTGTTGTGAAAGATTTACCTTTGAAGGTTGAGGAAGACATTTTCCCCAATTGACATTCTCTGCACAAAGGATTCTCCAGTTTGTTCAGCACATGCAATCCCCTAACTGCCTTGATCTTACTGGCCTTCACAATGTTATCAAAATTTACATGGCAGAGTCTCCTATGCCATATCCAACTGTCATCATACTTAGCCATTAGATATTGACTGATATTTGCATTTAACTAAAATAAGTTACCTTTGGTCTGCATACCGGTGGCCATTAGTTCACCACTCTTTCCTTTTATTTTGCATACTCCATCTTTGAATTTTAGAGTGAGTCCATTATCATTCAGCTGAGCAACACTCAAAAGGTTATGCCTGAGACCTTCTACCCAATACACATTATCAACACTACTTTTTCCATTTAAATATATGGACCCTTTGCCTTTTACCATACAAGGTGCATCATTACCAGATCGGACTACACCTCCATCATACTCTTCTAGAGACAGAAACTTTCTCCGGTCACCAGTCATGTGGTGAGAACAACCACTATCAATAATCCACTCATTGGAATTATCAAAGCAAGAGACAAGAGCCTTCTTGTCTGACACATCTTCCTTAACAACTACAAATACTATGTCTTCGCTTTCTTCATCTTCTGATTCATCATTAGTGACACCTTCATCAACTGCAACAAGATATTTTCTCCTATTTCCTCCTTTGAACTTTTTGAACCTCTTCAGTTTGTCCTTATTATCACCATTAGGATAGTTTACAACAATGTGTCCTATCCTATTGCAAGAAAAGCATTTCAAAGTGAGCTTACCTATGTATTTTCCAGTTCCCTTAGGAAGTCTCTTGGTCAAAAGAGCTTCAAATTCCATCAGGATCTCCTCATCATCCATATCTCTGCTTTGTCTAGGTTCACAGCTGGTAATAGCTTCTTTACCCTTTCTGGATAGTGCACCAGATGCTTTAAAGGTTGAATCAGTCTTCAGAACATTGGCATCATGATTGTTTAGCTCATATGAGGTCAACTTAGCAATGATAGAATCAAGGGACACCTTTGTCTTCTCAATAGATCTCAACTCCTGAATAGCGGCAACCCTTATTGCATAGACCAATAATAAGGTTCTCAAAACTTTACTAACAATGGTGGAATCATCCATTGCACCTCTTGCACTCTTTATGTCTCCAACAACAATTTTAATCCTTATCCCATATTGTTGAATGGTCTCTCCTTCACCCATCCGCATGTCTTCAAACTTTCCTCTAAGGCTTTCTTCCTTAGCTTGCTTCACATGCTCATCACTGCAATAGATAGACTCCAGAGTATCCCATACATCTTTGGGATTGCCTTTTTCCTAAACATCTATAAACTCAACATCAGATAGGCTGCTGATAAGAGCTTCCATTACTTGCCCATTCTCCTGAATTTCTCTTCTTTGATCATTGGTGAGAGTACCGGTAGGGACAACATAAGTATTCTCAACATAACTTTGACTTTGAGCACCCATGCTTTTAATGTATATTTTCATTCTTTCCTTCCATATCTTAAGGTTATCTCTGTTGAACTTAGGACCTTCCCTCTTCATCATTAGAATAGGATCTTTTTCTCAAGCGGTTAAGCTTACAACACATAGGACCTGGAGGACGCTCTGATACCAATTGATGAATAATGATGAACAGTAAGTACTCAATAGATACTGAGAGGGGGGCTGAATCAATATAGATAAAAACTTCCTTAAACCACTTTGACTGTAAAGACTACACTAACTGGTAAACAATATCACCGACCTAAAACAAGGCACTACCGACAAAACATAGTAAAACCATGAAAGACATAAATCGGTAACACTTAGATCTTCACACAACCTAATATCTCATTTCCACTTCACCCATATGCTTAAGAAAGTAATACATCATCAGAAATATAATGACCACTGGATTAGCATGCTTTACCACTTGACAGAAAACACTAAGACATCACATGAAAAAGCATCACACATAACACACTGATTTTTCACGTGGAAACCCAACTGGGAAAAATCACGATGGGAATGAATACCCACAAGTTGTTCTTTGAACTCTTCTGAAGTCCGCTCTATTAGGAGCCTAGTCCGGTTAAGGACTTTATAATAGGTTCTGCTAGGAACCGATCCTACTAGGGATCACCCGGTTAAGGGATGGCTAAATACTTGGTTAAAGGTTAGAACCTTGTTAAAGGTTACCTCACAAGAGGATTTGAAGAACTCAATGAATTTGAGTCACCCTATTAAAGGATTTACAAAAAGCTTGTTAAAGCTACCCGGTTAAGGGATTTTCCAATTGTTGAAATGGTTAGAAGTCAACAAGTAATACACTGATATGATAACAACACTCAATGCCAATGCAAATCCACTTTAGTTCCTTTTCTTCTGCAATCACACTCTGCAGGTATCAACACAGTTCTCTGGTCTGGAAAGAATCAAGTATCTCTTCAATTGGATACATACATAATTTGCCAACAACTTCATAATGAAAATCATCATCGACCTTATAGACAATAGATAGGTCGGTGGCATAAACCCTAAACCCTAAACATTTAGGTTATCAATACAGTCAGTCCAATCCTAACCGTTCAATCACATTGCATAGTGTAAAATGATCTTGAAAAAATCTCAAGATGTTCTCTATCATTTGTTCTTTACCGCTTCTGGAAGCTGATAAACCATCATGCGCTCTCCACCATTTACTGAGACTTCATACATTCCCGAGGTAGATAGGATCAATCTTCTTCATGCAAGATCCTCAAGGAAATCCTTCATGTGCACAAGGCTAACATGGCAACATGATCTGATCTTGATTGCAATGCTAACCCATCATAGGATGTCATCAGTCGAATGAAACAGACTTGAAATGCATCAACTGGAAACCCTGAAGCTGAGACTACCGACAGGTAGTCATACCAAATGAAACCCCGATACAAACTTTCCATATACTGGTTCACATTCCAACATACCGCTTCACTTTTTCACATATACCAGTTCACATCATCATACTGGTTCTCTTGCCAGTTTTCTTACATCAATATATCGGTTCATACTTCAGCATATTGACATCAATGACAACATACAATATCATTATGTCATCACACTTTGCACATATGCCAACATAAAATGCATAATTATGGTTTGGAAAAATCAGAATTACCTCTTAATAAATGACAAGGGATCTTTTCGATAGATGAAAGGAGTTAGAGACCATTATATAAAGACATCCACGTTCAAGAATAGAGGCAATCTTTGATAAATATAACATCTTTAGAGAGAAGTAAAACAAGAATACACACCTTCTCCAATATTTAGGAAAAGAGGATTCTAAGCCAATGATCACACACTTTCACTAAGGAGAGATCATTCATGAAAGATGTATGATAATGTGTGAAAGTGTTATTTAGGATCTCCCATATTGTTATGCAAGAAATGTCATCAAATTAAAAATGTAACTCAACAAAGGAAAGGTGAATCATTAGAAGAAGAGATAGAAGATTAAATTATCACCCTTGTCCCCCAAGCATATAGGCAAGGACATCAACGAGGGATCATTTATGAAAGAAACACTCTTCTAAAAGAGGGACATAGATCTTGATTAGGGATAAGCACGTCCACAACATAGAAGGGTTCATTATAAAAGATACTAAATAAAGAAAAGGATTTGACGAATGATTATATACTTCTAACACTAAGGAACAGGTTCCAATTAAGGATTTGCACTTAAGATTTTCTTTAGGGATACTTGTTCCAATATGAGAGAGGGAATTCCAAATGGGAATATGCACCTCTACAATCAATAAGAGATCATTATAGAAGACACTACTTATCAAAAGGGAAAGTTTTTAATATTAAGAAAGAGAGATGTTTGAAATCATTCCTATCTCCATACATAGAGACAAGAGATGGGACAAAAATAGGCTATTATGTTGCTTCCAAAGTAAGATTGCACGTGAAATTGTACTGTCATGAATGACAATGAGCCCCCAATAGGTAAGCTACCAATGTCACATAGTGAAGATCAACATAATAGCCACTAATGTTATTTAAATATTTGATATATTGGATGAAGGATTTGAATACGACATGGTAAATGCTCTACAATCAAAGAGAGAAAAAACATGTATAAGATGATAAGTATTGAAATGTCTTGATCAAGAAAGTAGTCTCTAGGAGAATAATAGGCCTCTAAGTCATGTTCCTCTTGCACACAAATTTTCTCATACATAAAAGAAATCTTAGGAAAGGGAAAAGTATAATTCATTAGGGCCTCCTTAGAATAAGAGAGGATAGAAGAAAAAGCCTCATAAATGAGATTGTCAATCTCTTCGAAAAATTCATAAAGAGACTTGTCAATCACCATCATTTTCTTATGAGAAGGATGAATGTTGAGAGATGTAGAGGATGATTTGATTGAGTTGAGGTCATCATCACAACTAAATATAGCATTCACATTGAGAGATGGTCTTTTAGATGCTTTGGTGGGCTTTAAAGGATTATCTCCAAGTCCAAATGAAGCTTCACGTATGTTATTTTATAAAGGAACCTTAATCCCTTGTTCATTTACACTAGAACCATTGCCACTATATCCACTCTTAGCTAAGACGTGGAAATTGAGACCATAAAGGGATGCCATATTGGAGAGATATGGCGGGGCCTCATAGGTCTCAATGTCATAATTAGATGAGTTAGAAGAAGACTTTGAAGAATTGTTTGAATTAGAAGAAGCCACAAAATGGTTACTAAGTTGTTTAGAAAAAGTAGGTTTCTTTTTAGTTCCCACCATATCATCTTCCAATTTAGTCTTAGGTTCTCTTGGGGGGATTTTATATTCTCCTATAAAGATAGGTGTAAAATCTAGGGACGGCCAATCATCACCTAAGAGCACTTCTTCTGGTGAAGAAGTATCTTTAGGAGGAGACGATGTTTCAACTTGAGTGGAAGAAGAATCAAGAGTAGTCAAAGAAGTAGGAGTATTTGGAGAATAATTAGAAGTAGTTCAAGAAGAAGATTTAGAAGTTTGCAAACAATCTTGTATATTTGTATCAACAAACAATATAAACATCTTGTTGTTATAAATGAGTTTCACTCTACGATGAAGAGTGGAAAGAACAACTTGCATATTATGAAGCCAAGGTCATCTTAATAGAAGATTATAGGTAAGCTTATGGCATGAGATGATAGGTGTAGATAAAATAACAGATCCCACCTTAATAGGAAAGGTTATAATACCTAAATATCGTTAAAGATATGAGTAGAAAGATTGTCAGGTTGAATAGGAGAAGGATCCACTTTAATCTTATGCAACAAATTGATGCTACAAATATTAAGGCCAGATCCATTGTCCACTAAGGTTCTTGTTAGAGAATTACCATTGATAAGGACAACAATCATAAGAGGATCATATTGGTGTTGAATCTCATGAGAGGACAACTCATCTTGTGTATACAGAATTAGAGCTTTAGGTGTTGTTATGGAGTCAATCAAAGAAGCCATATTATTAGGTGCCATTGTAGGTGGGACATCTAATTTATTTCAAGCATCTTGCAACATTCCATGATGCATGGATGAAGTTTGAATCAAATCCCAAAGGGATATATCTTGGCGGGTGTAGCTTTAAGTTGTTCAATAAGATCATACTCTTTACCAATAGTCTGTGATATAATAGGTCCTGATGGAAGAATAGGTTGAGAGGCAGGTAGAGAAGAAGGAATAACTAGCAGATGATTAGGTTTCCTATTGTTCCTCATATTACATGTGTGGGAAATTGAATTATATCTCTCTCGAGTAATGTGTTTAGCATACTCATAAGGACTCTTACTGGGATATCCTCCTTGCACAATAATAACAGGTTTGTTAGGAGTGCACAAGACATCATTACTATAACCACCTTGAACCACAAAGAGAGGCTTGTTGAGAGGTTGATAATTTGGAAAAGGACTAGCACCTTGAACTCTGAAGAGGGGTATATTAGGTGTTTCATGACCATTCGCATGTATCATATTGATCGAAAATGGTTTGAAAACATGTGAGGAAGGTCTAGTATACCTGAAATCATTAGGTGGCTCATAAATATGATTATCAACCTTAAAATCTCTTCATGAATAGGTTTTAATTTAGATTCAATGAAAGGCACATCCTCATAGAGGGGATTGTTTATGATAGTGATCCCTTGCAACCTAAGAGCATTCTCTTGTTCCAAAGTATCCTTACAAGGGGTATGCATTTTAGGAGAAGGTTCAAAATCATTCATATGATAAGGATTATTGAAAGAAGTGTTAATAGTCTCCTCTTGAACAAAAATATTATGGTCAAATTTAGAAGAGGGATTACCACTAGTCATTAATTCTTCATCCCTAGAAGGAAGGTTATAAAAATAAATTGTAGTGTTACTAGGAAATGTGATGCAGACCCCTGGTATAGGTATAAGCTAGATTCCCATAATCCAAGAGCACACCAAGGACCATAGAAATTATACAACACTGCAAGGGGTCAAGGAATATCAGTTTGACAAGTCCCAAATCCCTTTCTTCCAAAAAGACTCCCTCACAAGGTCTCTTTCATTGAGCATCTCATAAGGTCTTCAAGAGGCTCCTAAGGATCCTATGGCCAACAATGGTTTGGGACCTTCTCCAATGCAACAATGGTTATTCAAGGTTTAGTTTGAAGTCCTCTAGGTCAAGGAGACCTCCCTCAATCATTAAATTTAGTTTTCCTCTACCGGTTGGGTAACTACTGCAACAAGGCCTACAAATCCTAGTAGCCTTGCCAAATCGGTTTTCCACACTTAACTACTATTTTCCCCAAGGCACTCAGAAAAAAAATTCTAGATTTGGATACCCTTTTGAGATTTTCAAAACATATCCCAAGGGTTCTTACCGGTTGGAAACACAAGAATCCAAACCCTACCTTGGTTAGGAGACCTAATAGCCCCAATTAGGCCTATTTTACAAAGGAGTGTGTAGACACATACCTTAACTCACTAAGAAAACTCAAGGAAAACTCTTAGGACATGAAAAATACACCAATTCCTAAGTCTTAGGCCATGATCAGACCTCTAACCCGTGATGTGAGACTTGTTCACTTACACATATCTGGTGGCCACGTGGAGTTGCCCACCTTAATGCATCAAAACCTCACCTCTAACTGGCCCTAACCTACAAAGTCCTTAAAAATCCTAGAGTACATTGGCCATACTTGCATCCCCTCCAAATCCATGAGCCACCAATGAAGGATCAGCAAGATGAGGCCGTTTCCTTGCAAAACCCTAGGCAAAACTGCCAAATCTAGACCACTTCCAGAAAGTTGCCGATTTCTCCCTTGTCTTGGATAATTAGGACCTCAGACTTGATGCATCTGAAAGGTGATTGGTCACTCTAACACATCCCAATGGTTTCCTAATCTCAAGATGTTCGTATAGTACTGTACACCATGCAAAATAACATAATTGCAGGAAATTCTCAGAATTGAATTACTTCAATGATGCAAAAATGTTTACAAAATAATCTCCTAACCAAATGATGTTTGGGAATGAAATTTTATACCTTCCTTAATGGTTTCAACAACCTTTTTAAATGCGGTGAATTTTGGAAGGAATTTTCTATTTGCAACCAAAAGTTGTCATTAAAAGCTGTCAACAAAAGTTGTCATTAAAAGCAACTTTTGACACATGTTAAATTCGCCTACCTAGAGATGTTTCAACATATCCTAAACCTTCCTAAGATATATTCAACAAATAAAAAACTATTAAATACTCAACTAAATACCCCTAGGTCCATATGCCCATGGTGGCTTATCAACTTGCCAAATCCATGTCATTGGGTGACAAGGTGGGGTTTATTACAAAAATCAAACAAACAAGACTACCCTATTACATAGATTGAAAGGTCACAATCCCATGTGTGCCCGTCAGCCTTTATTTTTCTTATTGTAAAGCGGAAAATCGAACCCTAGTTGTTCCCCCACTCCATGGAGAGAGAAGGGAGGTCACTAGGGTTGATGGTTTTCACTTAGGAGAGACTTTACATTCAAAAGAGGGGTTGAAACCCACAAGATCCAATCCCGCACAATGCAAGATTGGATTCTAAATGAGTTTCAAGGGTTAAGACATCAAGGATACCCTCTTTTGTAAAGAATGTAGATAGAATTATTGAACTAGGGATGCATGTAAAAGTAAGAAAGATTCGCTTATAAATGGAGATAGGGACACAGGATGAAGCTACGGACCTGAAATTAGCAGTAAAATGTTGAGATGATGCTGTCCTACAAATTTGAGCGAAAGTTGACAGGACGATGGCGCCCGGAGTGCACACGGTCCTCCAAAAAATCCGCGAAACGAAGGGGGATCTGTTCGTCTCTGCACAAGGATTCCAGATCTTCAATTACAGCCACGTACCTGCAACCTACACATAGAAAAGAGAGGGCAATTGGGGGGTTAGGGATTAGGGGTTTGCCTTTAGGTCAAACCCCGGTTTTGGAATTAACCAAGAAATGAGAATGCTGTAAATGTAAATGTTTGTAATGTAAACAAGTACTGATACCTTGTTGTAAGAATGTTTGTATTCTTACATGCGAAGGTGTAATGAATGTTGTAAGTGATCTCCTCTTCAATGGTTGAATCCTTGTCTTCGAATGCAACACCTAGCCATGAATGGAGACTTAGAAGACTCAATTGCTTGAAGGAATGCTTGAATGCTTGAATGTTTGAATATCGCTTCCGCCTCTTGCACACATATATTTTTTGCCCTCCTTCAAATGGGAGGGGAAATGTAGTTTATATACTTGTCAATTAGGGTTAGGAGACTGATTTTTCCGACCTTAGGCCGACCTAGAAGCATTGTTTTCCAAATTGCAAACTTAAAGACCCGATGCCCAACAAGAGATTGGGCCCAAAATAGGGCTAGGGACCAGGGCACTGGGCGCCATGGTCCCACCTCCCGGGACAGCAGGGTGCAAGGAAGAATCAGGCCAAGGTGCAGAAATATGTAGTTTTTGATGTCGCAAATAGGTTTCGGGGTCTCCATTCAGGCTCAACGTTGTGCCGCCATCGTGAAGACCCAAATGCAGTCGAAATTGCAAGTGTCACAATTTTAGGACGCTACATTTAGCCCCCACTTTAGCGGGAGTATAAGCGTACGCCCATACTTCCGGTAAAGTACAAGGAAACAACATTGAAAGACTTTCACCACGTCAAGGAGGCAAGATACACCAAGCCCCCAGTGGACTAAGGATCTTACGACTTCGATTGACAAAGTAAAAGGGAAGATCACGAGGGAGAACCATGACTGTTAGTAGTAAGGTTCCCTCACTATGAGTCATGCAAGAAAAATACCAAAAATTTTCAAGGCAAAGCTAAGTTCGCCAAGAAACTTTCAAGTATCGTGAAGAGATATGAATGGGGTGTATGCCCCCCTATGTTAAAGCGATCGCACATGCCTCATCGGGGGTGATTACTTTAAGGTAGTGATATATATGAAAAAAGGGAAAGGAGCACGTTATCACAAGGATTTAGCCCCCAAGTGTGAGATAAGCCCAAGGATAATAGACACAAAACACAAAGCACGAGGTGACTTTGATTTCCTTGGGGTCAGTATGCTGTATGATAATTCATGTATATCATATGTATGTATGCATAATTGTTCTTCATTCCCCAATCAAGGAAGGTCACCTAGAAGAAGGGAACACATGTGTCTTTTGAGTCAACATGAGAGAGACCAAAAGAGATCTCAATGCTTTACATCATCCTCAAGTAGACAACACTAAGGACAACAAATAGAAGAATGAGAATAACACATAGAAGAAGTAACAAAAGAGATCAAGAGAGGAGGAGAGAGTCTGCTATGCTAATGTTACTAGTCTAGCATGTCATCCACCCCCCGATCTTGCTGATCAATATTTCGGGAAGGCAGGAAACACGCTAGAGGAGGAACATCCAACATAGCAAATGGAGCTATCACAAGATCCAAACAAGGGCTATGCTCATGTGCCGAGCCACGTTGTTCTTGTCTAGGAGCTAGGATAAGTGCTTTAGAAAATTCGTTAGATAAATGGTTATCAACATCAACATATTCATACTCACTATCAGAAGCAAGAAGAGTAACATTTTCATCATGAATAACATTTTCATCTATATCATCATCAAGATTTATAAAAATAGGATCTTTAACTCGCACAGGATCAAGACCATCATGCATCTTATGTTTGGGAGATTTTGGCTCAATTTTTGGCTGAGGAGAAAATGGAATAATACTAGCTGAAGGTGTTTTTGGGGATTGCAAAGTTTGGGAAGTAGCTGCACGAGCTCTAAGACGACGCTTTCGTCGGCGTTCACGCACAGAATGATTCCATCTAGTCTTAGTAGGAAGTTGAGAAGATTGAGGAGGAGGAATGTTCTCATCCTTATCACTTGGGTGTTTAGGTTGTGGTCTCTTAGGTTGGATAATAGGAGAAGAGGAAGGTCTCTTCTCTCTATAAGAGGAAGGAGGAGGAACTACTCCATATAAGGGAGGAATATTTGGTTTAGGAAGGAGACCAAGTCCATCATGACGAGGAGGTATAGGTCTACTTTTAGGAAGTTTATTAGATATAGACATAGTCACATTCATAGGGATGGGTTGGGAATCTTCTTGAGGAAAGACATTAGTTTTATCTTTCAAAGGAAGAACTTCCTTCTCAAGAACGATAGGAATATCAAGTTTGGGTGTTCTAGGTTCACTTAGAGATAGGATCATATCTTTTTTCCACTTTTGATAAGATTTGAAAAGATGATCACTTCGCGGTGGAAGAGATTGGAATTGTTTAGGCCAAAAATAATCAATAGGAATGCTAGAAGTTCTTTCAGCTGGTTTAAAGAGACTATGATTGACAGTAACAACTTCACCATTATGGGGAAATTTCAAACACTTATGAATAGGAGAAGCAATAGCTTTCATGGAAGATAGCCAAGGATAGCCTAACTTCACACGAAATTGTTCGGACGATGGAATAATAGCAAAGTTCACATCAAGAGATTTGTTATGAACCTCAATAGGTAATGTAATAGAACCAATTGCAGGAGAAGAAAATGCATCAAATAATTTCACAACCACATTTGTTTCGTCATAGATCACTTGATTCAATTGCAAAGTAAAAAGAAATTCTTCAGTAATAACATTAATCATGCAAGAAGGATCAATAAGCACTCCACGACAAGGTGTATTCTTAACTTTTGCAACTATATATAAAGGACCATCAGGTGCCTTGATAGTTTCACTGGAATCAAATGTGATGGAAGGTTCTTTAGGGATTTTCTGCTGTTCCACAAAGTTAATTACATTCGGAGTCATAGACACAAGACTATCAGGTGAAAAAGAGGAATCATTAGTCTCAACCACATTAGAGGTATGAGAAGGTAATGGATCAGTAAAAATCTTAAGATTTTGGTTAGGAGGAGCTACAGATGTGTTGCCTTTATCATTCACACCAGAAACAGAGATAGTATTGTTATCAATCAAATCTTGAATTTTACCCTTTAAAGCAAAACATTTTTCAGTATCATGCCCAGGTTGACGATGAAATTGACAAAAAGATTTGTTATCAAAATAGGGTGAATTAATCTTTGTAGGATCTATTTGCTTTATAGGAGGAAGAGTAAGCACATTTTGTTCCAATAACTTATTCATGATACTATTCAATGATTCATTCAAAGGAGTAAACTTTCTTTCTTTCTTGAAAAACTTAGAAATAGGAGGCACACCTGATGCTGCATTCACATTGTTGTTGATGATGTTTTCATTGAATTTAATAGACTCTCTGTTCGGTTTAAACTTCCCAAATGGTTGTTGACTACTATCACCCTTATCACTCGGAGCCATAGGATTTGCTTGTTCCATTTGACTCACAGTCAGTTGATAATTGTGAAGAGTTGCGCACAACTGTTGGAAAGAAGTAAACTCAGAAAACAAAAGTTTTTCTCTAATATCTTTTTGTAAATTAGAAATAAATATTCTTTGAATATCATTGTCAGGTACTGGAAAAGAGATTTGAGCATACAAATGCTTATATCTACCAATGAAATCAGTCACTTTTTCTTTAACACCTAGTTTACAATGCATTAAATCAATCAAAGTAACTTTAGGACTTATATTGTTTTGAAATTGTTGAATAAAAGCATTTGCAAGTTGTTGGAAAGAAGTAATAGAATAGGAAGGCAATGAGCAATACCATTGTAGGGATTTATCTCTTAATGTTCTAGTAAATAGTTTTGCAAGCAACCTTTGGTCACAAGCAAAATCGGTACATATTGTTTGAAAGGTCTTAACATGTGTTAGAGGATCACCCTTACCATTATAAATCTCCAATTGCGGGATTTCAACATGTTTAGGGGGGATAGCTCGAACAATGTCAAGAGAAAGTGGGCTCGCAACATCAAATGTGGGCACACTAGACTTAGATTGATTCATAGAGGCAATTTGTTGCTGTAAAGAAGAGATAGTTTGTGCAAGATTGTTAATGGTCGCTTCAGTCAAAGAGTTCATATTAGACGTGTTAGATTGTGATGGAGGTATTATGTTATTGAAAGAAGGTATGGATTGAGAGTAAGGTGGTGGGACACTATGATAGTTAGTCATAGGAGATGATTGGAAAGGAGGAACACTACAAGGAGGAATGGAATGGTTAAATGAATTGCCCCCTTGCGTCGTGTTTATTTGCGGAGATGAAATAGGAACACTCATTGAAGGAATGAATGAGGAAGTCGGATTGAATGAAGGAAGAGGGTTGATTGAAGAAGAGGGATTGCCCCCTTGACTGGTGATCATAGGTGGAATGTCTTGTATTGAAGTAGTCATTATGTTTGATGTAAAAGTAGGTATACTAGCAATAGGAGTTGTCAAAGGAATAGAATGATTAACTTGAGTAGGAGGTTGTGTATAACCTAAAGTTTCGGCACAACTTTTCATAGGCATCACATTTGAATCCACGATGTGTGCAATACTACGCAAAATATCAATTCCATTCTTATCACTTTGAACCATACATTTTAGACCCTCAATTAATGAAAGAGCTTGACTATCAGGGTATTCTTGAGACATCCATTGTCGAAAATCATCAAATTGGTTATCCAATTTCGAAAGCTGTTCTACAGAAACCTCATGGAGAGCTTTTTCATCATTAAGAGGATTAGAGGAATTACCCATGTCCTCGTTAAAAAGGCCATTCAAATTATGTTCCATCTCCTCAGTAATTAAACCTTGGAAAGACTTAATTCTAAGGCTTTGTCTAACGGGAATAGTGTAAGTAGGGCTTATTGTTTTAAAACTCATGCACTAAAGAGAGAGAGAAGATTTTGAATTTTAGAGGTAGAAAATATCAATAAAATCAGCCAATCTCCTAGATTTAAGCTGTTAAATACAATCAGGACAATCTTCCGAAATTTCAGAAAAAATGTCAGGGACCGTGGCGAACGGAGTGCACACGGTCCTCACAACTTTTTTCGAAATTTTTAGGGATGAAAGCTATGATGATTTTAAAGCTAATCTGAAAAAATTGAGTGATTTTACGATCTGTAGATAGGCCAAATTAAAGTTGCGATCTCAAAATTTAACCCTACCAAGATTTGTTGAAAAATGCAGAATTTGAATTTTGAAAAAGAGAGGGAAACTGAAATTTTGAATTTTATGATTTTAGAGGGAATACCGAAAGCAATGCAGGCTTTGAAATTTAAAAGTTGACTCAATTTCATGCAAAATTCAAATTTGAAAGTGGAAATCAAAGTTGCTGCAATTAAACACTTAATTTCAAAAGTCACAAACTGCAAAAATTTGAATAAAGCACTAAAATTTCGAATGAATGCCAACACACTTTTCAGATTTAGGACTGTAAGAAACACAATTTTAACACAAATTTCAATTTCAACAATTTTTGAATGATTATAAGCCTTTATCCAAGCAATCACTAAACCAACTTTGACTTTAATTTTGAAAGTGTTAGAATTGATAAAATCGGCGAAAATTCTGGATTTTAGCAGAAAAATAGAGTAAGATTTGGCTCCCGAAATTTCAGAAAAAATGCCGGGGACAATGGCGCTTGGGGTGCACATGGTCCTCGCAACTTTTTTCAAAATTTTCAGGGATGAGAGATATTGTAATTTTGTTGCGGAATCCAAAGTTACAGCTGATTTGGAGGTGTTTTGATTAGTGAAATTATCAGTCAAAGGTTGAATCAAGAGGGTTTTAAAAATTAGGGTTTTGACACTTAACCACTTAATTTTTAGAATTAAAGTACAAATATGATTTGACAATTTGCAATAGAAGGGTAGATCTAAAACAAGCATTAACAATTAAACATTTCACAAGCTCAATTACTAAAAAGAAAATTTAGGGTTTTTATGCAATTAACCTCTAAAATTTGGAAATGTAATTAAGGAAGCAAATTTTTCAGATCTAACCATGAATACTCAGAATTAGGATGTTCACGTCAGGTTCACCAAAATGTAAAGCAGAAAATCGAACCCTAGTTGTTCCCCCACTCCATGGAGAGAGAAGGGAGGTCACTAGGGTTGACGGTTTTCACTTAGGAGAGACTTTACATTCAAAAGAGGGGTTGAAACCCACAAGATCCAATCCTGCACAATGCAAGATTGGATTCTAAATGAGTTTCAAGGGTTAAGACATCAAGGATACCCTCTTTTGTAAAGAATGTAGATAGAATGATTGAACTAGGGATGCATGTAAAAGTAAGAAAGATTCGCTTATAAACGGAGATAGGGACACAGGATGAAGCTACGGACCTGAAATTAGTAGTAAAATGTCGAGACGATGTTGTCCTACAAATTTGAGCGAAAGTTGATGGGACGATGGTGCTCGGAGTGCACACGGTCCTCCAAAAAATCCGCGAAACGAAGGGGGATCTGTTTGTCTCTGCACAAAGATTCCAGATCTTCAATTACAGCCGCGTACCTACAACCTACACACAGAAAAGAGAGGGCGATTGGGGGGTTAGGGATTAGGGGTTTGCCTTTAGGTCAAACCCCGGTTTTGGAATTAACCAAGAAATGAGAATGCTGTAAATGTAAATGTTTGTAATGTAAACAAGTACTGATACCTTGTTGTAAGAATGTTTGTATTCTTACATGTGAAGGTGTAATGAATGTTGTATGTCATATGTTGTAAGTGATCTCCTCTTCAATGGTTGAATCCTTGTCTTTGAATGCAACACCTAGCCATGAATGGAGACTTAGAAGACTCAATTGCTTGAAGGAATGCTTGAATGCTTGAATGTTTGAATATTGCTTCCGCCTCTTGCACACATATATTTTTTGCCCTCCTTCAAATGGGAGGGGAAATGTAGTTTATATACTTGTCAATTAGGGTTAGGAGACTGATTTTTCTGACCTTAGGCCGACCTAGAAGCATTGTTTTCCAAATTGCAAACTTAAAGACCTAATGCCCAATAAGAGACTGGGCCCAAAATAGGGCCAGGGACCAGGGCGCTGGGCGCCATGGTCCCACCTCCTGGGACAGTAGGGTGCAAGGAAGAATCAGGCCAAGGTGCAGAAATATGCAATTTTTGATGTCGCAAATAGGTTTCAGGGTCTCCATTCAGGCTCAATGTTGCACCGCCATCGTGAAGACCCAAATGCAGTCGAAATTGCAAGTGCCACAATTTTAGGACGCTACACTTATCATCTTAGTCATGAGGTGCTCCTACACCATACTCCCGGGGTGAATGAATCTCAAGTCCACTTGAGATGAGTTCATGTAAGGTAGTGCCATGATTCTTGATTTGATCTTCATCCAACCAAATGGCTTTAGAGTTTGGTTTTCCTTTCCATTTGACCAAGTATTGCTTCTACTCATTGTTCCTAGTTTTCTTTACAATATTGGTGTCCAACACTTTCTCAAGCTTAGGTGGCTCATGTTTGGGAAGATCTATATCTGCTGCTTCTTCTAGGACTTGCTATGAGTTACTTGCATTAGAATCACCTTTAAAAGGAGTTAAATCACAAACATTAAAAATAGGAGATATGCCAATGTCAGGTGCTAATTGAATTTCATAAGCATTGGTGCCAAACTTCTTCAATATTTGACATGGCCCTATTTTCCTCTGCATGAGTTTAGTGTGTTTGCCCTTGGGCAACCTTTCCTTCTTCAAATTTGCCCAAACCAAATCTCCAATCTGAAACTGTACCTCTTTCCTTTTATGATCTGCATGTTCCTTGTACTTGTCTGATGACCTTTGAAGTTTTATTTTGACCTGCTCATGAAATTCCTTTATAGCTTCAACAAACCTCTCACCATCTGCACTTATGGGATCCGTAGGGGTAGTTTTCTCAACTCCAACACCCCTCTTGGATGCAACCCATACACAATCTGAAATGGAGACTTCCTTGTGCTTCAGTTTATAGTGCCATTGTAGGCAAACTCAGCCTGAGGTAAGGTTGAATCCCACTTCTCACCATGTTATCTTGTAAGACATCTTGACAAATTCCCTAATGACCGGTTTACTACTTTTGTCTGCCCATCTATTTGTGGATGATAGGCTGATGAGAAAGAAAAATTGGTTCCAAGTTTCCTCCACATAGTTCTCCAAATATGGCCAATAAATTTAACATCCCTGTCAGACACTATGTTTAATGGAAGTCCATGAATCCTTGCTACTTCTTTGAAAAACAAATCTGCAATATAAGATGCATCACTAGTGGACTTACATGGCAAGAAATGTGCCATTTTACTAAACCTATCCACTATCACAAATACACTGTCAAACCCCTTTTGGGTCCTAGGTAAACCCATTACAAAGTCCATTGACACAGTTTCCCAAGGTTTTGAGGGAATGGGTAAGGGTTGATAGAGACCAGCATTGGTACTTCTTCCTTTTTCCTTTTGGCAAATAGTGCATGCATCTACAAACTTTCTTACATCAACCTACAATTTGGGCCAAAAATAGTGCCTCCTTACCAATTCAGGTGTCTTGTCCAAGCCAAAATGACTTGCCATAGCCCCACTATACTTTTCCTTGATGATATTAGTCCTTATTAAGCACCTTGGTATGCACAATTGCCCACCTTTGAAAAGAAGTCCATCTTGAATCAGAAAATTAGAAAACTCCACCTGATACCTTTCACCAAATTCAGTACATGCCTTGTAGATCTTCTTGAAGTCCTCATCTGCAACATACATATCTTTAATTCCATCATTCCCAATGCTTTCCAATTGAATTTCAGATATGGTTAGCACTCTCCTACTTAGTGTATCAACCACTTTGTTGGCTACTCCCTTCTTGTGTTTTATGGAAAAGGTATAGTCTTGTAGGGATTCTACCCACTTCATATGCCTATGGTTTAACTTTTCTTGGCTATTAAGGAAACTTAAGGCTTGGTTGTCGGTATAGACCACAAATTCCTTTGTAGCAGATAGTGCCTCCGTTTTTAAAAATCTTGAACTAGTACATACATTTCTAGGTCATAAGAAGAATATTTTCTCTTTGCCTCATTGAGCTTTTCGCTAAAGAATATTATAGGTTTTCCTTCTTGGCTTATGACTGCTCCTATGGTTACATGACTAGCATCACATTCAATCTAAAACACTTTGTTAAAATCAGGTAAAGCAAGTATCGGTTGCTGAGCTACCCTTTTCTTGAGAGTTTCAAATGCCTCATCTGCCTCCTTTGTCCAAGAGAACCTGCACTTTTGACCACCTTTTATGGTTTCCAACATTGGAGCACATATCTGACTGAAATCTCTTATTAACTTTCTATAAAATGTGGCTAATCCATGGAAACTTCTAACTTCACCAATAGTCTTAGGAGTAGGCCAAGAGAGAATTGCATTTACCTTATCCAGATCCATCTTCAAGTGACCTTTGGAGATCAAAAATCCTAGGTAGATGAGCTCTTCCTACATGAACAAACACTTCTCCATATTGATAATCAATTCCTCTTCACTCAACCTTTTCAAAACCATTTCTAGATGCCTCAAGTGCTCTTCCTTTGTCTTGCTAAATACTAGGATGTCATCCAAGTACACTATTACAAACTTCCCTGTGAATTCTTTCAAAACTTCATTCATGAGTCTCATGAATGTACATGGGGCATTAGACAAACCAAATGGCATAACCTTCCACTCATACAACCCTTCATTTATTTTGAAGGCTGTTTTCCACTCATCACCAGGCCTAAATCTAATTTGGTGGTATCCACTCTTTAAATCAATTTTAGAGAAATATTTGGCATCCCCAAAACGATCAAGCAAATCCTCTATTCTAGGCATTAGAAATCTATACCTTATGTGTTGGCAAATGCACACTCCAATGAGAAATTATAGGTGATTGAAGGTATTGTCATTGATGGAAACCTTACAATCATATGATACTGGCAGGCACCAGCATCGACAGACTCTACACTGACATACGTTCACTGGCATCAAAAAGATTGATTACCGACACCCTGGCCAATAGGATGTTATTTATTGTATTTTGTAAGTAATTGTAATATCTTTTTGTAAGCTGACAAGGCAAGTTGTAATATGACTCATATAAGTATGAGTTCTTGTAAATCATTTTATAGATACAGATATGGTAGATTATTGATGTGAATATTAAGGCAGAGTTTGGAATTGTTGGCATATGGACACTCCAATGAGAAATTGTGTGTGATTGAAGGTTTTGTCATTGATGGAAACCTTGCAATCCTATGGCACCAACAAGACATTCTACTAGCAAAGCATTATTCAAGCAAGACAGTGCACCAACATCAACAAGACCACTCTACACTGGTACTGGCACCGTCACAAAAGAAAAGATGTATATCGGCATAGAGGCCGGCAGGATTTTTGATATGTAATATTTTGTTTATTATTATAAACCAGCTTAGAAAATTGTAAAATGACTCTTGTATATAAAGGAGATCATTGTAGAAATTTGTAGGAGAAAGAAGGTAGCATAAAGAAAATTATGAGACAGACCTAATGTGTGAATTATAGGTCAAGGGTATATGTAAAGAACAGAGCAAGAACCGGTACTGAATCTGGCATTGAAGATGCTATTATAAAATAATACAGAATATTGGATTAGCATAATCCTCATTGTAAGTCAGTGTGACTTCTCACTGAGCAGTGTGCTCTAGGCAGTTGGCCTTCCTGCATGTGCAGGCCCCTATTGTAAGTAATATTCTCTTATTGGCTAGTAAGTGAATATTGTGGGTCACAAATCCCACCGAGGTTTTTCCCACACCGGGTTTCCTCATTAAACATCTTGTGTTATGGTGTTCTTTTCATGTGGATGTTTTTGATTCTGTTTATTACATTAATTCTTGCATACCGATACATTGTTACTTTATGTTCTGCATGTTTTATATTAAGAAAATCTCATTACCGGTTAGATACTGATTCACCCCCCCCTCTCAGTATATGTGGGAACCCTAACAATTGGTATCAGAGCCTGGTCCTCTATTTTTAGAAGCCTAACAACTTGAGGAAGATCTTGACACCGGTAAAGATGGAAAATCTAATGAAGCAACTTGAAGGAGCTCTTACTGACTATGATACAGAGAAGTTGAAAAATATCAAATTAGAAGATGATTTAAAAGCAGCTCAGGATATCATTCAGGCACTTCAAGAAAATCTTACTGTTACAAGAAACAAGAGAAGAGAACTTTGTGAAAAATTGCAAAATGAGAATGATGAAAAGGAATCACTTAATGATATGATAAGCAAGTTGAAACAAGAGATCATGATAACAAAAAATGAAATGCAGGATATGACTATGAGATTTTGCGAAGAGATTGAGGACAGAAAGAAGAATGAAGAAGAATTGACCAGAAGAATAAGTGATGCAGCAAATGAGGACACAAGACTTAGCTATGAAAATGACATGTTGAAGACAGATCTGATGCATACTCAGAATGACTCGAATGAACTAATGAGACAAAAAGAAATCTTGGAAAGGGAATTGGAAACTGCAAATCAACACAAAGAAAAATTCAAGAAAAGCTCAGAAGAACTTGGTACCTTATTGAAGAATCAAAAACCCAAAGGTGACACTTCTAGAATTGGATTTGAAGTTGGAGAAAGCTCCAGTACTGCAAATACTCAGGATCACAACAAACCGGTAAGACCTCCTAATACTTATAAATTCAATGGAAAATTCTTTAACTGTAATAAATATGGTCATAGGGCAAACAAATGTAGATCTAGGAATTATTAGAATATCAATCCTCCCACCGGTCAATGCTCCAAATGCAACAAAGCTGGTCATAACTCTGAAAACTGCAGAATGAATGTAAGATGTTATGTTTGTGGAAGATTTGGACATTTATTAAATCAATGCAGAACACAAATCGGCATAGGTTATGGGAAAGCTATTCAGAAAAATACTGTAACTTGTTATGCATGTAACAAGATTGGTCATATTGCTAAATTTTGTAGAAGTAAAGGTACACCGGTAGACAACAAAAGTACCAGCTTGAAAGGTAAAGAAAAGGTTGAAGAGGTTAAGCAAGAATTCTCAAAGCAATGGATTAGAAAAGCTGATCTAAATATTGGGAATACTCCTCCACTGGTAGAAGCAACAAATGCTCCACCGGCAGGACAGAGCAGTGCTCCACCGGCAGGAAGTTCTTCATCTAATTGAAGAAAGTTATCTTGAGGGTTTGGCAAGCTAATGACACATGTGCTATTATTCCCTCGGTTAGAGAAAAGAAGTTGAAAATCACTTATTACAGGCAAATAAAGTTAAGTGAATACATTACCGGCATGTAATTAATGTGGTAGGTAGCGAAAAAGACTTTATAAAATAAGGTTTTGGCTCCATTTCATTTCACCATAATTTCAAACTTTCATAGAGCGCAAAGATTTCCGAGCTAAGGCATTTCGAGAAAGAAGCAAGCACACTCCAAGCAATCATTCATCCAAGACAGAAAAAGGTATTTATCATGGCATCCACCTCTGCAATTGAATACATAGAGAACCCTACTGTTGTGGAAGTAATTAAAAGACCTAGGCTCGTATTTGAGTTGGTCCCCAAAATAGCAAAGAAAGATGATACTTTAGGTGCAATCTCTCAAATCCCTAAAGGTGTTGTATATGCTGAAGACCCTAGAATGTATATTCACTGTAATATTGAAGAGCTAGGAGATGAGGAAATCAAAACCATGTACAAAACTGAGATATGTGATGATACTGGCAATATCAAAGCTGAACACAAAATCATTGAGACCCTAGGATTCACATAAATCCTTAGTATTCCTGAATTTCCTAAGGATGTGATTAGGATAGTATTAAGCAGAGTTCATGGAGAATTTTTCTGGTTAGATACAATTCATAAGATCACCAAGCAAATGGTAAAGGCTGCCACAGGGTTACCGACCACCGGTAAAAGACCAGATAAAAACAAGAAAGTTTCAAATGATTTAGTCATTGACCTAATAGGTGCAACATCTGATAAAAGATCTTTAAGGGTTAATGATGTAAAGGATACAAATGTGAGATTCATAAGCATGATATTAGGTTACAAAGCCACTCATGCCAATAGACTCAACTCAGTTTCAAGTTTATGCATCAAAAGTGCTTATGACATAATAACCAACAATGCAAAAATTGACATCTATGAATGGCTAAAGGATGAACTGATAGACAACCTTGGAAAGATAAAGAAGGATAAGAAAGGAACCTTCAGATTTGGGAATCTGTTAATGTGTCTAATGCTTCATATAACAAAACAAGTTCCCAGTATAGGATATAAAGATTTCGGATATGACATACTGGTAGGAAAGCAACTGACAGAACTGTTCAATACCATGGGCGAGAATAAGGAAAACATCATTCATGACTTCTTCCAAGCACTAAAGACAAAAATGAAGAAAAGGACAAGGTTATCACATAAGATTGTAGACAAATACAAAAATGATATATGCTTTGTTATCAAAAAGGATGAAATATGGATGGAAGAAGTCATCCCCAGGACAATCTGGGTAACAAAAATGGGCTATGAAATAGATGATCACATAGTTGAAACTTATGCCAAAGCACTTCTGGAAGCCCCATATGAACCTAAAGAAGAAATATTTGGTAGTGCTAAAACCATAGAAAGCCAAATTCAGTCAAAGAAAAGAGTGAAGAAGGTAGAAGCTTTTGTGAGGAAAGGATCCAGACAAGCAAAAGCCATTAAGGAAGATGTATTAAAGAAAACCAGCATAACTGAAGATGAGTTGGCAACCCAACAACCTGAAGCTCATCTATCACCGGTAGGTACTTCCTCAGAAGGAGATATGCCAACAACTTTTAAAAGAGTTGTTAGGAAAAGAGATCCCTCACCGGAAACCACTCCTTCACCTAGAAGGACAAGGCAGAAGCAACAAGCTATGAGATGTCCGGTCAGAAAGGTCACACCTAAAAAGAAGCTGACCCCTAAGAAAAAGAAAAAGGCAACAACTGACTTGGTACCTCTAGAAATTTTGTTAAATGAGATCATAGAGGAAGGAAAACTGAAGAACATAGGGAAAATTTATGACACCCTATCGGCTCATGAGAAAGGGCAAGTTGAGGAGAGTGTAATATTACACATGGACATGTTTAAAATTTTTTTGATGCAAGTCTTAAATGAAATCCCTGATGACTTATACAAAAGACTTGAGGCCAGAAGGCAAGGAGTAATTCAACTGGACAAGAAAATAAAAATAGAAAAACTACTTGCAGTATATCCGGTAAACTCCCCAAAAGAAATTGATGATTTGATAGCTCAGGCTAATCGGACAATTTTTTCCACTGCACACCGGCAAATTTCACTGATGGCAGGTAGAGTTACAGAGGTTTTAGAGGAAACAGAAAATGGTTGGGACATATTTTTGGTTGAAAAACAAAAACAAGAAGAATATAGGAATCCCAAGCCTATTAAGGTATATCAGAAGGACAAAGGGAAAGGGAAAGTTGGTGGACCTCCAAGCATAAAGATTAAAGATAACCTACCTCCACCTGTAAAAATTACAATCCCTGAAAACCAATTGACAACTGAAAGCGTGAATACAGAGGATAGCAATACAAATCTTGAAGTCCTATTCACTGTAAATGTTGATACCCAAAAGATCAACATAACAGTTGATAAAGACCCAAGTGAAAAATCAGATATGGCCAAAGAGCCTCTAGTAACAGGAAATACAGAGCAATCGGCAGTGGATACAAGGAAAAAGATGGAATCTAAAGCACAAACAGAGAAACTGACAGAGTTAAAGGCTCCAGAACAGATGCCACCGGTAAGAAATGAAGCAGGAAAACCAGTGCTAAAGGAAATGCAGACACAAATTGACCTGCGAGAGGTCAATACAAGCATTGTCACTAGCTCACAAGCTTACAAAGCAATAGATGATTCAATCCCATTTTTGAAAACAATAGCTCCTAATTGTAATATATATAATAAAGATTCTTTAGGATAGTTAGATACACTATGTAAATACATTTCTGGAAATATTGAGCAAATAAAGGTAGAATCTGTAAAGGACATTGTAGAGAAGGAGAAACAGAAATTCTTTGAGGAAGAAATTAAGAAGTGTAACAGAGATTTTGACACACTTCTACCAGAACTGTGTAGTTTGTTAAAAGAGTACAAAAACCTGTACAAAGACACATGCAAAACAAACTTCCTGACTATAGATATAGACAAGAAGATAAGCAAGATACAGGAAGAGATAAACAAGCTTGTAGACAATTTTGTCAACTCACCGGATTCATTATCTATTTTTGAAGATAAGTTAGCAAATTTTGAGAGAGAATTACTTAAACAAGAGAAAGAGAAGGAGACAATAATAAATAAGGCAAAATACTTGAGATCTAAACTGAGTCCAAGACTGGATTATCTAGCATCTCTACGGAAGGAAATCTCAGAGGCATTAACACTGGGAAGTAAAACACTGGCAGAGCAATTGTAGCATCTCACCGGCACTGTGAAGAGAACTGAAACCACAATAAATGATAGCAAAAATTTTATGGATAGTATAAACTTAATTTTGGGTGATCTTTTTCAGATAATAACTACCCAACTACAAGGTTGAGGTCATGGACTGGTATAACTACAAACTCTACTAACCTTTGTCATTGATGCCAAAGGGGGAGTAGTAGGATGTGAAAATTCAAAACACAGGGATCATATGCTCAGGGGGAGTCACTCATTTTTTTGGTACATTTTTGGTCTACACATTTTTGGACATCTTTTTGGAATTTCTCATGAGTGTTGCCATCAATGCCAAAGAGGGAGATTGTTGGCATATGGACACTCCAATGAGACATTGTGTGTGATTGAAGGTTTTGTCATTGATGACAACCTTGCAATCCTATGGCACCAACAAGACATTCTACCAGCAAAGCATTATTCAAGCAAGACAATGCATTGGCATCAACAAGACCACTCTACACCGGCACCGGCACCGACACAGAAGAAAAGATGTATACTGGCATAGAGGCCGACAGGATTTTTGATATGTAATATTTTGTTTATTATTATAAGCCGACTTGGCAAATTGTAAAATGACTCTTGTATATAAAGGAGATCATTGTAGACATTTGTAGGAGAAAGAAGGTAGCATAAAGAAAATTATGAGATAGACCTAATGTGCGAATTATAGGTCAAGGGTATATGTAAAGAATAGAGCAAGAACCGGTACTGAATCTAGCATTGAAGATGCTATTATAAAGCAATACAAAATATTGGATTAGCATAATCCTCATTGTAAGTTAGTGTGACTTGTCACTGAGTAGTGTTCTCTAAGCAGTTGGCCTTCCTGCATGTGCAGGCCCCTATTGTAAGTAATATTCTCTTAATGGCCAATAAGTGAATATTGTGGGTCACAAATCCCACTGAGGTTTTTCCCACACTGGGTTTCCTCGTTAAACATCTTGTGTTATGGTGTTCTTTTCATGTGGATGTTTTTGATTCTGTTTATTACATTAATTCTTGCATACCGGTACACTGTTACTTTATGTTCTGCATGTTTTATATTAAGAAAATCTCATTACCGGTCAGATACTGATTCACCCTCCCCTCTCAGTATCTGTGGGAACCCTAACAGGAATAAGATTTTGAAAGTTGCAGAGCTTAAATCGGTACTGAACCTGGCATAGCAGATGCTAATCCAAAGCAGTACATGACATTGGATTTTCATAATCCACTTTTGTATTTTAGCAGTGAGCTTTAGGCAGTTGGCCTTCCTGCATGTACAGGCCCCTATTGTAAAAGCAATATTCTCTTATTGGCCAGTAAGCGAATATTATGGGTCACAAATCCCACTGAGGTTTTTCCCACACTGGGTTTCCTCATTAAAATATTGTGTTATGGTGTGCTTTCTATGTTGTGGTTGTTGTTCTTATTTACTGCATTAATTTTGGTTTACTGGTACATAGTTTTGGAATGCTTTTCATTTAATAATTCAAGAAAATCCATTAATCAACAAGATACCGATTCACCCCCCCTCTCAACATCTTTAGGAATCCTAACAATTGGTATCAGAGCATATTCCTCTATTTTCAAAAGTCTAACAGCTTGAGGAAGATTCTGACACTAGTACAGATGGATAATCCGAGGAAGCAACTAGAAACATCTCTTGCAGATTATGATGCAGAAAAGTTGAAGAATATGAAAGTTGAAGATGATCTGAAGGCTGCATAGGAAATCATTCAAGGACTTCAGAAAAATCTCACCATTGCTAGGAACAAAAAAAGATAATTTTCTGAGAAGATACAGAGTGATGATGATGAGAAAGAAACTCTTAATGACCTTGTGAACAAAGTAAGACAAGAAAAAAATACAATGAAGAATGAGATGCAAGATATGACCATGAGATTTTGTAAAGACGTTGAAGATAGAAAGAAGAATGAAGATGACTTGGTTAGAACACTAAATAATGATGGAAATGAAAACACAAGACTCAGTCATGAAAATGATATGTTGAAGACAGATTTGATGCATACATAAAATGACACAAATGAACTCATGCGACAGAAAGGAATCTTGTAAAATGAGTTGGCTATTGCAAATCAACACAAGGAGAAATTCAAGAAAAGTTCAGAAGAACTTGATGACATGCTGAAAAATCAGAAACCTAATGGAGACACAAATGGCCTTAGCTTTGAAGTTGGTGAAAGCTCCGGTACTGCAAACAAACATGATCATAGCAAATCGGTAAGACAACCTAATGCTTATAAATTGAATGGAAAATGCTTTAACTGTAACAAGTATGGTCATAGAGCAAATCAATGTAGATCTAGAAACTATCAGAACACCAATGCACCCACTAGTCAATGTTCTAAATGCAATAAAGCTGGTCATAACTCATAAAATTGCAGAATGAATGTAAGATGTTATGTTTGTGGAAGATTTGGACACTTATCTAATCAATGCAGAACACATACCAGCATAGGATATGGAAAAGCTATTCAGAAAAACAATGTGACTTGTTATGCTTGTAACAATATTGGACATATTGCAAAATTTTATAGAAGTAAGGCATCACCGACAAATAACAAAGGACCCAATTTGAAAGGTAAAGAAAAGATTGAAGAGGTAAAGCAAGAATTTTCAAAAAAATGGATTAGAAAGTCTGACATGAATTTTAGTGAAGATATTCCTTCACCGATAGAACAAAGTATCACTCCAACTGAGAAATAACCTTTTGAGGGCATGGCAATAAACTGTAAAACATGCTAATTTACCCTCGGTTGATGGTGAGAAGTTGGATTACTTCTTTACTGACAGATGAGTTAAGTTTTGACTTAACCGATAGGCATTAAATGTGGCAGTTGAAAGAAATAACATTATAAAGCAAGTGTTTTGGCTTTTTTTTCCATCCACCGAGCATTCAAATGTCCAGAGAGCGCGAAAATCCTGAGTGAAGGCATCCACAATGAAAAGTGAAGCAAATCATCCTAAAGGCAGATTAAGGTATTTATAACTATGGCTTCTTCCTCTGCACCTAAATTCATTGCAAACCCTACTGTGATTGAAGTTATTAAGCGCCCTAGACCCATGTTCAAACTTATTCCCAAAATTGTGAAGAAAGATGATACCCTAGGAGCATTTTCAAAAATACCCAAGGGAGTAGTTTATGCTGAGGATGCCGAAAAAATATACATTGTCATATTGAGGAACTAGGAGCTGAAGAAATAATGAACATGTATAGAGTTGTAATTTGTGACGAACAAGGAAATAATAAACCGAAACACAAGATAGTGGAAACCCTAGGTTTTGTGGACATTCTTAGTACCCCTGATTTTTCTAAGGATGTGATAAGGATTGTCTTGATCAGAGTACATGGGGAGTTATTTTGGTTGGATTCCTTCCATAATATTACCAAAGATGCAGTTAGGGAACTGACAGGCTTACCCTCCACCGGTAGCAGGTCTGACAAAACTGAAAAGGTTCCAAATGACACAGTGATTACCCTAACCAACACAACATTTGATAAAATACCCCTAAGAGTCAACGATGTGAAGTACATCAATGTTAGATTTGTCAGTATGATTCTTGGTTATAAGGCTACACATGCAAATAGACTAAAATATGTTTCCAGCTTATGTATTAAAAGTGCATATGACATGGTGAATAATAATGCTATGATTGATATATGTGAGTGGCTAAAAGATGAATTGATAGACAATTTGAAGAAAATCAAAGGCGATAAGAACGGAACTTTCAGATTTGGCAACCTGCTTGTGTGTTTAATGTTGTACATTACCAAGCAAGTTCTCGGTATTGGTAGGAAAGACTTTGGTTTTGATATACCTATAGAAAAACAACTTCTAGACATACTAAATAACATGGGAGATGACAAGGAGAAAAACATAAATGAACATTTTCAAACTTTGAAAGCAAAGATGAAGACAAGAATAAGGCTATCTCAAACAATTGTTGATAAGTATCAAAAAGAGATATGCTTTGTGATCAAGAAAGATGAAATTTGGATGGAGGCAGTTATCCCTAGGACTGTTTGGGTCACAGAGATGGGATATGAGGCAGATGACAACATAGTTGAAACCTATGCAAAAGCCCACTTAAAAGAACCTAAGGAACCAACTGAGAAAGTTTTTGGCAATGCAGAGACCATAGAAAGCAAAATCTAATCTGAGAAAAGAATCAAGAAAATTGAAGAGATAGTGAGGAAGGGAACAAGACATGCAAAAACAATAAAAGAAGATGTATTAAACAAAATTGGTATTAAGGAGAGTGAATTGGAAGGACTACGACCGAAAACACATATTTCACTAGTTGCTACTTCCTCAGATAGTGATATACTGATCGAGTTCAAAAGGGTAGAAAGAAAAAGAAAACCCTCACCGGTAACCTCACCTACACCCAGAAGGACAAGACAAAAGCAACAGGCAGTTAGGCCTCCATATAAGAAGCTAACACCAAATAAAAGGAAAGAGAAACAGGTTATTCCACCTTTGGACAAACTTCTGAATGAGATAACTGATGATGGGAAATTGAAAAATATCAGCAAGCTGTACAACACACTTTCAAATGATGAAAAGGAGAGCATAGAAAATAGTGTGATCTTACACTTAGACATCTATAAGAAATTTTTGATGGAGATTGTCGATGACATACCCAATGACTTGTATAGAAGATTAGAAGCTAGAAGGGTAGCTATTGTGGAATTAGATAAAAAGATAAAAATAGAGAAGCTACTTGCAGTTCACCTAGTGAACTCCACACAAGAGATTGATGAGCTGATCAGTGAGGCCAACCGGATAGTATTTTCAACTGGTCATCAACATGTTACACTAATGGCAGGTAGAGTAAATGAAATAATAGAAGAGACTGTAGATCAGTGGGATATATTTTTTGTTGAAAAAGAGAAACAAGAAGAGCTTAAAAGACCAAAGATTATCAGAGTCTACCAAAAAGATAAGGATAAGGGGAAAGGTAAAGCAGGTGAACCTCCAAGCCTAAAGATAATTGATAACTTGCCCCCACCTCCTTCTGATACTCCACCGGTACAAACTGTTGACACATAACCGGCAATGGAGAGTATGGAAACACCACATGAGGATATGAATCTTGATTATGAGGTGCTATACACAATGAACATTGACACACAGGAAGTCAATATTGTGGTAGATAAGGAAACAATTGACAAGAGAAATGTGGCAATTGAGCCACCAATAGGAAATGTTGGAGTTGAAAACATTGGAATTGGGGCAGAACAACAAACTAAAAAATCAAATGAACCCCTGGACACAAGAAAGGTAGAGACCATAGGTGTACATATTGATGCATCTACTGAGCCACCAACAACTACTGAAACTGGAAAACCTACCGAGTCACTGACAGTACACAGTACAGAGGTAAACAAAGAAAAACCGACAGTGGACACTACAGTAAAATCTTCAGAGGCACAAACAAAGACACCATCAGGAGAGGACATTGAGAAACATGTAGAGCAACAAGATCCTTCATAGACAGTGCCACTGACCACATCTGACAAGCCCAAGCCTTTGTTAGTAGAAATGCAAACTCAAACTGACCCTCCAGAGAAAGAGGAAAGCAAAGCTATCACTACCACCAGCGGATTACAGATTGTAAAAACAGTTGGACAGTCATCCGGAATATCCTTAACTGAATTTAGGCCTACAAATGTAATAGAGGTACTATTAGATTCAATAAAGAAAATAACTGAGTGCAATGCACAAGCTTACAAGGCTATAGATGACACTTTACCAATTTTGAAGATGATAGCTCCAAAATGAAACATAGAAAATAAAGATTCTTTGAGCCAATTAGACACATTGTCTAAGTATATAACTGGCAACCTAATAACACTGGATTAGATAAATGAAGACACCTTCAAAGAGAAAATGAATAAGGAGAAGGAAAAATTCTTTGAGGAAATAGTAAAGAAGAATAAAGAACATATGGAAACCTTATTACTGATATTAGGCAAAGCAATTTTGGACTTCAAGAAATTTTATAGAGACACATGCAAAACATACATTTTGACAAAAGACATAGATAAAGAGATCAACATAGCCCAAAAGGAAATAAATGATATTATTGACAACTTGATAGGTTCATTAGACTCAATATCAGTAATTGAACAGGAAATTGCAGGATTTGAAGAGAAAATAGAAAAGCTTGAGAAAGACAAGGAAAGGATAAAGGTTAAGGCAAAAGAACTTAAGTGCAGACTAAGTCCTAAACTGGATATCCTCATCTCTTTGAGAAAAGAGATTTCTGAGGCTCTTGTTTCAGGACTTAAGATATCAGAAGAGCAAATGCACTTTCTCACCGGTACAATTCAGAGAACATAATTAGTAATAAAGGATAGTGAGAGGTTCAGCAACGGTCTAAATGTTGCCTTAGCATAAATTTATTAGATTGTAATCAACAGGTTATAGGGAACTAGGCAGGAACTCCACTCAATTGACAATGAATGACAACCTTTTTCATTGATACCAAAGGGGGAGTAATTGAGGATGAGAAAAAGGTTAACATAAGAGATCATCTGCTCAAGGGGAGCATGTAGAGAACACAATTTTGACAGTTTTGGTAAGACTTTTTTTTGGACAACACTTTTTGGCTTTTTCTCATGAGTGTTGCCATTAATGCCAAAGGGGGAGATTGTTGGAAAATGCACACTCCAATGAGAAATTGTAGGTGATTGAAGGTATTATCATTGATGGCAACCTTACAATCATATGATACTGGTAGGCACCGACACCGACAGACTCTACACCAGCACCGAAAAGATTGATTATCGGCACCCTGGCCTACAGAATGTTATTTATTGTATTTTGTAAGTAATTGCTATATCTTTTTGTAAGCCGACAAGGAAAGTTGTAATATGACTCATATAAGTATGATTTCTTGTAAATCATTTTATAGATGTGGATATGGTTAGATTATTGATGGGAATATTAAGGCAGAGTTTGGAATAAGGTTTTGAAAGTTGCAGAGCTTAAACCTGTACTGAACCTGGCATAGCAGATGCTGATCCGAAGCAGTACATGACATTGGATTTTCATAATCCACTTTTGTAAGTCAGTGAGACTTCTCTTTTGTATTTAAGCAGTGAGCTTTAGGTAGTTGGCCTTCCTACATGTGCAAGTCCCTATTGTAATAGTAATATTCTCTTATTGGCCAGTAAGCGAATATTGTGGGTTACAAATCCCACCGAGGTTTTTCCCACACCGGGTTTCCTCATTAAAATATTGTGTTATGGTGTGCTTTCTATGTTGTGGTTGTTGTTCTTATTTACTGCATTAATTTTGGTTTACCGGTACACAATTTTGGAATGCTTTTCATTTAATAATTCAAGAAAATCCATTAACCGACAAGATACCGATTCACCCCCCCCTCTCAGTATCTTTGGGAATCCTAACATTATGGTGATCTTGTTGAGAGATCTTGAGTCAGTACAAAGCCTCCAGGTTCCATCCTTTTTGGGTGCCAAAACTATAGGGACTCCACATGGGCTAAGACTCTTTCCAATCAGGTCAGAATCTAGCAACTCCTGAATTTGCCTTTCCATCTCCTCATTCTATTGTGGTGTGAGTTTGTATGTAGCCTTGTTAGGTAATGTGGCCCCTGGGATCAATTCAATATAGTGTCTGATCTCTCTCATTGGCAAAAAACTCCTTGGCACTCCATCTACAACTATTCCTTGGTAGCTACCAATGATCTCCATGACTTCCAGACTGAGATCCTTGTCCTTTCCTTCTACCCTATCATCTGTAGCAAGATTCTCCTTTGAGGTTGGTATTGGAAGCAATGCAAAACATATTCCTTCTTCCATCTTTATCTCCTTGAGGAATGGTTTGCCCTCCATCATCATCACTTTGGACTCATCTTCTTTCTGCTCTTCATTGTTTCTGGTCAGGGGCAGTAGCTCTATGACCTTGCCATTCTCTGTGATGGAATTGGTATTCCTAAAGCTGTCATGGTGTGCTTTGAGGTCATACTTCCATGGTCTTCCAAACAAGATGTGACAAGCATCCATGTTAACAACATCAAACAAAATCTTATCTTTATATGCACCTATCTAGAATTCTACCCATTCCTGCTCCTCTACTAGTGTTTGTTGCCCCTTTGTGAGCCAAGACACCTTATAGGGGTATGGACGGGGTATCCTCCTCAATTTCAACTTATCTACCGTTTCTATTGACACAAAATTCTCAGTAGATCCCGAGTCAACCAAAACTTTACATACCTTTCCTCCCGATTGGCAAGTGTTGCGGAAGATAGACTTCCTCTGAGGCGGCTCCATAGGTGTTGGTACCTTCAAGAGGGTTTTTCTCAACATTAGTGCCTCTCTAGTCTTTTGATAACCATATGAATCCGGTTTATGCCCTCCTTGGTAATCTGATTCTTGGGTTTGGTCAGCTCTCCTTTCTACTTGGGAACTAGACCCCATCTTCTTTGGGCATCTAGTGGCAATGTGTCCCTCCTGGTTGCAGTTGAATCACTTTATTGACCCTGCTCCTATTCCTGACAATCTTCCTCTGAAATTAGGCCTTCTCCCTCTGAAGTTGCCTTTTTTGTTGCTGTCATTCCTTGAGGAGTCTTGACTGCTCTCCCCTTGAAACTCAAAATTTGATCTTCCTTCCTCTTAGTTTCTTTCCCCTTCCTCTACTACTCTGCTCATGTCTTCTTTTGAGCTTCTCCTCTACTTTTAATTCTATTTGATAGCATCTATGAACAGTGTCAAGGCACAAGAGGTTCAACTCTTCTTGTATGCTCCACCTTAGGCCATTTATATACCTTGCCACTCTTTCACTTTCATCTTCAACCTTGTTAGACTTTATACTCAATTTTTGAAATTCTTTAGTATACGCACACACATCCATCTCTTTTTATCTGAGATTCTGCCTTCTATTGTGTAATTGGACTTCATAGTCTTCTGGTACATAAACTCCCTTGATCTCTACAATCATCTTCTTCCAAGATGTGATCATTCCTCATCCCTATTTGACTCTTTCTCCTTGCACAAAATTCCACCATGTTAATGCTGCTCCCTACATTTTTGACTTGGAAATCTTCATCTCTTGGTTGTCAGCAATGTCTTCACATTCAAAAAAGTTATTCAAGGACTCTATCTAGTCCATCACTCCATTGACATCCATCTTCCCACTGAAAATAGGAAGGTTTGATTTTTGGTCCATGGCTCTCCTCTCCACAGACTTTAGGGCATTGACTAGGTACCTATGCTCTGTAAGAAATTCCTCTTATTGCCACCCTTGTGGGTTCTCCTATTTTTCTCCCACTTCTTTTGAGCCATCAAGTCCTCCTCTCTCTAGTCTGCCTTCCAAGTTCTCAATCAACTTTCTAAGTTGATCATTCTCTTCTCTATTCTCTTGCACCATCCAGGCAAGTTCCACATTTGTCACCTTTGGAGGCATTCTTCTAGCCTCACCCTCTGATTCTTCTGCTGACATGTACTATCCTCCTTCCCAAAGGGATTCCTCCTATGCTCTAATACCAATCTGATGCAGAGCTCTGGTATAGGTATAGGATAGGTTCCCATAATCCAAGAGCACACCAAGGTCCCTAGCAATCATACAACACTACAAGGGGTCAAGGAATACCAGTTTGATAAGTCCCAAATCCCTTTCTTCCAAAAAGAATCCCTCACAAGGTCTCTTTCATTGAGCATCTCATAAGGTCTTCAAGAGGCTCCTAAGGATCCTATGGCCAACAATAGTTTGGGCCCTTTTCCAATGCAAAAATGGTTATTCAAGGTTTAATTTGTAGTCCTCTAGGTTAGGGAGACCTCCCTCAATCATTAAATTTAGGTTTCCTCTACCGGTTGGGTAACTACTGCAACAAGGCCTACAAATCCTAGTAGCCCTGCCAGACCGGTTTTCCACACTTAACTCCTATTTTCCCCAAGGGAATAAGACAAAAAATTCCAGATTTGGATACCCTTTTAAGAGTTGAAAAACATAGCCCAAGGGTTTTGACCGGTTGGAAGCACAACAATCCAAACCCTACCTTGGTTAGGAGACCTAATAGCCCCAATTAGGCCTATTTTACAAAGGAGTGTATAGACACAGACCTTAACTCACCAAAATAACTCAAGGAACAATCTTAGGACATGGAAAATACACCAATTCCTAAGTCTTAGGCCATGATCAGACCTCTAACCCCTGATGTGAGACTTGTTCGCTTACACATATCTAGTGGCCACATGGAGTTTCCCACCTTAATGCATCAAAACCTTGCCTCTAACTTGTCGTAACCTGCAAAAGGAATTCAAAATCATAAATTAAATTGGCCATACTTGCATTCCCTCCAAACCCACGAGCCAAGAAGGATCAACAAGATGAGGACATTTCCTTGCAAAGCCCTAGGCAAAAAGGCCAAATCTAGACCACTTCCAGAAAGTTGCTAGTTTCTCCCTTTTCTTGGAAATTAGGACCTCAGACTTGATGCATCTAAAAGGTGATTGGCCACTCTAATACATCCCACTAGTTTCCTAATCTCAAGATGTTTGTACAGTACCATACATTGTGCAGAATAACATAATTGCAGGAAATTCTCAAAATTGAATTACTTCAATGATGCAAAAATATTTACAAAATCATCTCCTACCCCATTGATTATTGGGAATGACATTTTATACTTTCCTCAATGGTTATCAACCACCTTTTTAACCGAGGTGACCATTGGAAGGAAGTTTCTATTTGCAACCAAAAGTTGTCAACAAAAGTTGTCATCTTGAGCAACTTTTGACACATGTTAAATTCGCCTACCTAGAGATGTATCAATATTTCCTAAACCTTCCTAAGACATATCCAACACATAAAAACCTATAAAATACTCAAATAAATATCCCTAGGCCCATATGCCGATGGTGTCTTATCAACTTGCCAAATCCATGTCATTGGGTGACAAGGTGGGGTTTATTACAAGAATCAAACAAACAAGACTACCCTATTACATAGATTGAAAGGTCACATTCCCATGTGTGCCCTTTAGCATTTATTTCTCTTATCATCTTAGTCATGAGGTGATCTTGCACCAAAATGTAGCCATCATATCATCCTCTATCACCAAGGGTTCCACATAGCAGAGATACTCTCTAAGAGAAGACATTACTCTTTAAAGATTCATCCTTAGGAGGGAGATCTTTGAAAGAAATATTAACAATCACTTCTTGAACTAGGGTATCCGCATGGGTAGAGCCAATTTGGGGAGAGAGAATTTAGCTATATGTTAATGCTTCATTCTTAGAGGGAAGATTATTGAAATGAATAGAAGGTGAGGTGTTATCAAGGGAATTGTCAATCATATCACCTTGTTTTACCATAATATCATCTTCTTTGACCAAGGTACTCTTAGGGAGGGATATAGTGAGAGAGTAATCAACATCATTCTCCAATGGTTCATCTCAAAGAGGGAGATCATTTAGAGAAGTGTTAAAAATATCTTCTTGCACTATGATGTCCTCATGGGTAAGGCCAGTTTTGGGAGAGAGAATAGCACTATTTATTAATGCTTCATCTTTAGAAGGGGAGAGAATTAATATATGTGTTATTGAAATTGTCCTATTTCCTAAAAATTTCCTTAGGAGGATCTTTAAGAGAGGATTGAAGAGTCATAAGAAGGTCTACGAAACTATCATGATACAAAGACAAGCTGGCCAAAAGTCGATGTATGGTTTTAGAATAGATATCATGAAATGGGGTTCTGGGTAGCACCTCCGATTTTTTTTTTTTGGCATGAAAAAGATTTGAAAATGTCATTTCTTTAACAAAATACAATGAAACAAAAAATGCAAGTAAAGAAAGTAGATTAAATGTCTAAGCAATGAAGGAATTATGTGATTAACTAAATGCAAGCATAAAAGTGCATGAGCTACATGTTTAAGAAATGAAGACACAATTCATATAACAATAGTTTTGATATTTTTATGCTTTTGATAGAAAAGAAACATGCAATAGTAAGATCTAGTCAAAAAGTGCAAATATAAGAATAAGAATGTCAGGTTCACCAAAATCAACCAAAGTGTAAGAAGGTCGTGTTTACCAAAATGTGATGGATTACAATGAAACCGGGTAAACTAAGATCTAATCCCACTTTCATTCACACATTGGAATACAAAAGAGCCTAAGGAGATGATTCACTTTGAATTCCTCTTATGAAAGAGATCCAAGGAATATCTTTATGGTTTCTATTCCTTTGTTTCTTTGAATAGAAGAGCTAAATGTAAACAAATGATAAAATAAACTAGAGAGATGAACAAAAGTGATGATATAAACTAAAATAACAGAGAAATGATAATTGAAATTGAGATATAAACTGAAAAATAGGAAATGAAACTCAGATGTGTACCTGTCACCAAAAACTAAGCCAAATTGAGTTGGACTAGGGTGTTGGATGCTTTGGTCCTTGTTACTGTACTGGTCTGAAACTCTGGAATTTGCAAACTAAGACCTTAAGGTACAAAACTGCCAAAAGATGCCTAAAAAGATAGAGGACCAAGGTGCTGGGTGGCCCAGTCCCAAAATACTGAGACCTTCTTATGGCTTTGGACCTATCCCTGCAAATTCTAGCTTTCTCGAAGTTTGTAACTCGTTGGATTTCTATACTTGCAACAACAACTTGAAAAATGGTGGTTGGGTGGCTATATAGGGTTTTGCCTTAGGAAAACCCCTTGTTTTGGTGATTTCCACCTCCACAAATAATTGATGTAATATTGAAAAGTGTCTGTGCCCGGGAATCTCTTGTATTTGTAAGATCCTAATGAGCTAGATTACAAAACTAGGATTATACCCTATGCTTGGAGTAAAACCCTAAATGAACATAATGTAATTATAGATGCTTCAAATCAGAAATGTAACATGGATCTAAAGCAATAATGTAAATCTAAAAACAAGTGATGTGAAACTCACATAGAGATATGAAAATGACATGAAACCATGCCAAACCCTAAGGGAGAGGTATAAGCCAATCAAAAGTCGGTGATCTCCTTATTATTCTTCAATATCTCCAAAGCTTCAATTGATGATGAAAATGGTTGATGAAGACTTGATGAATGCTTGATTTGTTGATTGTAGACTCCACATAAACTTGCACTTTCACTTTATAAGAGGTTATTTCAATTGCTTGTAGAAGGATCCTTCAAATGAGGAAATGAAAGGTTATATATATATGAAACCCTAGCTTTATTTTTTTATCATAGGATGATCTATAATTGATATAATTTCACCCAAAGTTGGATTTAAACATTATAATATTGCTAAAACATGATCTCAAAATTTAGGGAGAAAAAGTCAGGACCATGGTGAATCACCATAGTCCGACTGGCATTTTTTGCAAATTTTTAAGGATGCAAGGTTTGGTGATTACAAAGCTAATCCTATCTAAGTGCGACAATCCAAGGTGTTTAGATATGAGAATTTGAGCCTTGAATGTCGAAATAGGACCTTATCAGGATTTAATTAATTGATTGAAGAAGATCAAATTAAAAGGGGCACACCTAGGGTTAAGGGCCCAATTTTATAATGTGTGGAATGATAAGAGAGGACTTTAGATTTAATTAAATTAATAATGAAATTCTTAAAAGAATCATTTAAAATGCAAAATACAACACACTAAGGCAGGTGCTAACCTAAGCGTGAAACTTTACAACCCTAATTAAGGATGTACAATTTACGATGCTACAAATATATATATTAATATATTATAGTATTAATATATAATATATAATAAATATTATGTATTATATATTATAAATTATATTTATAGAAAAAAGTAATAAAAATTGGATATCTGATATTATTGGATATCCCATAATATTGGATATCTGTTACCTCTGACAAAAATCTACAGCCTTCATATTTGCCTTGGGATTGCTTTGGGATTTGGCTAGGACATGCCAAACTTGGAAAGTCAACAAAAAAAATGTGTTTAGGATTTTTCCTTGCTTTTCTAAACTTCGTCCTGGTGGTTGACGATTTTTTTAGCCAAAATTGATGAAACGGAAAGGGATTTTTAAGGAGATTCATAGCTTTCTAACAATATAAATTTTTCCTTATTTTGACTTTAATAAATAATTATTATTCATTTTCTAGTTGAATTCTAACTAAAGTCTTGATTGATAGGCTAATTGAAAAACATCTATAACTTTCAAATGGTATTAGATTTTTTGAATTTGAAACATGTGTCACATTATATGCTTCGCATACTATAGGATTTAAAAAATTAAATTTTATAAAGTTTTGACCAAGTTTTTGATAAAGACAAGGAGCACTCAAGAGTTAACAAAATGACTAATGATGGCTACAATAGGAAATATCTTATGGCTCCTTGGGCGGACATGGCCGAGTTCATCATGAGATATATTATGCTTGATGGCATATATGCCAGCATCTTTTCCAACCATTTTACCATTTTGAACCATTTTAGGCATGGTAAAATCATTTCTATTCCTTTCTATCTGGCCTCCTCTTTAGAGAATAGTCTTGAAAAACATATGGAGAATCCAAATAATCCTGTTCTCCATGAAGGGCTTATTGTGGTCATCATGTAGTATGCCAAGATACTTGAAGTTGTGCCCTCTCTATCTGAGAAAGGTCAACATCCTAATATTCAGGAAGTCTCTGACTCAGAAATAGATTTGGAGGATAGTGGGGGTGCCATTCCTTTTGATGACCCTGATTATAAGCCAGTGGAAGGAGGTGAGATGATGGTCACCCCTGGTATGTTTAGCAGTAAGAATCCCCCCAGATGGGCGGCCATCAAATATGAATCTACCAGCAAGCTGATTTCTAAGGTCGAGCCTATTTCTAAAAAGAAGAAGCTTGCAGCTGAGGACTATGGTCTGAAGACTTCAGACCAAGAAATTAAACTGGACATTCCTATTAACGTCCTGAAGGAAAAGCAAGGGACCATGCCTAAAGAAGCAGATAATGGGTTATAGAGGAATGGTACTCTAATGAACCTGGTGATGGAAGCGACCAGAAGCCAAGAGAGCTACTGGAAGTGGGTGGAGAGAGAAATTGATACCCTTAAAGTGGGGGTTAAGGAGATAATTGATATCTTCACAGCTTTGCCAGATCCTAGCAAATCTGGGAAGCTCATGATTATGACTCAGAAAATATCCCAAGATGTTGAGGTTATGAAATGCAACCATGAACAAAGAATTGAAAAGGTGGAATAGTCTATGGCGGAGATAAAGAAAAACCTCAAGAACCTGGTCAACATAAGCAAGGGGGCCATGAATAATAGTATGGAGGGGCTCGAAAATATCAATTTGTCATGGTTGCAGAGTACAAATCCATTCATAGTGAACCTGAGAAAGATCTTGGAGGTGAAGACATTATTGCTGGAGGCAACAAAACCACAGGCCCTAGTTCCAGGACTAGAAGCAAGAGCAACAATAAGGGCACCTCCAAATTCATTATGGAAGAACTAGAGGAAACCAATAAGATTACCATCTAGAAGAACAAGGAGCTAGTGCACTCTCTTATTTGAGTGCTTTTGTTTTGCTGTCTGTGTCTTTTTTGCTTTCATTTCTGTTCTGGGGTGCTCCCATGTTTTGTTGTTGGTTTTCGTCTGTTTGGCTGATGACCGACTTTTGTAAAACTTTTGGTTTCGGGTCCATGTAAAACCCATTTATCTTTATCAAAGACCAAGTTATGGCAGTCAGACATACAAGTTTTTATATTTTAAAAAAATTGTAATAAAAAATTCATAATTAATTATTTATTTAAAAAAAAATACAAAAAATATGTGTCACATCTGGACATGAGCTTTCTACTTATATCTAAAATCTTATAAAAAATATTATGATTTGATTGTGGTTAGGGTGGTTAGATAAACACTTGCTTCTTATCTTTTTCCTAAAATTTTAGTACTATTGCATTGGAATTAAATAATTTCATGAAATAGATTTTTTTTATCTTTCAGAAAACAACTAGTATCTTAGAAACTATATTTAATTTGCTACATATTCTATTGGTACATATCTTAAAAATAATGTTGATAAATTATTTAAAATTTTATTTCAATTTTCCTCAACTCTATTTTTCTAAATTTTCATTGCCACTTAAGGGCCTGCTTGGCCCACCATGATCTTACACATACCCTTGAAAACTTACCAAACATTATTCATTCACTAACAAGTGATGCTCCTTTTGCAACCATGAAACTTTGTATGGGTTGGGTTGCTTGATTATTTTCAATTTCAACTTGTTCACCATTACCTTAGATACTATATTATCAGTGCTACTATTGTCCATAATGACTTTGTAACATTTTTCACCCACCTTACACATTTTTCAAAACAAATTTTGTTTTCTGGATTGCTCCAGCTTCTCCTTTTCTATATTCAACAAATTTCTTTGCAAAATGAATGATTCTCCATCTTTGTGATCTTCTCCATGCTTTGTTGTGGTCTCCTTATTTTCAACCTATGCTACATGCACTCTTGCCTCCTTTCATTTTCCTCCATCATGGTGAATTTTTGGACATTCTAAAATATCCCCCAAGAGTATTACCAAATTTTTTAATAAATTATTTTACATGAATATTCATGACTTCATCTGCATTAAAGGGTCATCTCACAATAATGGTTCCCACTTTCACCCCACGAAGGAAAAATGTAGATAGAGAAAAAAACTTTCTGAGGGTGTTCGTTCGTACTATGGGTATTCGAGTGAACTACCCTTTGGGGTTTGAGCGAACCCCCCACTTCGATTGTACATGTGACATCGCTGGGGTTTGCTCAAACCCCTTTTTATTAATATTTTATGGGGTTTGCTTGAACCCCCCTTCGAGCGAACCCCTTTTTAAGTATTTTTTAATCATTATAAAATGAATGTATGGGGGTTCATTCGAAGCCCCTTCATTTGAAGAGGTTTTCATTCAAACCCCCTTTCTATGCTACTGCACCCCAAACTCTTTAACTTTCTGTAGAATTTTGGCCTTGAAACCTCTGGTTCAAGGCTCAAGTGAAAGAATTTTGACAACCCAAAATTATAGGATGGTAGTGATCAAAGAAAGATTTTCAACAACTATAATTTTATTACATTGTGAGTATTAATATGATCTTGTTTTTTTAAATTTTACTAAATATTGGTTTTTCACCAAAAATGAACTTCTCTGATCAATGCATTTGGAAAAATAGTAAACTAAGTCAAAAAAATTCTAAAAAATATCTATTCCCTAGGTATTGATGTCTTCTTTCTAACAAAAAAGAAAAAAATGAATTTTGATATATATAGAACAAGTAAAGTGTTCAAATGTACACCTATGTCTAAAATATAATTAGTTGGACTTCAAAACTTAATAAAATGAAAAATATTCAACATATCACTATCAAACCAACTCCATACCCTGGATATTGATGTCACAAACCAAAATTAGAAAGAATTGAGTTTTTATCATTTATAGAAAAAAATTATGCATTTCAGGGGGCACATCACTCTTAAAAAATGCTATTTGTTGTAAAAAACTACTTTTTGAGGGAGATGAAAAAGTTAAAAACAATTTTCTTCAAAAAAATTTTAAAAAATATATTTAGAATTTGCAAACAAGATGTTACAAATCACTAATTTACACCATCTTCAAATTCTTAATGGTTTAAAAAGTATAGGTGTCAAAAATTGAAGATTATTTTAAAAATGCCATCTCAGTGTCAAAGTTGGCAAAAAAGTGGGAACCATTATTGTGAGTTCACCCTAAAGCTAGTCTCTAAACAACTAATAATTGCAACAATTTACATATGAAAATCATTTATAAGAATTTGAAACCAACTCTGAAATTTCTTATGAATATTACCATTAACTCCTTAGTAGAAAACCAATAGAAATATACAATCCAAGCCACAAAATTTACAGTCAGATTGGAAACTAGCAAGATGTATTCAATGCACAAGTGAAACACCTGAATGATATCTCCACCTAAAAATGGGATTCCGTCTACTGCCTCCAAGCTTGAGGTTTTCCGTCCTCAAACCTACAGAAAGCCAGAGCTTCCCAAAATTCTTCAAGAGCGAACAATAACCAAATATAAACCAATCATAATCAGAATGAGCCTCTCAATGCTCTTTTAAAGTGCAACCCTGTGACTCTTCGTTTCCCATTTCGCCTATCCCTTTATATTCTTTTTTCTTGGTCTCTTTATTTTCCCTCTTTTAAATTAAAATGACTATTAATTATTCACTAAGCTCCATTAAGTCATTTTAATACTTTATTAAATAATTAAATTAAGTTGTCATTAAATTTGATATAATTTGACAACTTAAAATTTAATTATTTGATTGACTGCTAATGTCCCAAAAAAGGGGCATTACAACCCTCCCTTCCCAGAGATTAATTTCCCTCAAGCAATCTACACCTGCATGTTGAAACCAAATGCCTAGATCCCATATCAACCTCAACAATGTTTCTCCACCAATCCCCTACACTACTTTGATATAAACAACATGCCCAGAATTGTGAAGCCACTTGTCAAAATCCCATTGAAGTAATGCACCAATCATGTCAATACCAGGATTCCACATTATCATGCTATCAAAACTATCAAATATGAGGAGATAGTAGTATCTCAAGGAGCTATCAAAATTGAACAACTCTCCAACTATTAATGATATCCCATGGAAATGTGCATAACACTCATCATAAGCACACAATAAAATATATCAACTCATCTAGAGTTGCAGGTGTAATCTGTAACAACTCTCATAGGTTTGGAAACTCTAAGAGCACCGAGATCAATACCATGATATATATTATGCCAGGGTAACTAAAGAGAGACCACCTCAAAAAACTCCCTGCCAATCACATTTCAAGTACTACTCCTGTAGTAAACTATTGATAAAATGACATCAACAAGTTGCCTCCAAATGCTAGTGTAGGAAAAATGAGTATTCCAATAAACCCAAATCATTGCAAGCACACATACTAATGTTATGAAGTGACCATAATGACTCAAATTATCCTAGGCAGATGTGAAGAATAATTGAGTCGTGCCCAAAAGATGCCCCACAACTAGCTGCAGTAAAGTTTGCAAGTACTCTGAAGTCAATGCCAACAGTGGGAATGAATTAGCACAACAATAAATATTGTGAAATTCCATTGAATACATAGGAATCACAAGTAAGGAAGTAACTAAAACATCATTTCCTCTGAACAATTCATACTAACCATCTACCCACAACCAAGAAATACTCATTTGCTGAACCAAATAATCCATCCAACTCATTTGTAGATCAGAATCTGAACTCATATGTAGGCTGATTAGTAAGTGGGCGGTAGTACTAACTCTAGAAATTGACCCACTATTCCAATCCTGTGGCTAAATCTCATCACTAGGAACTGTACCTGGATCCCAAATCATGCAACCAATTCCTTTCTCATCACTAGAGTTAGGATGAACTCCCTCATCCAACTCATAGAGTGGATTATCAAATGTCCAATCAGCACCCACCTCAAACAAAGAATTGCCAACAACCTGAATATTATCCTTTACTCCCAACTCATACTCAAGTTTTGGCTGGTCCAAAAATTTATTACTTGATCTTTTGGGATAGTTATGCAAGTGATAAGTTTGTTGTATGCTATCAAGTTACTTAATCACTTCCTTGAAAAACTCAGTCCTTCCTCTGTTCTCTTGCTCCCTGAACTAATTAGTGACCAAAATATGACTTTTTGCTTCTTGAAGAACAATTTGTGTATTCTCCAATGTCTCCTGTGTATCGTTAAGCTCCTTGATGAGATTATTAACCTCGTGCTCCTTTTCATTCAATTTATTAGCATATAATTTAACAACCTTTAAAATATGATCCCTATGTGAAAGTAAATGCAAATATTTAGATTTGATTGATTCCAGAGCCGCTTTAACCATCTACAAGTCAACAACATAAGAATCGCCTTCCATACCCCTTTGATTATTTTCCATATGAGCCTTCCTATAAAGATCTTCAATGATCCTACGAGTGTCATCATAACATACTAAGGCTGCGACAACCATATCATTAGTAGCTTTAAGTTGATCCATCAAAGTGTGTTTCTCATCATTGTCATTTTGAAATGCATTTTCTGATTGGTCATCCAAAACACCATCATCCATCAGTGAACTGTTGCTATTAAGAGCACATGATTCATCACACTACTCAAGGATGTCATTAATGTCATCATAAGCCTCAAACTCCTTATCATAAAAAGTCTAAGTTGCTACTATGTCATCATTCTCAAACAATTTCTCATCATGTGAAGATTGATAAACTTTGTTGGAAACATCTTGGGACTCCAATATGCTCTTTCCTTGATTAAGACCATCCTAATTAAATTTTTTGTCAATAACAACCTCCAAGTCACCGATATAGAGATTTGTTTATCCCTTATTAATAACAACAATTGAATCCATCTCCTTACAAGCATTTGCGATATTTTGTTGGAACAAAGCTGTGACATTCCTATTTTCTTCATTGCTGGTCCCTACCTCTTTGGCTAACTTATCATCCTTACTTTCCCCACAAATATGATTGGGTGTCCAAGTCTCTTGACATGTAAAATAGATCTACTCCCTTCCCATTTGGTTCCCACTTTTTTGGGAGTGTCTGCAACCTGTAAGCCCATTGTGATTAATTCATTTTCTGTCATGTGTTCCTTGAACCTTTCAATTTTATGCTCAATTAATCTTTTGGAGAATTCATAAGCAATAGGTGGTACAACATGTTCCTTCCTCCAAATGGCCAACAAGTCTGATTGCAACTGCTTACAAATATCATCATTTTCATCTAATATTAAGGACATAAAAGTATGCATACAAGCCCTCACATTATCTGGATGATGTTTCTTGATTTCGGTTAAGAAACATTGAAACATTTGAAGAATCATTTTTTCACATTTAGGATCCAACATAATGATGAATGATCTAGTACTTGCCATGATTTGTAAAATCTTAGCCCTCTTACCAAAAGTAGGGGCTTTGACATCATGTAACCCATGTAGGCTCTCCACAATCAACTGTAAAACCTTCTTCAGCATATCATCATTATAAGGTAGTATATCATCATTATAAGGTGCTACTGGAGCTATTATTATTATGATATCATTGTAACAAGAAGCAACTGCAAGTCTCATATAATTATAAGGATGTTCCATGAACTTGAGCTGGACCAAAGTGAGCATTGAGGATTACAAAGCCCAATTCGGAAGCCTCCAATCTGACTGGTCTACTTTAGACATATATGAATCCAGTTCTTCCAACTTAGTGAGCACACCATCAAGAAATTTCGTGAACACCAATTGTAATCCAATCATATAGAGTCCATTTCCTATTTCCTTTTCTTTCTGCAACTCCCTTAACTATTCACCATTAAAATGTGTTATTAAATTCTTTTGATAAAAAATCACTTTTCTGATCTGCCATTGTCTTCATCACTACAATAATCTGCCTCTATTTTTGTAAATTTCCTTTGCACGTTTCTCCTCAATTCAATTCACAGACATTAATACAAACAGTTTACATACTCTCAAAATTCTCACTGTATTAAAAATTACCATAACCAACAATAATTCTCACTGTATTCAAAATTATTCACCATAACCAACAATTTGTATACCAGTGGAGGGAATAGTTGGTTTGCAATTTAAGACATTCAACTTGCATTGTTTTTGTTCAACAATGATATCACATACTATGATTTGGAATGAATGACCACAGTATTTATATTCAGTTTTAAACCATAATAGATGAATTCGCACAAAAATATCAACTAGATTAATTAATGAACAGCTACTACAAGACAAATATTGCAGAGATAACTTTCACAGAGATTGGAATAGATCTGAGTTACCATAATAATGACAAGATTGCAATATGATATGAATCTTTCAACTTCTGACGTGGATACAAGATGCCAAAAAATAACTATATTCTTTGGCACTGAAAGGGTCACATCCAGTTGATAATCTCCTCCCTTATTGGGTGTGCTAGAGTTAGACCTCTGTTGGTTGAGTACAAACACCACCAAAAGTGACTCACAAACCCATGTTATGTATAAGCAGTAAACCCATTCACATTCTCCTCCAAATCCTGTCAGAGTGCCAAAATTTCTAAAACCCGCGATACCTAATATCAATATGAATCGAGAAGTTATAGAATATATGAAAGAAACAATACAATTCCTCACGGTGAATGTTCAAAGCCTCTGTTGCCTTAGAGATCAATAAAATTTACGTCCACAATAAATACGACAAAGACCAATACTGCGCTAATATCCCTGCGCTCAAAAATTAAGTAGTGATATCAACATTCTTATCTCTTTGATTTTGGTGAGTCTTGATAGAGAAAACTACGATGGATTGGCATATAGATGTATCCTTGCCGTTTTCCTCGCTGCTTGGAAGAGTACTGGGATGCTTTGTTCAAACCACCTCCAATAACTTCTTACCAAAGCTTTTATGAATAAATAAAATATATGCTAATATTTAGCGATGGAGCCAAATAATGATTCGGTACTAACAATAAAATATTATATCAGCAAAAGTAACTCTGACGATAATTTAGGGAATAATGAATGCCTTTTGATTTATTTGAAAGGGCCCCATAGACTATATCTCAATAATAATATTAGAAATTTCTATAGATATCTAATATGCTACAGCTATAGAGAAATTTACTGGACCCCCTTGTTTAAAATATACCAAGCTTTTGAGGAGTAATATCAAAAAAAGGATCGATTGCCTACAGCCGAATTATTCCTGCAGAAAGTATTATGGAGAGAGATCACAGAGTAAACTTTAAACTTGCTAAACTACGGAAAGAGATCACAGAGAAAGTATTCTAACTCATTCAGCCAGTTGAATCTGTCCAAAAGTTATCCAGTGCACTACTGTTAGAGACTTTAGCCTCAGATCCACAGTCTGTTTCATGGCGGTAGAAATTGATCAACTGCTCCAAACTCATGTTCCGTGTGGCTCCATCATCCTTCTCCAACATCCACATTAGATGCTCAAAAACAACAGTATCACATGGAAGATTAAGAGCTCCCTTGTGGTTAATTCCTGCTCCCCAGCTCACATTTTCTTCCACATAAACCAAAACAGTAGTAGTCAGCAAAATTCCAATACTCAACAAATTCTTGTAAAAATGACTCGAGCCCATGGCGAGTTCAATTCGTGGCCTGGTAGGGAACCATGGAGATTAGGGCTCCCGGGTCGTTTCAACAATAGGGTTCATCCGCCGGTGGCCACAAAATCAATGCGAGCCCACATCCCCCTCGCATACCAAATACCCTCAATCACACAGAGGAAGAGAAATTAGAACTGGAAATTTCCTGCCCAGGCTGCAAACTCCAGAGATTTCTCAAGCTTGGACTCCTGGGCCAAGAAAGTGGCGACAGGCCCTAATAACATCCCCATCCTAGCTAGGGTTCAAAAAAGTTTTGCACCCAATGAGTCTATGGGCCGCAGCCATGCGGGTCGTCAAACTAAGCAACCTTTCAGGAACACCCTCAACTCGGATTTCAAAAAACTTCCTGGCCGTTGTTTGCCTCCAGCCTCTGCTCTCAAGGATCAGACATGGAACCGAAAAACCATGGGTAGCAAACTTTTCGTCCTTCCTTCTGATTCCATCAATCCCATGGTCGTTAGATTTAAAGAAAATGCTTTTTTTGCACAATGGTGCGGTATAGGCGGGAACAACAAAGAAATAATCTCTTGGTGGATGTCTTCCTTCCCAGGCTTGATCACAATCCGACCATTACAGAATGATTTCTTCTTTCTAGAATGTGTGGACTCTTCTCTAAAGAAGGTAATCATGGAAGGTTGCCCTTTGTTCTTTCAAGGCTCATCCTTCAATTTCATTAACTGGAAACCAGGATTCGACCCGGCTAATCATAGATTTGAGAAATCCCCTGTTCGGTTATCTCTAGCAGGCCTTCCAGCTGAGTTTTGGTGCCTAGAGGCTTTGATAAAAATCGGGGACGCTTTAGGAACCCTAGTTGGCATTGAGGAGGATTTCCTAAAAGGTCTTAAAGGAGACGTAGCAAACATATATGTGGAGATTGATCCCCAAAAGGGATTTTATAGTGTTCTAGAAATTATTTCAAAGATGGGTAGATGGAAGCAAAAAGTGCAAAGACTGGGCAAACATATTCCTGGCAAATGTATTCTTCAAAACCAACTAATCAAGAATAACTCAATTGCAGCCTCGACGAGTGCTATTCATCTCACCCATCAGTTTCTTTCTTGCGCTTCCCCGTCCAAGGAAGGGCCAAAATTAGATAGGGGTCTGGATATTCCTCTGGTTCCATCTGCAGTGGTCGCAAACTAGCTCGGCAATAACGCCATTGGACGGTCTCATGCCAAGGATCACGCCTCTTCAGTGCCTTCAGCCTCTCCTGCGCCTCATCCACTTCTCACTCCTGGTTCTTCCCCTTGGCTTAAAGATTCTTGTGGTTTGCTGCCGCCCTCCTCCACAGGTATGATATCTCCATCCCCTCTTTTTTCTCCTCTCAACTGCCCTCCTCTTATTCTTTCCCCTATTCTCAAGCTGCCGCCTCATAAAGCAGTTAGAAGTCTTTTTGGCCAAAAGCAGATCCCTTCCCTTTCAAGAGGAGCTTTCAACATCTTCTCTCATCCTTCCTCCAAGGTTTTGAAAAAAGAAAAGAAAGCTCACACCCATCTCAAGAAAACTCACACCCTTCTCAAGAAAACCATTCCCAAACCATTGCACGTTGCCAAAAGTCTGCAAGAAGAGGAGTCCATTGATAGTGATCTCATGGCTGAATTAGAAGCGGACCATGAGCCCCTTCTTCCTAATGGAGAGCCCCTCTCTCCCTTAGAATTTCCCTGATCTGGGCAGATCCTTAATCTCTCATTGGGAAGCCCAACTCCAGCTATGTTTTCCCCCACTCCAGCTCCTTAAGATCTGGGTCTGTCTTTGGATCAAAATGCTAATAAACTTCTACAGGATCTAATGATCTAGGATGAGGACCCAGACTCAATTCTAGATACCCCTCTAGCAGTACTGTACTCTCAGGTCAAAGAAAAAAGAAAGTTAGGCCTTCATCAGATCCATGAGGGTTTGGAAAAACCAGACTTTGGCTTTCCCCTCCTAAGAAAGGCCGCAAATTTCTTATTGAAGCCAGGACTTTAGATGGTGCTACAGAAAACCAATCAAAACTTCAAGATCTTTGGAAAATAGGAAAGGGGAATCCCCTTCCTGAACAACAATGAAAATCTTATCTTAGAATGTTAGGGGCCTCAATGCCCCTAACAAACAAAGGGTGATCAAAAGGAGGATTCTTTTGGTCAGTGCAGAAATAATTTTTTTACAAGAAACGAAGCTAGACAATATGCAAGCAGTTGCCTTCGGTAGTGGAATCAGCCCCCTCTTCATGACTTCCTCACAATTGACAGTGGACTCAGATGGGGTTTCAGGAGGCCTAATGCTAATTTGGAAGCCTTCCCAAGTTAAAGTTGTTGGCATTGCTTCAAACAGGAATTGGATCCTAGCAAAAGTAGTTCATCTCCAATCCAATTCATCTTTCCTTATCATTAATACTTATGGTCCAGGTTCCCCCATCAACAAACGCCTCTTATGGTCTTCCTTAGATTTAGTCCTCTCTTCTCATAATAAGGAACAACTCTTTATAGGGGGTGACTTCAATGCTATCCGAAGAACCTCTGATAAAAGGGGAGGAATAATCTGCTTAGGTGGATCTCAACAGGACTTCAACGACTGGATTGACAGGAATGGTTTGATGGAAATAGATTCAGGAGACTTGTTCACTTGGACAAATAGAAGGAAAGGCTTTAGCAATATTGCAAAAAAATTAGATAGATTTTTTTGGCAAGGTGACTTTAGGAGCCTTCCATTCAACTTCTCATGCTTAGTAATCCCCTGTTCAGGATCGGATCATTATCCCATACTGCTGTCCTTGACTGATAATAAGTCAAATTGCAAAGCCCCTTTCAGGTTCAAGAATATGTGGATGAAAGACCAAAACTTTCTCTCCTTGATAGAAAACTGGTGGAGGGAGGCGTCGGTGGTAGGCTCAAAACTCTTCTGCTTTAGTGCTAAGCTGAAATTTGTCAAACAAAAACTGCTTCAATGGAACTCCCAGCACTTCAGAAACATCTTCTCAAGAAAATGTTTTCTAGAAGGAAGATTGGCAGCCCTAAATGATAGGATCATTCTGAAAGGCATGGACCTAGATTCCTTTCACTAAGAAAAGATGCTCCTACTAGAATATGAGGATATCTTGTCCAAAGAAGAGATGTTCTGGAAATAAAAATTGAGGGAGAATTGGCTTAGTATGGGGGACAAAAACACTAAGTTCTTTCATAATGTCACAAAGATTAGAAGTAAAAATTGGATATCAAAACTAGAGTCCAAAGATAACTTGATCATAGAGGACCCTGATGAAATTAAAGAGGAAATCACCTCTTTCTTTTTCAATCTCCTAAACAACTTTGAAGGTTCTCAGCTACTAGAGCAAGGAAAGATGTTGGATGTGATCCCCAAGATCATAACAAACAAGCAGAACCAAAATCTAAATGAGAGACTTAAGATGGAGGAAGTTTTTCAAGCCCTCAATCAATTGCCTTCGGGTAAAGCTCTTGGCCCGGATGGCTTCCCAGCGGATTTTTACAAGAAGTGTTGGCATATCTTAGGTCAGGATCTTGTGGTAGCCCTGGAATGCTCAAGGAGATCAGGAAGGCTCCTTAAGGAAGTCAACAACACATTCATCATCCTAATCCCCAAGAAGGAGAATGCAGTAAAGTTGGGTGATTTCAGACCCATCTCTCTTTGTAACATAGTTTATAAAATCCTCTCTAAAGTCATGATGAACAGAATGAAGCCCCTCATGGAATCAATTATATCAGAGGAACAAACAGGTTTTGTTGCAGGTCGCTCAATCCTTGATGGTGCCATAATAGTACAAGAAGCAATCCATACTCTTCAAAGTACTAAAAGACTAGGTATGATGATCAAAGTAGATATTTCAAAAGCTTATGATAGTGTAGATTGGTGCTTCCTTTGCAAGGTTATGCAAGCCTTTGGTTTCGCAAAGCAGTGGATCGATTGGGTCTTTGAATGCATTTCCACCCCAAAATTTTCAATCTTGGTAAATGGGAAACCAGAAGGATTTTTTTCCTCCACAAGGGGAATTAGACAAGGACATTCTATCTCTCCCTTCCTTTACATCATAATGCGGGAGATTTTGGGCAGAACAATAAAAAGAATCCACATGAACAATCTTTTAGAGGGTATCAAGGTAACCAAAAACTTTTTAGTCACACACCAGCAGTTTGCAGATGATAACCTCCTCTTGGGGGCAGAAAAAATCAAAGAGACCTCCCTTCTTAAACAAATTCTAGACACCTTTGGGAAAGCTTCAGGCCAAATAAGGAACAAGGACAAATCCAAGGTCTACTTCTTTTCTACCTCCAGACAATTGCAGTCTAAAATACTTTCAATCATGGATTGCAGTGAAGGGTCCCTCCTTTGCATCCATTTGGGAATTCCAATTGATCATGGCACTGGGAATGCTAGGTTGTGAGATCCTCTTAAACTAAAAATGGATCAGTCTTCAAACTCCTGGAAAGGGAAATGGCTGTCCTGGGTGGGCAGACTTGTTATGATCCAAGCAGTATTAGTGGCCTTTCCCATCTATCTTCTATCTATCCTATCTCTCATAGCAAGTGCAAACACCTTTCTTATTAAGAAAATGAGGAATTTCTTTTGGCAAAACTTAGAGGAGAAACACAGAATAGCTCTAATTGCATGGAAAAAGATAATCAAGCCTAAAGTCCTAGGGGGTTTAGGCCTTAAGGACCTCAAATTGCAAAATAAAGCTCTAGGGGCCAAACTAGTATGGAAGTTCATCAGGAATCCTAACATCACATAGGCTAGAATGCTAGCCACTAAATATTTACCAAACCAATAGCTAACCAATCTTCTTCGAGCAAATTCTTTTCCCAAGGGCTCTAAAACATGGAATTTTTTAATCTCATGCAGAAACTTGATATCAGAACAAATCTCATGGGATATCCGAGATGGAGCTTCAAGTTTTTTTTGGGAAGACTCCTGGGGTGGCTACCCTCCCATAGCTAATTCACTCAACATTCCAACAACAAAAAATTGGCTTAAGCACCACTGGGGTGTCAAAGTTAGAGATTACATGGTTTTTGATGGTTCACCTGGCTCTCAAAGTTGGAGATGGAAATCATTGGAAGCAGTCCCTACTGCAAGGGAAGATATAGATCAACTCAAAGAACTATTAAAAACTAGAAATGTTAATCCGAGAAGAGGGAATGACTCGTTAATTTGGGCTTCCTCCAAAACAGGGCTCTATAATCCTAGAGATGGTTACAGAGTACTGGTTAATAATGCTGCTTAGGATCAATTGGATTTCCCTAAGAAGTTGTTCTGGAGCTCTAAAGTTATCACTAAGGTAGGGATCTTTGCATGGCTAGCTTATCAAAAAAAAAATTTAACTGCAGAAAAATTCACAAAAATGGGGTTTGCAGGACCCTCTAGATGCATCATGTGCAAAGCTCAATCAGAGATAGTGGACCATCTACTACTTTCTTGTCCCTTTGCGTTCAAATGCTGGAGATGGCTCTGTGCTAAACTTGGTCTGGTTTTAGCCCTCCCAAATGACATCAAGTCCCTATTTCAAAGCTGGCCTATCCCATCCGAGAAATCCACCCCGAGTTCTATCTTGGAATTGTCCCCTTCTTATCTAGTCTGGGAAATATGGAAGGAGAGGAATCGCAGACTTTTTGACAACAAATCTAGAAGAATAGAATCAATCTTGAATTCAATTGAATCGATTATTGTGGATTCAATTAACTGCAAGTTAGCCTTCTCTTTGGGTCTGCCGAAAGTTTTCTCATCTTGGGATGAAAGTATAAGGAAAAACTGGCATGGGATCAGGATTCTCCCCTCTTTTGGGCAAAAAGACAATAGGAGAAAGACTACTATCTGGTCTCCTCCAAAGCCTGGTTGGATAAAACTAAATTTTGATGGTGACTCGAGAGGCAACCCGGGCCCTTCAGGCATAGGATATGTAATCAGGGATCACACGTGAGCAATCCTTGGGAAAATGGCAAAGCCTATCCCTCCAAACACAAAAAACATAGCCGAGTTCAAAGCTTTGCAACTTGGACTGAGAGATTGTATCAACCATGGTTTTAATAACATCTTAGTGGAGGGCAACTCAGAGATTGCAATAAATGCCATCAAGAGGAAAATCACTCCAAATTGGAGGCTGCAGGGAATTCTAGAAAGCATAGTCGCAAGCCTAGACAAGATCGACAATTATGAAGCTAAGCATATCTACAAAGAACCAAACTCAGAGGCAGATTCTCTTTCGAAATTAGCCGCTCAAGGATCTTTTCTCCACGGTTGGGATCAGGAGCTACACGGTTAACTTTAAACTTAACTCTGGCGGCTAAGCTTAACGGTCATATCAATTCAAATTTTTTCCTACCTCTCTTGGGAGGGTGGGCCCATAGTTAAGCATGTCATCTAAGCTATAGTCATGACCTATGCCCTCACCGATCCTCCTCTCGAGATAGCTGACATATTGTCAAATCAATTTAAGGTCTGCATGGCCTGTTCAGGTGAGTTGGCTTGACAAGGACAAACATCCTTTGCCACCTTTACTGGCATATTTATTGCAATCCCAACCCTCATTAATCGACTTTAAACAGTGTGCCATCTTTCATCATCGCATTTTTTTTCTGCATTCCGCGTTCATTCCCTTCTTTCTTCTTTTCAACTTGGAGTCCTTCTCTTTCTCTATTGGTCATCTTGCTTTGCCCCTCATGAAGTCCAACCCTCCTTTTGGCTTCATAATGAGCGTGTATCCCAGAACCACTTGTTGTTTTGGAGCAGACACTCTAATCTCTCTCTCGACGTCTACATGCCAAGTTTCTTTCAGGAAAATCACAAACTTAAGGCTCAAGCGTCTCCTCCTCTTCTCGGATTTTCCCCTCATTTTGGCTATGAAGATGATCTTGGGCAGTGGTCACCTCAACAGAGATGAATATCCTTGGGACAACACCAACATTTCCTCAAGGTTCGTTGCCTCCCTGCTTGACCTAAAACTCGCCAAGTAGGTAGTTTGGTCCCTCACCAAGAAGCTCTTCCCAAAGGAAGTCACTCAAGAGCTCCAAGAAATTCTAAACAAAGTAATTCATGACTATGGGGCCCCTCGGCCAGGGGATAGAATCCTCTTCAATGCTCATGGAGAACTGATTAAGTATTATCCCTTCCTGCTTGACTTGAAAGGGAAGGACCTCGATAGGCACAGAGTTTTTGCGGGTGTTGGTCTTGGCTATCTCAAATGGTGGTTTCTGGGAGAGAATTTAGATGATCTTGGAAGAGAGGAGGATCTTATTTAGTTTGCAAGACTCAACGATATTCTGCCTCCGAAACCAGAAGATGAAAACCCTCATTTGGAACAGGTTAGCAGGGGTCGTGCTTGCAGGGGTCGCTGTGGGACTGGAATTGGCCCTGGTAGAGGTCGCCCTTCAACCAGAGGACGCGGTCAAGTGAGGAAGGAGTACCACCATCTGAAGCTCAACAGGAAATTGCAAGCTAGGCCCTCTAGCTCCCTTTTGTTTTTTATTATGTCTCTCGAGCGGTTTTTTGTTTACTCCGTTATAATCTCTGTAAACAAGGTAGTAAGCTTCTATCATTTAGACTTAATCTCTTGTTTTTAAAGGGTTTTCTTAGACTTTCATATGGAGTGTTTGCTTGCATTCCTTCTCTCCTAAAAGAAGGATTTGGATGCACTTTTTGGGACTCTGCTAAAACTATTGCTCTATAAATTCTATATATTCTTAATATAATCTGGCTCTGCCTTTACCGATCAAAAAAAAAAAATCAAAAAAAGGATCATACACAGTGGTAGATAACGCCAATCTCTCAACGACAGAAGCAATTAAAGTTTAGGAAATAATAATTTATTTTCCAATAAGAAATATATACAAAATATTTATTGCTGGATACACTTTTGATCCTTATAGATTTGTCTCCAATGGGAACTTCACAAATTTAGCACCGATGTCAACTCCCATGAAACCCTGTTAGGCTGGTAGGAAAATCGGCTCATTGAAATATCCCCTTGGATATAACCAGATTTTTTAACAAAACATTTCACATGAATATTCATGAAATCATCTGCATTAAATTTAGTCTCTAAACAACCAATAATTGCAAAAATTATCAAATGAAAATCATTTATAATAGATTGAAACCAACACTAAAATTTCTTATTAATGTTACCATTAACTCCTCAAGTAGAAAACCAACAAAATTATCCAATCTTAGCCTCATAATTTATAGTCAGATTGGAATTACTAGCAACATGTATTCGACGCACAAATGAGACACCTGAATGATATCTCCAATAGACAATGAGATTCCATCCACTGCCTCCAAGCTTGAGGGTTTCTATGTTCTCAAACCTGCTGAAAGCTAGAGCTTCCCAGAAGTCTCCAAGAGAGAACAATAACCAAACATAAATCAAGCATAATTAGAATGAGCCTCTCAATGTTCTTTTAAAGCACAACCTTGTGACTCTTCATTTCCCCTTTGCCTATCCCTTCATATTCTTTTTTCTTGGCCTCTTTATTTTCCCTCTTTTAAATTAAAATGACTTTATTAATTATTCATTGAGCTCCATTAAGTCATTTTAATACTTTATTAAATAATTAAATTAAGTTGTCATTAAAATTGATATAATTTGACAACTTAAAATTTAATTATTTTATTGACTTCTAATGTCCCAAAAATAGAATTAAAACTAAATATTTTTGTGCAAAGTACGATATTAACTACCTCTTTTCTCTAAACTCTTTTCTTTTATTCCATAATGGTTTAAAAATCCAAATACAATATTAATAATCGATACCCATTTGGACGTACGTATCTATTATCCAAAATTCCTTTTCTACACATTTTATACCAAATTTAATGAATAAAGTAAAACAAAATGAAAAACAAAAGATTCTAATGTCTTGGAAACTTAGAATGGATTTTGAGCTTTTGACCTTGACGTTCTTCATCAAATGCTTCGACTCCTTGATCGTATGTCTCTCTTTCTCTCCAACTAATCTTCTTATCTATCAAACTAATCTTTTTATCTATCAAACTAATCTAACTCTCTATCAATCTATTCTAACTCTCCCTTCAAGAAATTCGTTCTTCTAACTTCGTGTGAGAAAAGAATGTGAATATGGGTGTTTGCATACGTCTATTTATTCAAATATACTGCTATGTTTTCTGCTATCCTCTGGGTTATATTAATTGTTCCACTTATGCGGTTGCAACTATATTCTCCACGCAGTAGTTGGTTTTTAACTGCAATCTCCATGCATGAAATCTATTGACTTCTTATCTATTGCAGAGATGATGTTGCATGCCAAGTCGTGAGAGAGAGTTTTAAGTCTCCATCGTGTTGTGTATTGCTTTGACAGCGACCATCGGATGGAGGGAGACTGTTTTACACGTTGCTTTATGTTTGATAGTGGTAGTGGTGGTATCCTAAGCCTCACCTATCTAAATGACTTTGCCTCCATGATAACCTATGTTTAAAACTTTGCTAGCAATCACCGTGGATGGAGGGAGTGGTGGTAGGCTCTCCCTTAAGCTACAGCTATCTTAATAACTCTGCCTCCTACCGTTTGATTTGCATTTAAAACTTTAACAATAGCTACCTTGGTGGAGGAAGACTACCATGGGTGGAGGAGGTTCTACGTCCAAAGCGGCTATCATGGTGGAGGAGTCTACACCGACCAAGTCGGCTACCGTGGGTGGAGGAAGTTCGTTAAAACACCGACCCAAGCGGCTGTTGCTCCAAACAGTCGACCACCCCGCCACCTTTATTATTAATATGTTTAATATATATACAATACGGTATGTTTAATTAAAATGATAATATTAAATGACTTTTCTTTAATATAAAACATTAGATTTTGTTTTTAATATATTCCTTGATTAGCCTTTTCTTTGATAACAAATATATGTATCGGATTTTTATTTCCTAATTATATTTAATATTTACAAATAGATGAAATTATTATTATTTAGACAAATTTTGAATGAATTGACAAAAGAAATTTGACGAAGTCAAATTTCACGATAATTGGTTATTGATATATGTACATAATCGAATAAATTTCTCATATGTATATTTTGGACTATTATTCAATTTACAAAATTTAAACTCGTAAGTACAATTTTCATACATTTATGCTTATCTGAACAAGAAGGACCCAAAAACCTAGGGTCGATATTCATTTTTGAATCATCTACACATTTATCTCTTTTAGCCATAAAACATACTATTTCACAATTACTCAAACAACTTATTTCAAACACTACTCACATCATGCAATTAATGCACCTATTTAACATTTAAATCAATCTACTACTCATTCAAATTTCATCATTTTAGTTTGAACAAACACTCAATAAGATCTTTTAAATCATCCACACTTTCAAGATGCAAATTATAAATCCTAATGTGGTGTGTGAAAGATTCCCTTTTCTATCGAAGTCGTTCAGTTAAAAGCAATTCTACCCGATTCATGTTCTCGCCTTCGACCTCCTTCACCTCATCCTGCATTACTTACACTCAAAATTTTATCAGCAATGACAAACCCCAAAAGAATATCGAATTTCTTATCATTTGCAAGAGTAAGAAGCATATTATATTTCCTCATACTAGATTATGAATGATCTAATCTATTTGAATTTTAAAATCACATTACATCTTTAATTTGCACAATATTAAATAAAACGATTCGTGACATCCTTTCCCTCTTGGAAGAGACATCGTCTCGATGTCTTGCCACTCATCAATATTCACAAAACCATAATATCTCACGAAATGTCAATCTTACCTCAAATTCAAATAATAATACCAAGAACACACAAGCTATCCAAGTTTGCATCATAAAATAATAATAATTGTTTCAAAATATCCAAAATTAAATAGCAGTTATTTCCTAAGAAAGCAAATGAGGAAAATGACGGTCAATCATCTCAGCATCCTCCCATGTAGCACCATCCTCAGAATATTGGTCCCACTGAACCTTATACTGAATGAAATCTCTGTTACGAAGCTTCACACTACGCTGATCAAGGATTCAGCTGGGCTCCACTAGCACCACCCCTGGATCCTGAACCTATAAGGATTGCCAATCAAGAATATGAGATGCATCAGCATTGTAAGGTTTCAATAAAGACACATGAAACACATTATGGATTCGAGCTAGAGTAGGGGGTAAAGCTAATCTATAAGAAACTGGATTGATAACTTCCAGTACATCAAAGGGTCCCACATATCTTGGAGCCAATTTTGATGATTTTCCAAATGAGATAGAGCTCTTATGAGGTTTGACTCTCAAAAAGACTTTATCTCCTGCAACGAATTGTCTAAAAGTTCTATTTCGGTCTGCATAACTCTTCTGTCAGTCAGCTGCTTCCTTCAATCTACTCTTAATCAACACCATCTGTTCATCCATTTCCTTAAGTAAATTTGGACCAATAATGATCCTATCCTCTAATCTATCCCAGCTGATAGGTGTGCGACATTTTCGCCCATAGAGTGCTTCAAAAGGTGCCATACCTAATGATGCATGAAAGGAGTTGTTATAAGCAAGTTCAACTAAGGGCAAGTACTCCTCCCATTTGTATTGTTGATCCATGCAATACACTCTTAAAAGATCCTCCACTACCTGATTAACCCTTTCTGTTTGGCCGTCAGTTTGAGGATGATATGCTGAGCTAAAATTTAGCCTTGTTCCCAATGCTGCATTCAGTGTTGTCCAAAATATGGAAGTCATCCTGGTATCCCTATCAGATATAATAGTTTCTGGAACTCCATGTAATCAAAAAATTTCTTGCACAAATTTCTTGGCAAGAACAAATGATCCATCTTTTAGATTACCAGGTATGAAATGTGGAACTTTAGTCAGCTTGTCCACCACTACTAAGATAGTGTCATGCTTATTCTTACTCATCGGTAATCCTTGGATGAAATCCATACTGATTACCTACCACTTGTATTCTAGTATAACATGTTGAAATAGAAGTCTTGCTGGATGAACATGTTCAGCTTTTACTCTTTGACATTCCAGACATTGTGCTACATACTCAACCACTTCTTTCTGGAGTTTAGGCCAGAAATACAATCTTTTCAAATCAACTACCATCTTTGTTATTCCAGGGTGTCCTGAATAAGGTGTATTGTGCATCTCATGTAAGATCAACTTCCTCAACTCTCCTCCTTCTGGTATATACATCCTTCCTTGATATCTCAAAATACCTTCAGGTTCTATCTCATATCCATCATAGCGATGGTTTGAAGAGTCTCTTTCCAAGGCTTGTTTAACTCTTATATAATGTTCATCTTCGGAAAGATTCTGCAACACTTGTTGCTTCAAATTTGTCCTTGTTATAACCATTGCAGATAGGTGTCTTCTTCTGCTGAGAGCATCAGCTACTCTATTTTCCTTCCCTTGGATATATTCAATACCAAAGTCATACTCACTTAGAAATTCAAGCCACCTTCTCTGTCTTGCATTTAGGTTAGGTTGTGTAAAAATATACTTCAATCCTAAATGATCTATTTTAAGCTCAAAAGGCTTCCCTAAAAGGTAATGCCTCCACATTTGCAATGCATGCACAATAGCTAGTAGTTCTAAATCATGCGGAGCATAATTCATCTCATATTGCTTTAGCTTTTGTGATTCATATGCAACCACCTTTCCTTCTTGCATCAATACTGCTCCCACACCTTCACCCGAGGCATCTGTAATTACTACAAAATGTCCGTTGGGATCTGGTATTGTTAGAAATGGTGTTGTTGTCAATTTCTACTTCAGGAGTTGAAATGATTCCTCGCATTTCTCAATCCATTCGAACCTTTTCTCCTTTTTCTGAAGTGAGGTAATTACTGCCGCTATCCTGGAAAATCCTTCCACATATTTTTTATAATATCCTACAAGTCCCATAAAACTTCGAACTTCTGAAACATTCTGGGGCGTTGGCCAATCTACTATTGCTTCTATCTTTGTAGGATCAATTGAAATTCCTTTGGCAGATATGACATGACCTAAGTATTGCACCTTTTCCTGAAAGAAGGCACACTTAGAGAATTTCCCATAAAGTTTACGATCTCTCAATCATTGCAAAACTATCCTCAGGTGCTTCTTATGTTCTTCTTCATTCTTAGAATAGATCAATATGTCATCAATGAAGATTAAAACAAAGTCATCCATGTATTCTCTGAAAATACTATTCATGAGGTTCATGAATGCTGCTGGGGCATTAGTTAAACCAAATGGTACAACTGTGAATTCATAGTGTCCATACCTTGTTCGGAATGCAGTTTTAGGAATATCTTCATCCTTAATCCTTAACTGATGATATCCGGATCAAAGATCGATCTTGGAGAATACAGATGCACCTTTCATTTGATCAAATAATTCATCTATCCTGGGTAGAGGATATCTGTTTTTGATGGTTACTTTATTCAACATCCTATAATCAATGCATAACCTCAAAGTACCATCTTTCTTCTTGACAAAGATCACTGGTGCACCCCACGGGGATACGCTTGGTGTAATAAAACCTTGCCTAAGCAATTCTTGCAATTGAGCCTTACGCTCATACAGTTCTGTCGTTGTCATTCTATATGGAGCCTTAGATTGTGGCTCCGTTCTAGGTAAGAGTTCTATAGAAAAATTGAACTCTCTCTTAGGTGGTAACTTGGTAAGATCTTCTAGAAAGACATCTAGAAACTCTGCAAGGACAGGATAATCTGTAGGACTTTTTTCTACATTATTCAAATCATTAACCATGATGGAAATGATGGAACATCCTTTTCTTTGGGCCTTTTTTAGTTGCATTGCCGAAATGTATCTTAATTCAAGAGGACTTTGAGATCCAATAATTTCAACGGAATTCCCAAAATCATCCATGCAACTAATGACCTTATCTTCACAGTTCACTATGGCTTTATGTTCAGTCAACCAATTAATACCTAAGATCACATCATATGATCCTATTGGTGCAACATAAAGGTTAACTTGGGTTTGGAAACTAGGAAGTTCTAATTCACTGCAAAATAGACAAGTATCTACCCTCTTTTTTGCTCGATTTCCATACTGAACCATCCATGAATTTGAAATATAACCAGGTTTAATAGATATTCTAGAAACTACTTGTGGATCAATAAAACATTTAGTAGCTCCCGTATCTATTAAAATAGAAACTGATTGTCCAAAAAGCTTACCTGTGATTTGGATAGGTGCGGCTTGGAAATCAGCTTGACAATTGTCGACAACAGCGTGAATCTGATGTTGAGGGGCTCCTTGCTGATATGATCCTCTCTGTGCTGAGGTACATTGTGGACAATTGGAGGAGTAATGATTTCCTCCACAATTATAACGCCCATCCCTAGGACCAGGATGGCCACCTGACCTTCCTCTGTCCATGTTTTGTCGAGCATTGGTGTTATAGTTTGCTTTCTTATTTCCATACTGATTTGCTTTTCCTTTTTCCTGGGTGTTGGGTCCCCTCTTAAGATTTCTTATCTGCCGATTGTTGCTATTATGATTCCTTTGGAAATTTCTATTTCCAAAATTCGGTCGGTTGTTTTCATTCTTTCGGAGGTTCCCCAACTATTGTAACTTCTGCTCTTGCTTAGTCGCCTTTTCAAATACCTCCTCCATGGTTAATGGATTATGGATATCCACCTCCGCTCCTATATGGGTTCTTAATCCCAAAATGAACTTCCGAATGCGGAACCTTTCATCCATCTGGTATTGCGGAACGTACTTAAGGAGATTAGTAAATTTCTCCCAGTACTGTGTTACTGACATACTACCTTGAGTAAGGTTTTGAAATTCTATCATCTTCTTGTCGAAGAATAATTATGGAAGCCATCTTTTTTTGAAGGATTGTAAAAACAAATCCCAAGTGATCTCTCTTGGTTGTAGTTTCCTTTCTGACTTTTCATTTTCCCACCAAGTAGCAGCTTCACCAGACAATTGATAAGTAGCCCAAATTGCTTTGGTTTCATTTGACATGTTGTGGAGACCAAAATATTTCTCCATTTCAATGACCCATGCCTCTGCACCATCGCCAATTGTTTTTCCATCAAAATTTGACAGGGCTATCCTTTTTAAATCCTTTGCCAGCTCTTCTTCTATTCTGGCTTGGTTGTCGGGTTGTTCCTCAACCCTTGGCGCTTCTTGTCGGACTTCTCCGACCCTTCGAACCTCTTGTTCGAGATCATTCATCCTTGCACTTTGTTGATTGAGCAGATCAAGAATTTGATCGAACCTTTCCTTCCCATTACTTGACCCTGCCCTTGTGGTTCTTGAGGCCATTTCTAGATATTAATTCTGCAACAGGGAGATATTGATAATTCTTAGCGATAAGAGACATATTTGTTATGTTACGTCTTTCCTATTAGGATTTCTAAAAAGATGCAATCACCCAAATTTCAAAAAAAAATAGAAGTGCAAATAATAGAGATTAAAAATTCTATCAAACTCTCCAAATCATCTAAAGATGCAATGAAATAGCACATTAGATGTTTAGGAAACCTAAAAGAAAATTGATTATCCCCATCCCTAGAATCTTTCCAATATGAAAACTAAAGATCTATCCTAGCACCAATCTTTTGTAACTTTTATAATATTCCCTAACTTATAGCCTTATAAAGCAACTAGAGAGTTTAATACTCCTATTGAATAATTAAGAAAAACAATATAAATTTAAAACATAACAATATCAAATAATTCCATTCTACTTCTTTCCCATTTACTATATAAGTTAGGTTCCAAGTATATATATAGATATCATTAAGGAATACGCAATTTTAACTCAAAATACTATAGGAGACATCTTTATTGATAATAGTAGAAGAGAATACATCTTTATTTTATAGTAGAAGAGAATATATCTTTATTTTATAGTAGAAGGGATTACATCCTTATTCTATAGTAGAAGGAAAGACATTTTATTGAAGTGTTGTAACACGTTACATCACTTATTGAGAGGAGTCAGGGAAGTGGATTCTTCCGACTCATTCGGACTTAATGGGCTATATCCATCCGATTCAATCTCACTTAGAGGGGTGTAGCCCTTAGATTCCTCAGAACTGATCACTATGGGCCTGATAGGTGTATATTCCATCTCAGGCTTTTTTTCTTTTTCAGGGATATTCTTCTCAGTATGACATTCGGTAGGGTCCTTTCCTATTACAATACTCTTTTCCGGAACTGGTTTTGCTTCAAAAGGAGCATCATCCAAAATCGGCTTAACAGGTGATTGAGGATCCTTTTTAACCTTCAGGTGATGGGCAAATCCTACTACCGACTTTCGGGCTATCTGCTTGGTGCGAACCATTTCTGAAAAACATAAAGCTATTAATTTCCAGATTTATCTTAGCGAAGTGACTCATATAGGTCCTAGTGTTATAAAACCTAGGCTCTAATACCAAAATGTAAAGTCGTCAATCTAGGATCTAACCCTAAACTACGCTTTATTCATAAATAAACTTAAAATTTCAATCTTTAAGCCTATTTTATACAAAATATACGCAAACATCGAATATATCATAATAATGCACATGAATAATACAATATCCAATATAAAGAAATTCTCATTTTCTACTTAGGCTTCCAAATTGCCTTAAGAATATACAAGAAGATACATCCATCGATCTTCAGCCTGAGTCACTTCCTTCTGTCTTTCGAACGCAGACGAGAACAAGAGTTAGGCGCTTTTTCCGCCCAACCTTGAAGCTTACGCTTCCCCATAATTCTTGGTCAAACAAGAATACCCGACCCTGCACGAATTGGTTTAACCAAAGAATTCAAAAGCAAGAGGGAATCTGGTGCATGCCTAGATGATATATGCATTTTCATTTTTCCTACTTCATTCTAAGAAACAAGCATTCGCTATCATACTAGGATGTGGTAGACAGTATAAATAAGGAATTTCCATCTTTTTCTATGGATAATTCAAACAATAACTCGGCCGAGTATATGCCATGCACAACAAAATAATAGTTGGAAAAAGCAACTATCCTCCCTAAAGCATCCACATTCGGCACCCGTCCCGAAAGGTAAATTTTTCCATCTCAAGCTTAACCCTAGCTTGATTCCCTCAAACACAAATTCTTTTGAGAATACAATCTTTCTTTTAAAATAGAAATAGAGATATCATTTTTGTTGCTTACTAATCATTACTTGTCTAATCTATCTTTCAAAGACAATCTTTCAAAAAAAAATGATAAACCTTTTATAAGCAATAATCATAAAATCAATCTTTCATCTAAAATAAGGCACAAACAATAGAAGGTGTTAAACATGTATGAGATTAATCTCATATGTTAACAAAAGTATGTAAACACATTCTAAAAATAGAATTAAAACTAAATATTTTTGTGCAAAGTACGATATTAACTACCTCTTTTCTCTAAACTCTTTTCTTTTATTCCATAATGGTTTAAAAAGCATTCCAAATACAATATTAATAATCGATACCCATTTGGACATACGTATCTATTATCTAAACTTCCTTTTCTACACATTTTATACCAAATTTAATGAATAAAGTAAAATGAAATGAAAAACAAAAGATTCTAACCTCTTGGAAACTTAGAATGGATTTTGAGCTTTTGACCTTGACGTCTTCGTCAAATGCTTCGACTCCTTGATCATACATCTCTCTTTCTCTCCAACTAATCTTCTTATCTATCAAACTAATCTTTTTATCTATCAAACTAATCTAACTCTCTATCAATCTATTCTAACTCTCCCTTCAAGAAATTCGTTCTTCTAACTTCGTGTGAGAAAAGAATGTGAATATGGGTGTTTGCATACGTCTATTTATTCAAATCTGCTATTATGTTTTTTGCTATCCTCTGGGTTATATTAATTGTTCCACTTATGCAGTTGCAACTATATTCTCCACGGAGTAGTTGGTTTTTAACTGCAATCTCCATGCATGAAATCTGTCAACTTCTTATCTATTGCAGAGATGATGTTGCATGCCAAGTCGTGAGAGATTTTTAAGTCTCCATCGTGCTGTGTATTGCTTTGACAGCGACCACCGGATGGAGGGAGACTGTTTTACACATTGCTTTATGTTTGATAGTGGTAGTGGTGGTATCCTAAGCCTCGCCTATCTAAACGACTTTGCCTCCATGATAACCTATGTTTAAAACTTTGCTAGCAATCACCGTGGATGGAGGGAGTGGTGGTAGGCTCTCCCTTAAGCTACGCCTATCTTAATAACTCTGCCTCCTACCATTTGATCTGCATTTAAAACTTTAACAACAGCTACCTTGGTGGAGGAAGACTACCGTGCGTGGAGGAGGTTCTACGTCGAAAGCGGCTATCATGGTGGAGGAGTCTACACCGACCAAGTCGGCTACCGTGGGTGGAGGGAGTTCATTAAAACACCGACCCAAGCGGCTGTTGCTCCAAACAGTCGACAACCCCGCCACCTTTATTATTAATATGTTTAATATATATACAATACGGTATGTTTAATTAAAATGATAATATTAAATGACTTTTCTTTAATATTAAATATTAGATTTTGTTTTTAATATATTCCTTGATTAGCCTTTTCTTTGATAACAAATATATGTATCAGATTTTTATTTCCTAATTATATTTAATATTTACAAATAGATGAAATTATTATTATTTAGACAAATTTTGAATGAATCGACAAAAGAAATTTGACGAAGTCAAATTTTACGATAATTGGTTATTGATATATGTACATAATCGAATAAATTTCTCATATGTATATTTTGGACTATTATTCAATTTACAAAATTTAAACTCGTAAGTACAATTTTCATACATTTATACTTATCTGAATAAGAAGGACCTAAAAACCTAGGGTCGATATTTGTTTTCGAATCATCTGCACATTTATCTCTTTTAGCCATAAAACATACTATTTCACAATTACTCAGACAACTTATGTTTATTTCAAACACTACTCACATCATGCAATTAATGCACCTATATAAACATTTAATTCAATCTACTACTCATTCAAATTTCATCATTTTAGTTTGAACAAACACTCAATAAGATCTTTTAAATCATCCACACTTTCCAGATGCAAATTATAAATCCTAATGTGGTGTGTGAAGGATTCCCTTTTCTATCGAAGTCGTTCAGTTAAAAGCAATTCTACCTGATTCGTGTTCTCGCCTTCGACCTCCTTCACCTCATCCTGCATTACTTACACTCAAAATTTTATTAGCAATGACAAACCCCAAAAGAATATTGAATTTCTTATCATTTGCAGGAGTAAGAAGCATATTATATTTCCTCATACTAGATTATGAATGATCTAATCTATTTGAATTTCAAAATCACATTACATCTTTAATTTTCACAATATTAAATAAAATGATTCATGACATAGCAAGAGCCTCCATTAAGTTATTTATATGTAAAACCATATAAATTGAAAAAATAAACTCTGCGTTTTAATTTAGCCAAAAAATGATCTCACATACCTATTCTTCACCACTCGCACAACTATGTATTTATAGGTTTTCTTATCCTTTATCATGTATCTTTCACAATCTTTTCTCTATTTTATGTTTATGAATTAGCCTTCTTTTCCACTATCTTCCTCTCTATGCCTAAACTCCTCTTTTCCCCTTCCTACACAACACCCATTTCTCCTTTATTTTAGTACCTTGTTCTCTCTTTTTCCAGTGCCTATTCATTTCCTCTACTCTCCTTTTCTAGTGCATGTTTTGTCTCATTCATGACTTCATCTGACGACATGCCCCTTTTTCTTCTTTATACTTAGTTTTGGCACTTACCATTCACCACACAACCTCAATGTCATGACTTTTAATTATTTTATATTAATCTCCTCCCAAGTGCTTTGTATTTTTACTTAAATTTTCTTATAAATATACAAATTTTAAATGTATTATAATATTACAAGGCCATTTATAATTCTGAATTTGTAAATAGATTGGAAATGAATCACTTGAATATCCAAGTAAAACTAAAAAAAAAAACCAAAATTAGAGATTCATAACAAAACAAACAAGTTATTTTTAGTTAATGCTGATAAATTGTCCACTCAGATGCTCTAACATCACTTCTAAAGTCATGTCTATAACTTAAATAAATCTCTAAATATGGAAAACTAATGCCCAACACACTCTAAGATATAAAGCCCTCATATCTGATCTTGCTTTGATACCAGATCTTGGAATTATAAAATCAAACTAACCGCACAAAAAATAAACAAACAAACCACAAAGGTGAATAAAGATAAATAAACTATTTTCTATTCAACATAAAAATGTCAATTATAAATATTTCATAATCAAATTCCAAAAAAATTATAAATAAAACTCCTACAACTATCTGGAGTTGCACATAGTCTTGTTGCTTCATATGGAGATTCTTGTTGCTACCCACACTCTCCTCTTCACTCAAATTTGTTGTTGATGCACATTCCCTTTGTCTAAAATTAATGAACTCTGCTACTCTCAACATTGTTTTTATTTTATCTCTTCTTGTCTCTGCCAAAATTCTCTCTCGTTTCAAATTCAAACATAGCTACCAAAATAACTCTTCTGAGCATGTTAGGGGAAGAGAAGGGATGAAGATTCCAAAAGATTTCCAGCAAGTTACTTGCTCATAAGTGGTTGACTGGCAAAATTAGGAAAGCATATATCCATTCTTTTCTCTTAGGATCTGAATTTGTGTGCTTTCAAAATGGCTCATAAAAAGATTATTCACATCAATTGGATGATTAGGCAGCTTATTGTTGTGGATGTCATAATTTTTAATTGTGGTGTCCATTTAATTAATTGTTTGGATGTTTGATTAGATTATTTTCCTAACATTTATAGAATATTTGAGTGGATTGTTTCAATCATTTATTTTGTTTGATTTTATTTGAATTTTTTTTGTTAGATATTTGTAGCTATTCATTTATAAAGGATCAATAATTTATTTGATAAGGGACAATGGTCTTAGATTCTTTGTATTCTCCTTGTCAATTCAAATTTATGTGTTCAATTGTTTTCAAGGTGATTTTTTAATAAATGATAGAATGCCAATAAACACAATAACAAGTCTTATGGAAGGAACTTCAACCAAGTGGGGGGAAATTTTGGATGTGGATGTTCCTCTTAATATTATTTTTGCTTTTCGAGAGGAACAAGCTAATAGAAGACTGGTTTATGCTCCCTAAGAAGATGAGCTCATATGAACTCAATCTTGTCAATAAATGGTCTCATTGTTGGAACCTCAATTAACTTTTGGATAGGGTTATTCTTCAGCTTCAAGCCCTATTTGACTATGAGGTCAAACACTTCTATAGGGAATCTAATCCAATAGCATATTTCCTGGAAAATAAAGCCATTAATGATGATCTACCAATATAAATGGTGGATCCACAAATCCTGTCATCTTTTCTTTAATTCTAGTTATTGGAAGCTCTTTTGTCGGTTTCACCATTGTGGTTGGAATTGTTGAGAATAGTTTCTCCTTACAGTTGGATTCACTTATGATGATGCTGAAATGCCTTTGACACATATTTTCACCCATACCATGTTGGATTTCTCCTTATGGCTCTTTTCTGCAGGTTTGCATATGCTTTACCATAATTCTCTGCTTTATCTCCACCACTAGGTGTTGGATGCTCTGATATTTTGTTGGATTCATTGTCACATGGATGGTTTCTCATTGATGGGGTTGGCTGAGGGTAATTTTTCTTCTCCCTCACCATTGGTCTCATCTACTCCAGCCTTGTTGTTTCACATTGATGGGGATGGAAGCACAAAAGTAGTATGATGTTTTGTATGGCTATGTTAATTTCTGACTTATTTTAAATGTTGTTGGGAGCTAATTTTTGATTTTTTCATTATTGGGCGTGCAATATGCCTCATTTAATGCCACATCTCCCCTTTGTTCTGGTTGATGGGCTGACAATTTTTGCATTCGATGTTATTTTTTACAAACCTTTACAAACTCTTGGCGGGAGAAAGTCTGTAAAATTTGTTGCATTACCACTTGTTGTCCTCTCATGGCAATATGATGTCACAATTGCCTTATCATTACTAAGTTTAATTTCTTCATCAGATTTCATGTGGGGCGTTTGGATTCCACAAGCAAGATGTATTTATTTCTTATGATATGGTTTTAGCTTCACCCTGTTCTTCTTTGGGCCAGATATGATGCTTGATATATCAATTAATGACTGCTACATATGGGTTTGTTGGGAGTTAATGGCTGCAATACTCTTCTTGTTCTGGCTTTCTCTATGTGATTTGTATGCACATATTTAAATGCTTGTGCTATCTACTTCTGAATGGTGAATTTCTACAGCTCTCTTTTCTATTGAAGATAATCCAAAATTATTGAACATGGGCAACTTGTATCCAAGATTCCTATTAAATATGGATTTGAGCATGAGGCCATTTTCATTGGAGGGATTATTGTTACTACTTTCTTGACTAACTAATGGTTTTTAAGCTATGTTTTTCTTCTTTTTAGGATGATATGCAAGTGCTTGCATATGTGACATCATTGTCGATTCTGGGATGTTCATGCATTCAGATATATCTCATGTCGTATTCTTTTGAAGTTATTTTCTCACCAAGCGTACCTCTTCCGGCTTCATTGACATTGTACTGGAATGTATTCTTGTACCATGCATTATTCTAGAATGTATTTCTTCGGCTTTGTATCAGGATGTTTTGTTGGATCGTGTATTTATTTTCGGGTATGTCTAATATCCATCCTGTTGTATGAGTAGGTCTTAGGTTTGCCTCTAGAGCTATGACCTCAGGTTTTCTTCACCTAGTTCTTTCCTGATGGTATGCTCCCCTACACCGGGTTTCAATGTATACCCCCTTTGCTATATAATAAAATGAGTATACTTTTTACCTTAAAAAAATAAAATAAATACAATAACCACAATCAGAAACCTATAAAGTATGTACTAGATATATTCATAATGGTTACTTAAGTGTTAAATATGGTAACAATTTGAATTTTAACATTTTAAAATCAAGATTTAAATTTACAAGAGAAAAAGTGATTCAAGTCAAATTCACGCTGACAAATTCGATCCAAGGCAATGAAAAATAGATTGATAAATGAAAAAAAATAAAATAGAGAATCAAGAACAATATGAATTAGAATATGTGATATTATAAATTAAATTTAAACATAAAAAATCATTTATGAATTAATAATTACTTTTAAAATGCTTTAATTAAAATAAATCTGAAATATTAAAAAACATAACTACAATAAGAAAATTCACATTGTAGACTGCAAAATTCATCTTAAAAACAAGTATTCAATTAGGAGCAAAGGGAAATCGCGAATCCCTATCTAACGAAAGAATTCTAACAAACTAACAATGAAATAACACAATCAAGCAAAATAGGAATTATAAATGAAATCAATCAAAAGGAGGATTGAAAATGGAGATTGAATGCTCAATTTATAGTTTTTTGGAGAAGATTGATTGAAAGGTGGAACAAATTGATCAAAAGGTGGAACTCATGTGAGCTCACATGTTGATTGATAGTTGAACTGCTGATTTAGAGGTGAAACAGAATAGATTGAATAGATTAATTGAGTTAATTGATTGAGAAAAATCTAACCGAGGGAAGAAAAATGATGATTGGAAGAAATAAAGAGGATGACAAAGAAAGTTTTATTAAGAAAAAGCTAACTAAAAGATGGAAATAGAGATTGGAGAGATAATGATTTAATTAATTAATTGATTGAATTAATTAATTTAGCATGTTCTTGCATTTTGACTTAGATTTTCAATTTAATCTTTGCATGATATTTTAATTCAAATAATTGAATTTATTCAAATATATTTAGAACTTGACTTTGATTTTCAATTTGATTTTTGAAATCATGCACATGTATTTGAATTTAGAAGAAATAGAAATTGAATGAAATTAGAAGAATTTATTAGTTAATTAAATAATTTAAAGAAACTATTTAATTATTTAGAAATTGAAGAATTAATGAAATTAAATGAAATTTAGAATTTGGGGATTTGGAATTTGAATTAGAGGAAATAATTAGTTAATTAAATAATTTAAAAAAACTATTTAATTATGTAGAAATTAAATTTAATTAAATAATAAAGATTATTTAAATTAAAGGATTAAAATCACAATTAATTAAATAATAAATATTTAATTAATATTTAGAAAATGGTTGAATGACTAAGTAATTAGAGAGATAGAGTTGAAAATTAATTTATTTAAACAATAAAGATTATTTAAATTGGGGAATTAATTAGAATTAATTAAATAATAAATATTTAATTAATATTAGAAAATGGTTAAAATGGTTAAATAATGATAGAATTGAAAATAGAATAATTAGTAAGATAATGAGGAAATATGAAATTAGAAGAAAAAGATTAATTAAATTAATTAAAGAATTATTTAATCAATTAGAGGAATAATTAGTACATGATCAAGACATTTTTAGGTGTCTACACACATCATTTTTTTTCATATTTTTTTAATTATATTGTCATGTATGATTTGATTTCATAAATATAATTTAAATGATATAGCACTTCCTCAAATATATGTTTTTTGTAATTGATTCTTATATACTTTTTAACATTATTATGAAGCTATCACTATAATACTTAAGTTAAAAAAATGTAGTTAAAATGTAATAATATTATAAATAGATTTTCATATATAATTTGACTTCATCAAATACATATTTTTATAAATTGATTCTTGTGTATCTCTGCCATATTTAAATATCAACATCACATTTAAAAAAAATGATTAGAATGGAAAATATATAATAACTTAATAGCCGTATAAATCCAATGCAACCTACATGCAAATCATCCAAACTGCATAGATAATCTCTACGAGATGAGGAAAATGGCAGTTTTATGTATGACTTTTAGCAAATAATATTTTATCTAATAATAATAATAGAAAGGCTCCCATACTAGTTTAGAATAAGTTTCATTGAGCTAAATTGATCTTTCAATGACGACAACGAGATGCATGACCGGGTCCAATAGAGCGGGACACGAATTTGAGAGCTTATTAATGTAGTTTCTAATACAATCTCTTCAATTTTAATTAATCAGAAATTATTTAATATATTCCTAATCTTAATTATATATATATATATATATTAAAAATAAAAATAAAAAAATTAGTGCAACAGTAAATTGATGTAGGTTATAAATTGATAATTTAATTTTCCGTCTTATTATCATCTAATTTAATATATATAAGAAACAATTGTATATCAAATATATATTTTATGTAGAAATTTTAAAAATAGTAGTAATTGAAAAATAGTAATGTGGATGTAAGGTGATTTGAGAGATCATAATTCATTAGAATAGTTTTTGATTAAAGGTAAAAAACAATTTTTGAAAAGGTTTAGAAATTTAAAAAAAAAGACTGTTTAAAGAAAAAGTACAGTCAAACAACAACACAAAGTTCATTAAAACAAATACATGAAATAAGAAAAATGAGAAAAAGAAACACAACCGAGCAAACTACTGATGTTTCAAATTTTTAGTAGCTTCCAAGTCCCTATGATAGAAATCTTCTTCTAATTTCAATTCGTTAGAATAATTAGCTAATTAATGCATTATAAATTTGTACCTTCAGGGGTTCACCCCATAGGACAGCAGTACTGCTGCAAGCCTCCTTCAATGGAGGTTGTGAGTTTGATGTTCGGGGCTTGGCCCCTCTTGGCCCTGCTGTTCCACACCGTACATCGCTGCACTGATCTGCTGTTGAAGAGGATGCTTTGGCCCTCGATTCGAAGATGAGGTCCTCCTTATGATCTCACTAATTCATAACTCTAGTAAAAAACACTTGCCAAAAAAAAATAAAAAAATTATACCTTCAAAAAATATAATAAGAAAATACTATATTCCACAGAATACCAATTACCTTTAATTCTTGACTGCTTCAATTCTAAAGACAAAAGAATCCCATCTCAAAAGTATTAGGTGGATCTCAATTTCAAAACAAACTCTATTACACTTAATGTAAAGATAAACAAAGATATTGCATAGCACTTGGAATATTCAATATTAGTCTAATAATTTTTATAAAGATTTTGTATATTATTTTAAATTAATAAAATTTTAATTTCAATATTGTTTGGAAAAAGTCCACTGCATTATTTTTATATAAGCCTTGGAAAAAGTTACAACTAATTCGCTATAATAAGCAAACCCATTCACCATATCGTCTTGCACTAGGATTATAATCAAGTGCATTTTGTGCACAAGTTTTACCAACAATGAAGGTTTGTATAGAGAAATGCTATTTTCATCAAATGTATATTTAGATATCATATAGCGTTCAATAAAGTAATGTCATTATTATCCTGACTGTAGTTTTGGGTTTGCAATATAATCTGTGATTGCAGAAAGTAGTTGTAGCAGTGAAAATGTGCTGTGAAAAATGCAAGACAAGGGTCTTGAAAACTGTCGCCAAAATTAAAGGTGATAAATGAGATAAGTAGTCTTTTAATGTTCAGTAGTGCATGTTTCGTTTTTATAGATTAAATTTTTCAAATTTCGTTTGATTAAATTGATCTAAGATTAATGATATTCGATTTTTATAATATTTAGTGTTGATAGTAGTTGTTTTTTAATTCATTTTTGTATGAATTTTTTCATTAAAGTTTGGAATCACATTCTATGATTTATCATTGAGATGTTGGATGGTTTAAAAAGAAAAAAAATGATTGTACTCACTGTAAATATATTTGTAATTGTATTCAATAATATTAGAAATTAATTTTTTTTCAAATAGGTGCTTTTAGATGACTTAATCTACGAGTTTCATTATGTAAGTTCACAGTGTTAACATCATTGTTTTCTGTTTAGGACATATTATCTTGTATCAATTTAATACTTTGTTTAGTTTTTACTTTTGTTAAATATATTTTCACATATAAATACTCATAAAGATTAAACCATATTTATGAGAGAAAATTTAAATTTGATTTTACTGTATATTAAAGTCGTTATAAACTTGTAACATTTTACAAATTCATCTTTAGAAAATTCTAACTCAATATTTTGAGTTTGTGACTATGTGAAAAATAATGTTTTTGAACAAAATAGAAAACGAATTTTTGAGAAACCCTGAACCCTTTTACATTTGAACACCAACAAGAAACCCCATGAAATGTGGGACTTACAACAGCAAACAATAAGAGAAATAACATAAAGTCAACAGAAACACAAAAAAATGAGAGAGAAACCAGAACAGAAGCCAGGCCTAATTAGACTCAGCCAGCTTCTTAAAGGAACAAGACAGTTATATCTACATATTTTTAAATATTCTTTATTATTTTTTTCCTCTCGTTAAACTATCACCTCTATATTTAAAGGTAATAATAGTTAAAAATAAATAAAATAAAAATAATAATTACCAGATTTAAAGTCAATACTCCATGTTTTGAAAGTGACTGTAAAATTTTAATTTAAATTACTAGTAAAATAGTAGTGCATGGCAAACGACCATTTCAGATTGCAGTCCCTCATCAAATGGATATTTCATGATTTTGGCTAAAAATACAGCTCTCCAAAGTAATTATAATTATCAGAATGGTTTTCTTTTAAATGGAATTTAATTCAGTGTATTTTGGTGATGTTTACAGGAGTGGATTCTATAGAAGTAGATGCCTCCGAGAACACAGTCACAGTCATTGGCAAGGTAGACCCTGTCAAAATTACAGTAAAGATCAGAAAATTCAACAGGTGTGCACAGATTATAAGTGTTGTAACTCATCCTCCACGCAACAAGCCAGAAGATAAAAAGGAAGAGAAAAAAGAAAAGAAAGCACAGCCTGAAGAAAAAACCTATATTCTACCAGCAAGTTGTCACAGATGTGAGGGTCGACTTAATTTTTATGACGACTTTGACAGGCAAAGTTACAACGTTTGCACCATCCTGTAAAAGATAATCCCTTATCCTCTTTCAGGATTACTTAATGTGGTAGCTTAAATTGAATGTGTCTTGTGTGTTCTGCATTCAAAGCTGAACTAGTAAGAAAAACCTGCCATGATGTATGTGACCTTTCTGAATTTACTTCTTCTGGAGTGTATATAAATAATATGGCTTCCAAATGTACAGTGCATGTCTTTGTTTAGCATTGATAAAAAATAGAATTCGCAGGCCAGCTGATAGAGAGTGGCTTCCGTTGACTGATTTGTGAGTGGGAGAATTAGAAAACTAAAAGTGCTCTAATACCAAATTAGAAATACAGAGACTGCAGCTCTGATTTCCAATCAGTTGCAATATGATTTTTGCCACTGAATAAATGAGAATTCATGTGGCCAGTAGAATTTAGATATTTTTTGCCACTGAATAAATGAGAATTCATGTGGCCAATAGAATTTAGATATCTATTGCATCCTCTATAAATGTTGTTGATATCTAACACTGAGGACTACTCTAGCCATTATGATAAACTTTTCAAATCCAAATTCAATTGCAATATTTTTTTCTAGAGTGCTATTGAATATATCCAAATCAATTTCTTCCTCTGAATCAACAAATAAAAGAAAAATAGGGATCATTAAATCAAAATCTAATATCCATTGATCATACATCTACATTTGTTTTCTTGTATCAAGAATGCTTGGTACAATTCTATGCTAAATATCTTTAAAGAATTTCTATTTTGTCTTGATATGTTGCTCTATATGTTGTAAGTAATTACTTTCTTCCATCATTATTGTTGCCTTGTGTGTTAAGGGGCTTAGCTTTGGAGGAATATTTAGGTCAAAATTAGAAATGTTGTTTATCAATGACAATGTATGGCTCCTAGATCCCTAATGATCCATTATTGGCTTGAGCATTGGGGCACTTTGCTAGCATTTTTTATAGATTTGTACATAATCCCTTGTAATTGGCATATATGTATCCTCAAGAATACAAGTTACTCTCTTTATTATATGATTAAGAGTATCTTCTAGTGCAACCAGAGACTGTATTTTTCTCTTTCTTGGATTTCTACACTTCTTCTAATCCTTCTATCCCTCCTTCCATTTGATTCTTGTATTTAGTTAAATCTTAGTTGAGGGAGCGAGGGTAGGAGGATTATATACCACTAGGCTAAGGGGATCTGAAGCTGATTTTGATGTTGCATTCTTCATCAACTCCTTATTGTATTCATACTTCAATTTTATATTCTCATCTAATAGTTTGTCATGCCTCTCTTGCAAGCTCTTTGTGGCAGCCTAGCTAAACATAGCAATATGAATTGCCAATGTTACTTCTTAGAGGGTAGAGGTATCAATTAACCTTTTTATAATGTGGTTTCCCCTTATTTCTTGTGTGACCTTTGCCACAACTAGCTTATTTATATTGAAGGCCATTACCTAGACTATCAAATTTTCAAATTTGTTCTTGAAGCTAGACCCCAAAACTACCTTCTCTACCTCTTCTTTAGTAGTAGAACCCTTATAATTTTTTCTTCGAATGGATTCCAATACCAATGCAGAGTTAATGTCCCAATCAAGGAGGAGGAGAATGTTTCTTTCTCTTAATATTTTCCTTCTTTTCTTAGGAGTGATGTTGTTGACATCAAAATTTATCTCCTTATCCAAATCTTCTAATAATTTAGTTCCTTTAATCCTCATCATAATACCCCTAAACTCTAGAGTCTTCACAAATTCATCAATGGCCAAAAATTATGCACAAGCCAGAGTTCTTACATCTCTAGGGTGATCCCTACCAACTTCCCTTTGCATATCTATTATATGTTCTATTTCTTGAATTGCTTCTTCTCTAGGAGGCAAGGGCCACAAGGCCTGAGTTATATCATGTGCATTCACGACAGACTAAAGAATCCCCCTATTTTCAAAAAATATTGCACTAAACTCCTTTTTTGTCACCCCTTCCCAATAAACATCTGAATTAAAAAACCCCTTGTTTTCTCCAAATATTGTATTTTTTCATAACCCGATTTAAGAAAAACCCCTATTTTCACTAGATAGGCAATTTATTGTTCTCAATTTTTAGGATATTAAACCCCCCAATATGAATGCACACGGAATAATATTGCATAGCTAGTGAAGCCCCCGTGGCAAGGACATGGGATAATTTACTTCCACTTCTTAAAGTACATTAATCTCTCCCATTGCCTTTATTTTTGCCTCACATTTAGCCATGGAATACTCAAACAATTCTAGTTTTTCTTCATTTCTTCTCTTGGATGGTTGTTTTTGTGCTATTATAGGGGATGTTTAAACTAATTTAGTGTTAAATTTTGTGAGAAGCAAGAATTGAGCCAGGATCTGATGTCGGTCATAGATCACATGCAACTCCAAGCAACGGATGATCGAAGATCAAAATAGCTGAATGAAGATAAATCTGATATGAGAGAAAAATAGAGATAAAGAAGAGAATTTAGAGAAGACTCTCACCGAGCTATCACTTCCCTTAGTGAAGGTGAGAGTATATTGCTTATTATATAGAAAAATAATAGCATATACAACCAAGAGGTGCATTAACTCCCACCTCCATAAAAAGTGGGAGGTTTTACCTACTACCCCATAAAAGGTGGGAGGTTTTTACCTACTTGGTAAATGCCAAAACATGTGGCATAACCTCCTTACATGAAAACAAAAAAGGAGTTATAAGAGGTGGCACATAAGGCCAAAAGAGGGTGAGAAACCCAACTACCCCATAACCCACTTAGGAAATGACAAAATAGTGGTTATGAGAGGTGGCACAACAAGCCAAAAGAGGGTGTGTAACTCAACTACCCATGTGAGGTGGAGAGTTACACATGTAGCTAATGTATTCCGCCACGTGTCCTCATATTAACCACACCTAATAACCTAAGCAAGCTTAATAATATATGTGTAGGAAAAATAAATACCCCCTAACATAAGGAAAATAAAAAAACCTACACTAACATTTAGAAACAAGTTCTAGGCCAAAGCATGGAGCTATGTCACACTTTGGGCCAACAAAGGGTAGTCAAGCCGGACTACCCCCAGGCCACGCGGCGGCATGTGGTGCCTACGTGGCACCAAAATGGCGTCGGGACTCTAGTCGGACTTAGTTCGGCTAGACTCCCTTAGTTCAAATGGTGCCATTAAAAAAAAAACAGATTTTTTTAATGTTAGAACTAAGGGTAGTCCGACCGGACTATCCTATGTGTCATGTGATGTGGCACAAAAAAGGTCAAAAACTTTATATTTTTGAAACTTTTCACTTTAGCTCAATTTTTCTTCAAGAAAAATATTTTTTTATAAAAATACACTTTTGTAGAGCTTGAAGTCATGAATCCGGCCATATAACTTTTTTACTATTTTGATAATTTTTTATATTTTTTATTAATTAAACATTGCAAGTAGCATTTTAATGTTAAAAAAGAGGCTGATTATAAATTAAAAAATAAATATTAAATGAAATTAATTTTTTTTTTACACTAGATGAGAGAATCTTCTCGAAAAGGGTATTTGTTTTTTTTGGATAATGATAAATTTAGTGGTCAAAAGGTGACGCCGAATGAAAACTGTCAAATTTAGCTATGTTGGACTCAAAATATTATAACAAGAAAAATATACATCAAATTTATTTATTTATTTTTTAACACTGCATATATATGTTCTCTATTTGGAAAAAAAAATCCCCCCCAAAAAGGTCCATTTTTAATTTTTTTTGGTGGCGCCGACTAGAACCCCTGATTTTCAACATTTTTCTGCAATGAAAAATTTGTCTTTGAATTTATAAAAAAAATATCATTTTTTTTTCTAAAAAATTTAAAAAATAACAAACATAAAGTTCATTAATAATTCTACATTCTATCAGTTTACATCATTTCAAAATTAAATTTAGAATTGTCACTTTTATGCGATCGAAGTTAAACAGTTTTGGTTCTGTTGGCTGATGCCTTTAGAAAAGTGTGACACAGGTTTGTGCTTTTACCCTTCTGTAATCTTTACCATTATTTTCTTCTACATGTGTTGGATATGAGATAGCTTATGGGAATGTTTTCTCTATGTAGCATTGTAAATCATCATCGGGCCAATTTACAGCTCATATTTGTGCCCCTACTTTAGCATGTCTCCCCCTCATCTCCTATCTGGGTCCATTCAGTGCCTTAACTCTAATTTTTATGCCATATACAGCTGCCAATTGATCCTCTAGAGCTATGTCCTTCTCCTTGGGGCTAAGTTGAGGTCCTTGATTGAGGAGGACCAGGATGCCCAACACCTTGGTCCCCCACAATGAGACCCATTTTACAAGTGAAGGATGAGACCTACCTCTCTGGCCATTGGAGGTCAACCTAATCGGTAAATTGACCTAGGATCTCATATATAAAGGAATTTAATCAACCTAATTTCATAATGACCAATTTCATTCAAGCAATCAAGCATTCTTGAAAGCATTGAAGTGTTCATCATCAACCATTTCTAGAGATCTTCAATGTTGGATTTTCCTCATTCAACCATTGTGGAGCAAGTTAGATCATTCATATGCAAGAATGTGTGTGTGATTAGGATTTTGTCATGTTCATACCATTTCATACAACATATGTGATTACATTCAAGAAGAAAAGCATCATTATTAGTCATTGCAGATCTGAGGTATATCTTTCCATTTTTTATTTTAGTATTTGCAATATTTCATTCAAGGTTAATTCCTAAACCAAGGTTTGACTTAGGCAAACCCCTATTGCTAACCTATTTCGCTTCTCTAGTGTGTGCAGGAACATGTACAAAGCTGCAATCTTCAGAATTGGCTTTATTTATAGTGACGAATTGGTCCCCCATTGGAGTGCGAAAAGTACAAAAGACTAGAGAAACTTTGCTATGGTCCTGATGAATCAGGATCTCCTTCTAGGAACAAATCCAAATACTCTTATAATCCTCAGATCCAAGTTCATGGATCGATCTGAGGATTGTAGCTCATTGTTCATGCATAATTACTTCAATTTCATCTAGTTTGCCCTAATTTCAACATCTTCAACAAATAAATTTAACTTGACGGAAATAAGAGGCTCATCCAAGATCCTTGGACTCTGATCAACATTTAGACCTCTTAGGTTTAGATCTATCTAATTCCTATATTCCCCTAATATATTGGTCCCTAAGTAAAAATTAGCGGTTTTTATCCTTCCTGGGGTGGAAATGCTAATATTTCACCACCACATTTTGGTGTACCCGACATCTTAAGCCCTTATTTTTGATTTATGTTCTCATATTTGAGTGTTTATGCAATTTACAATTCAAATTTACATTTACAAGGTTAGTTTCCAATTGAATTAAAAAAATTCAGAGGTCAAATTAACAAAAAACCCTAATTTTTAAATTCTGAGATTGAGCTGGGGGTTATCTAATTTGGATTAATTGTTTCAGATCTACTTGGGAAACATTTTAATTTAAAATTAACATTCATAGATCTTGTTTTAATCAAATTACATAAATTTAGAGGTTTTATTCATAAAAGCCTAATTTATTTTGGTTAATTGGATTTGTGGGTTACATAATTCATCACTTTAATTTTTAGATCCAATTTATAAAAATTAATAATGGCACTAAATAGATCTAATTATTTTTCTATTTCGAATATGCTTACTTTTATTTTCACTTATATTTATCATAATCATGTGTTGGATAATGAATTCTTTCACTTCACATTGCTTCTTTTCATTCATAGCACTTTGGCATATTGCATTTTTAGAATTTCCAAATTTTTTCATTTCAATCAATTAGATCTCAAAGCTTTCATTTATAGTTCATGTTGTTTTATTGTAATATTTTCAGGAAAATGCATTGCATATATAGATCACATTAAAGATTTTGTAGAACCTAATCCTAGAGATGTTAATGGAAAACCTAATACTTGTACCTCTCCTAGGGTATTTGATGTGAATGAAGAACAAGATAATACTCCTATCAATAATCTCTCTAATGGAGAGCAAGCATTAAAGAGTAACATGGCACCATCTTCTTCTCATACACATACCCTAGTGCAAGGCAGGCAAGATCAAAATATCGGTGTTTCAATCTCTCCAGATCCTCCTTATTCTCCTAGAGCCTATCTTAGTCATAAAAACATTTGTAGAGAGGATGATGTTATGAATTTTATTCACAATATATATCCCAAGATAAAATTAAGAAAAGATGAGGCCTTATATGATAAGGATCTTCCTTCCGAATCTACCAAATAGGATATGCATGATGATAGAAAGGAAAATCCTCCTTCACAAGACATTTCTTCTTCATCTACTTGTCCCTTTGTTCCTTCTAAACACAATTACACCATAAATTTCAAATAAATTCATTATAACGTTCCTCTTCCTTTTCAATTAAGAAATTCTTATAGGAGTGGCTTTAACCTAATATCAATAAAAGGTTTTAGAGGAGGACTTGGAAAATTTGAACAAGGAATTAGAGTCTGTATAAACTCTTCTACACAAGCTAGCACAGAAGGCCTAAGACATTATCATAATTCTCCTATGGATGATCTCCTTAGGATTCAAGACTTCAAATATCATCTTGCACGACAAAAAACCTATCGTTCATCTAAAAGTGTTTCCTCTTGGAAAACTCCTTTATGTTCATATCACCAAACTAATGATCACACTACCAATGCTTGTCTTGATTTTTAAAATGGAATGCAAGGAATCATTGATAGATTCATAGTTAAAATGATAGATGATAATCCTTCTTCTTCTAATAATCCTTTTCCAGTATCATAAGAGATGAGGCCTAATCCTATTGATTATAAAGAAAGGTTAGCCACTACAATATTTTGGAAATTAAAGTATGATAAGATTGTTGTTTTTACTTTCATAAAGTTTAGCAAAAAGCATAAAGAAGGTAATGAAAATTATCTTTTTCATCATGGTGGTTCTCATTCTCTTGTAAAGTGTAAAGCACTTAAGGAATTTGTTCAAGAACAATTTGATAGGACTCACATAGATCTTTCAACTAATATTGCTCTCTTTTTTAGTGATAGAGTAGTGCCTTAGCACTCTTCTCACCCTTCATGTTGCTCCTCACCCTATGACACAAGTATTTAACTTAATTGGGGGATATTTATCATTAGAGGTAATGATTTTTAAATTTAAAACATCTTGGGGTAGCAACATGGTTCATTCTTGCCTCTACACTTGGGGGGCAATAACCTTATTATTTTGTTTATCTCTATCTAAAGTGTCACTATTCCCTTTAGGGGTTGCATTTTTCATACTTTGATATCCTTTCATGCATGGAATGGTATGTATTTTATGGTTAATCTTTATCTTTAGTGGAATATGTGATCTTTCATATAAATTCTATTTCTTTTCTTCTCTTCTTGAAGATTACCCCTTCTTTAGAGTTGTATTTTACATATATTAATGTCTTTTCTTGCATTAAATATTACTTAATGTGAGTATATTATGCATTTGATTATGTATAATCTCTCCTTAGAGGTTGTATAACTCCTCTCATTTTCCCTACGCTTGGGGGGCATTGATTTCTCTCCCAGGTTGTCCTTTCTAAGGATCAACTTTTTCTTTGATTGAGTAGTGTTTGCTTATGATTTGATGCCATTTCTTGTGTGAAGTTGTTGTTTGCTCAATGATTCTCTTTTATGAAAGGGGTGTATGTCTAAAACCTCTTTTTCACTTGGAAATGCATATCTATTATAAACTTACCCCTCACATTGGGTCAAAAGTGTGTCATCCTTCATCAAGAATCCCTTTCACCTAGCAATTGGGGGAAGGTATGAATTTTGTTCTCCTTCCTTCTTTTGGTAGAAGATGTTATATTTGTTCAAGAACTCCTCTTTGAGGTTGATGCCTTTTGAGCAAAGATATATTCTCCTCAAAGGATCCTCTATACACTTGTTGCAAGATATCTCTGCTTCAACTATCTTATCCTTGCTTGTAAGAGTATTCCCTATTTAGCTTGGATTTATGAACATTGTCACCTAAAGGATATCTCCTTGTTGTTGAAGGTGGGTATCCTTGATTCTAGCTTCCATAAGACATAAAAATAGGACTATGTTGACATCTTAAAGGGGGGGCATGCATAGCGCCCTCTTTGTACCATATTGTACTATATATTTGAATGTCTTAAATAGGGTGTTCAGACTTAGAAATAGAGATAACAAACTCTAATATGAGATGCTTCATCCTGAAACTAGACACAACATTTGATATATGTCTTAAATGGGGGTACACATCATCGAAACCAAAGAAAAAAAACTCTTACATGGGATGTCCTCAAAAATAGGCATGCATGTGTCTGAAATGGGGTTACACATTCTTGAAACTAGAGCAAACAAATTCTTATATGAAATATTCTTGAAGCCAAAAATTTACCCCTTGGCATTTGAATTTGTATTATATGTCTTAAATAGGTTGATGCATCCTTGAAACCAGAGGAAACAAACTCTTATACGGGGTACTATATACTTGAAACCAGAAATCACTTGCACACACATGCAAGGATGAGTGGAACTATCAAAACATAGCCAGACTATTCCTACTCTCCTCCCCAACATGAATAACCTAGAAAAACACATCTAGACTATGTATCCATGTTCTTTCTCATTATTCTTCTCATGGATCACCTAGAAAAACACATCTAGTGTGTATCCATTCTCCGTCTTTCTTCTCATGAGCTCATAAATTTGCTAATAGTAGCTTATAGATGATGCGTGCTCTTGCTCTTTTATGTGATCACTTGCATTCTTGAGATGATATTTTTCAAGAATGATATTAGTGGTTAAGACATGTAACCATGTTGATATTGAGGTCTCTTTGGATAGTTGACTTGAGGTCTTATCTTTATTTTGGTCTTTAGATTTTGTGTTGTGTGTCTTTTTTTTTTGTTTTTCTTTTTGTTCTTGTCTTGTTTTGTGTGCCATTGCATGCATTTGAGTGAGTGAAGATACTAAGATGGGGACATAGTTCCTCTAAATTAGTGATGTTTTATGCTCCTTGTGATTGTGCTCCTTTCTTCCATCTCGTTCATCTACTTTATCATGAGTATTTGCATAGGCTCATACTTCTATTAAAGTGGGGGCTAAATGTAGCATCATAAATTGTCACCGGGTCAATTTACACCTCATATTTTTGCCCCTATTTTGGCGCGTCTCCCCCTCATCTCCTATCTGAGTTCGTTCAGTGCCTTAACTCTATTTTTTATGCCATATAAACCTTTTAATTGATCCTCTAGAGCTATGTCCTTCTCCTAGGGGCTAAGTTGAGGTCCCTGATTGAGGAGGACCAGGGTACTAGCGCCTTGGTCCTCCTCAATGGAATCCATTTTTTTAGTGGAGGATGAGACCTATCTCTCTAGAGGGAAATGAAATTGGTGGCTCTTTGTAACCATTGAAGGTTAACTTAATTAGTAAATTGACCTAGGATCTCATATATAAAAGACATTTTATCAACCTAGCTTCATAACTAGAAATTTCATTCAAGCAATCAAGCATTCAAGCATTGAAGTGTTCATCATCAAGTATTTCTAGAGATCTTCAAGGCTACATTTTATTTATTCAACCACAGTGGATAAAGTTAGATCATTCATATGCAAGAATGTGTGTGTGATTAGGGTTTTATCATTTTCATGCCATTTCATATAATATATGTGATTACATTAAAGAAGCAAATTATTATTATCAGTCATTGTAGATCTAAGGTATATCTTTCCATTGTTTATTTAAGCATTTGGAACATTTCATTCAAGGTTAATTCCTAAACTAGGGTTTGACTTAGGCAAACCCATATTTATAACCTATTTCCCTTCTCTAGTGTGCATAGGAATAGGTATGGAGTTGTGATCTTCAAAATTGGCTTTATTTACAGTGACAAATCGATCCCCCATTGGAGTGTGAAAAGTATGGAGGACCAGAGTGACTATTGCTATGGTACTAACGAATTAGGAGCTCCTTCTAGGAATAGGTCTAAATACTTATAATCCTTAGATCCAGGTTCATGGATTGATCCATAGCTCACTGTTCACACATAATTACTTCAATTTCAGCTTGTTTGCCCTAATTTCAATATCTTCAATAAATCAATTCAACTTAAGGGAAATAAGAGGTTCATCCAACATCCCTGGAATCTAATAAGCATTTAGACCTCTTAGGTTTAGATCTATCTTTAAGTTCCTATCTTTCCCTAATGTAGTGATCCCTAAGTAAAAATTAGTGGGTTTTATCCTTCTTGTGGTGGAAACCCAAATATTTTCACCACCACACTCTCAACCATAGGGGCCTTGCTATCCAATCTTTCAAAATTGTATATTATTTTATTTATCCTTTCAAAAGTAGTATCATTTTTTACCAATGCTTCTTTATAATTAGGGTCATTCTTTCTCCTTTTCTTCTCACCCATTTGTATGATTTCCTATTTTCTCCTCCTCTTATAAACCTCTTCTAAGATTAGAAAATTTCTTTTTAAGTCCTCTTTAATAAACATCTAATGGATGAATGTAGAAATCCTTATCTGTATAGATCCTTCTCGATCAAAATTTTAAATTTCTTAGATTTCATCCTGTAACCTTTATGAATTGGATAAATTTAATCCAGTCCCTCCCTATCAACAAAAAAATCACAAAAAACATACTTGAAGGTAAAAAAGGGCCCTTTCTTCTATCATCTTATATGAAGTTTCTCTGTCTCATTTAGCTACCACATGAATTCCATATATCCCAATTCAGGATACCTATCCTTATTTGTTAGAAGAAACAATATTTCTAGGAAAAGCTTCCAATTTTCACATTTTAAAAGGCCTAGAATCTTTACCAAAAAGCGATTGTTAAAAAGCGTGAATCTAGCATTTGTCCAAAGATTATCCCAAATGTAAGTCTAACATTGGACTGGACTCATGCATCTAATTGTCTTTCTCTATCATTGTCACTTGTAGGGATTTGTCCCATTTTCCTATGCCTTTAAATAGAAATTTGTGACATAGTAAGGAGTACCATCTAAAATTAATCACCTTATCATTTCTTTGTATGTACACCAATTGATTGTGCATTTTATTTGATATATAGGTGATAAAATAAAACAATATTTACTAATAAGATTTGAATGTCCATTGCCATATATATGAGATATATTGGGATTTTGGCCTATGAATCTCCTCTTAAACCTTGGCTTAGTGCATAGTAATATTTGATAAAATAATCCTCAATCCTTTCAACTACAAAAGGCTTTGATTAATTTTGAGGAATAGGCACAACCTTGTTATTATACCCTTTAATTATTTGTTCAAGAGGACAATTGAAAATATAAGGATGCTTTTGTGTTTGAAATATTCCTCCTTTAAATGCTTAAAGTTAATAAATTTCTTACTTATCTTATTTAGGGCGAAGGCATCTGCAATGTTGAGCTTGTTGATAGTAGTGAGTTGTCCTCCATTTTCAATCTTAATTACTCTAGCATTAGTGTCATAGGCCCTTACAATGGCCCTAATAAAATCCACATCCACAAAGATATTTGGGACTACAAGCTTCCCTACATCATATGTCCATAAATTTTATACTAGGATTTCCCTTCCTCTCCTCTTATAACAATGTATTTAAACAATTTCCAACTAGTATATAAAATTTTTGCATCCCTACATTCTGCACAACTATCTTCAAACTTCTCTAGGTGCGGGTTTACTCCTTGGGTATGGACAATTCTTCTTGATGACTCAAAGCACAATTAAGTTTTGATCAAGTGGATTCTTGGAGGATGATTCTTTTAGTTGATTGAGCTGTTTCATTTCAAGAGAAATTTAAGTCTGGTACTAGGGTTTTTTAATTTATTTTAAAATTCAAGAACTACTATGCTTCCAAATTCCACATAGACAAGCCTAAAACACTAATAAATTGGAAAATTTTGATCAAATATAGAGATTTAATAGATTACTTGCACACAAATCTAAAACCCTAATTTATCACAAAAAATAGAATTTTCTCTTAAAAATGCACCCAATTCTTCATACAATCACAAGTGAGGAGCCAACAATCCTAAAAATTATATTTATTGAGGAAATTTGGGGATTAGTTCACTATAATCTCTCATTTCGACAATTACTATCCACTCATGCAAGTAAGAGAGCATCAAACAAGCATTTTTTTTTGAATTTGAATGAGAATTGTTGATGTTGATCTTGCTTGGCATATTCAATGGGTGAGATCACTTTGAAAATCACTAACTAGATTTAAAAAATAGTCAAACCAATGAGATATAACCATGGAATCCTATCTTTACATATCAAACTAGTAGGCCTAGATGGAAAAAACCATTGTACTTTCCAACTTGGTGTCAAAGTCACCATACCAAGAAAATCATACAATTTTGTGATGTTAGATTGGGACCCACTACTTTTGTTCCACAAAGATGTGGAAATTATTGATTTGTAGTATACACAATCACAACCATCAAATAAAAAATTATGATAAAATAAGACTTGACCATGGGCCCCACTAACAAAGGACATGCAACACATTTCCACCCATCCACGAAGCTAGTTGGGACCCACCATACTCTATTTGTGGGCGCATGAGAACCATCAAATCGAATCCTTTTAGTCTACATTGTTAGACATTTAATTAACAATAAGCTTAGCAAGATCAGGAGTTCCTCTAACAAGGTACACATGTCATTCTCTCACTATTCCATGAAGAAAACCTAGACCCACCACACTATTATTGATCATGTTTCAATAACCATTCACTCTTTGCACACCCAATCCCCTAATTAATAGCTTAAAAAAAATCAAAAAACATATAACTATAAACTCATTAATAAATTACACATGTACTAATAACCACTCATTTTTTAGCTTTTTTGGGCCATAATTGGCCCATTTATACACTTTTATTGGTAACCAAACTACTACTAGGGCATTTGTGCATAAGTATTGGTGATTTTAAGTGCGTGAATATTGGGGCATCTTTAAACAATTATCAGGCACCACTTTGAAAAGTGTACTTTTTGACCCCTATGTGCATAATGGATCCCATAGCATGCATCGTTACTACCCATAAGCCAAAATAATAGTTGTAAGAAGCTAAGTCGCATGCAAAGACAAGAATTTTTTTTGTCAAAATCCGATATACCATTTAGAATCTATGGATGAATGAAGTTAGCTATAATGGTTATTGGTACACTTTCCCTAAGCCCCCAAGCTTGCAAAAACCATTGGATAAAAAGTCATAAATCTAGATCTTTAAAATATTTGTTTATTTATATAGTTAGAAAATTTGTAGGCTCCACTAACACATGTCATCTTCCCATGATTCTACAGTGTTGATTGGATCTAAACCTTCATGGTCTTTGGAGATGTTGGGATCATTGACCTAAAATTGATGTGGCATGGTTAGTGGATGATATATTCTTTAATTTTAAAATATTACAAAGGCCCTAGCACTCAGAATTGTCACACTATGGTCATGTGTGAGGCATTCAATGGTTTCTTGGCACTTCTTCTGTTAGACAAGTTAGCCCTTGTAGAATCATGAGGCATTAAGAATATGACATAAAATAATTAGAGAATAAGAACTTATGACTATTTTCATAGATCTGGAACATTAAAAACATAAGGCTTTAGCCCCTTGCAAACTCATAGGGAACTGAGAGATTAAAAGAGACCCAACAAATAAAGGAATTTTATTAGCACTTGGACAATTTATAACACTTAAGATATATAGTCTAAGACTTAGGGACACTTAAAATTAACTAGCTAAAAGGTAATGCACTAAGGAATAGGGTCAATTATTTCAATAATGAAATTGATTCAAGCCAAAACTTAAGATACCTATAACCTACTATAATATGTCAACAACAAATTAGAACACATGGTTATTATAAAACACAAGGGTTTAGGGTTTATATAAAAACTTAACAATTTTTTACCCTAATAAACATGAAAATATTGAAAGTTTTCAAAATTAAAGAATGCAAAAAGGATCAACAAAATATAGATAGACCATACCCAAAAACATAGACAAAAAACAAGAATATATATAAACAAAACCCATATACAAAAATATACAATTATGCATGGATATGAAATTTACCTTATCTAAAATAAGGCTTCAATAGTTCCTAGATCTCACCATTCAAATTTTATAAGTATGAATCCTAGACATGAAGATCCGGGGCAATTGTATGGATCAAGCCAAAGGGATTCAAATTTTCCACGTTTACCTTTTTCTTGAGATTTAGCATTCCATAATAAGACGAAGCCATCAATCTAAAATTTTCCATTATATGTTTTGTTACCAAACAAATATGTAACCTATTGTTATCTCTTTTCAATATTTTTCTTAGTTGTTCTTCAATTTTCATCCAACTCAATCAGTTGGTTTATTCTTTCTTGCATTAATTTTTATATGTCATCATTATTTTCCTCAATTAATTGTATACTAGCAATAAATTATTCATTGGTAACATTATATATGTCCCATAAACTAACTCAAATGAATATTTTCCTGTAGACTTCTTAATAGTAACCCAGTAGCCCACAAAGCCATCTTAAGCTTTGAATCCTAATATTTCTTGTTTCTTTCTAACATCCTTTTTATAATCTTCATAAAACTCTTATTTCTTGATTCTACATGACCATTCCCTTGTGGATGATAGGGTGATGACTAAGACAAACAAATGCCATAATTATTACAAAAAGATGAAAAATTATTAGACCTAAAACACATAGAATTGTTAATAATGATCTTAATAGGTACTCCGAATATGTTAATAATATTGTCTAAAATAAAACTCATGACTACTTTATTGGTATCTTTACTTGTAGTGAAAGCCTCTATCCATTTAGTAAAGTAGTTAGTTGCCACTAGAATCCATCTATGGCCACCACTTGATTTATCTATGATTTCTCCAATAAAATCAATGCCCTACTAGTGAAAAGAAGCTTTCTCTTGTATGAGTATCAGAAGTAATGCTCATGAATATTTAAGCTTACTAGAAAACTTTTGTCATGCCTCACATCTCCTAACTATTTTTTTTGCATATACAAATAATGTGGGTTAATAATAACCCACCCTAAGGATTTTATAAGTTGTTATTTTTACAATTAAATTCCCACCACAAGATCCATTATGCATCTCACTTAAGACCTTTTCTACTTAATTTTCATCTTAGAAAACATAATAAAACCATCTTTATCTCAGATAATATATAATATTTGTATACCAAGGATTCTTTTCTAAATTACAAATCATAATCTCTTCTTCTGCAATGTTTACTTGTATAGCCTCAAGGTTTGATTTGGTTGTCAATTTTGCAAGCCCTTAGCTTCTAACAAGTTAAGTGATCTGAATCTCATTGTTAAATCATGGACCTTGTTAATCCACTTGCACCTTCTACTAGTAACTTCTTGCTACACAAAAAGTCTTTGAAAATTACATTAGGTACATAGGATATTATCTTACCTCCTACCAATAGGGTCTAATAATTTTAATATATTTTACTAGGGCATATGCCTATTTCTCTTCGATAACATATTTAAGTTCTATAACCTGCAAGTATGTGTGAAAGAATGCTATTGGCTACTCAAAACTCTCTTTATTTTTTTTGTAACAAGACAATTTCTATAGTGCAAAAAGAAGAAAACAAAAATATTTGAAATGGAGTGTTAAAATTAGGAGATTTTAACACTATTTCTCATTTGACGGCTTCCTTTATTTCTACAAAAGCCTTAATAGCTTCTTCTTCCCATGCAATTTTCTCCCTTTTCTTCAACATTTTGGAAATTGACTTGGTAATTTATAAAAAATTAGGCACAAATCTTCTGACAAAGTTAATCTGACTCAAGAAAGATTATATTCCTTTTATAGTCTTGGGGATGAGAATCTTGTCAATTATTGCTACTCTTTTAGAGTCAATCCTTATACCATCCTTTGAAACAATGTGACCGAGAAAAATTCCTTCTATCACTTAAACGTACACTTTTTAGGATTTAATGATATATTGTACTCAATAGCCCTAAAAAAAACTTTTTCTAGATGCATACAATGTTCATCAACCTTTTTTCAAAATGCAGCGAGGTCATCCTAATAGATCACCATAATGACATAAATCAAATCAAAGAATGAATCATCCATGGCTCTTTATAATGTTACCTCAATATTTGTTAACCCAAATATCATTCTGACACATATAAGTACCCCATGGAGTAGTAAAATTAGTTTAATATTATTTTAATTCTTAAACCTTTACCTAGTTGTAGCCAAAAAAACCATCCATCATAGACAAAAATTCAGAACCAATAATTAATTTCTGCCACATAGCCTCCATGTTGGGGAATGAGTAGTTGTTCTTTAGTGAAGACACATTAAGGTTCCTAAATTACACACATAACCTTGTGTTTACATTCTTCTTCCTTACTGGTATTGTGTTTAAGAACTAGGTAGAATGTATGATAGGTTTGATCCACCATCTCTAAGCTTCATCAATTCTTCTTGCATCTTAGGTGCCAATATTATGTTAATTGGTCTTTGTTTTTGTCTAAAAGGTTTGGCATCAATCTTAAGAGGTGTCTCATATTGAAAAAGTTGTTGTTTGTATGCTTCCAAATAATCATAAGACCATGCAAAAACATGATTATACTTCCTTAATAAGGCAATAAGAATATTCCTAATATTTAGATTGATCTTCTTTTCAATATACACCATTTTAGGAGAGGTATCAGTTCTGAGGTTCACCTCTTCTAAGTCTTGTTCATGAACTAGTGCAGGTTTTGACACTTATCTATAATTACTATCAAGCACTCTTTCTAGTACAACCACCTTTTTTGGGATCTTATTAATTTTAAGTTGAATAACATTATTTCGAAAAGTTGTATCCTTATATACACAACTATAACAAAGGCTTGGAACTCTACTTATTATGAATGATATTCATTAACACATTGCAAAAAAATTTAATAAGTAGATATGTCATCATTAAATACATGCCAATTATAAATATTGTTGGGTATAGAAGGCCTTGTTTTACCTTAATCTTAGAAATCCCTACAAGATTGTTGTCATCTGGCCTCAAAGAAAAATCACGCAAAAAATATGTCATAGTATTTTTTGATCTTTGTATCCAATCAATGAAAATGCATAAAAAAATTCCAATGTATCCCTTACCACAAACTTATACAATTTTAATCTCTTTTGCTTTGAGGAGTATTTATATCTAACCTATGAAAGCATTAACTCTGAGTCATCAAAAACCCTTAGCATCTTGATACCATGTTTCACAACAATATTTACACCTAGCAGTAGTGCCTCATGTTTAATTTTATTGTTTGTACACCCAAAATTTAAAATAAAATAATACTTGAATGTCTTACCACTTGGTGCAATCAAAATAATACCAACTCTAGACCTTTCTTTTGAACATGTACACCATAAAAGTACATTTGCCATAAACTATCTTGATAAAAAAGGAATTTGTACTCCAACACCTAAAGGATCAATTTGTGAACTAACATTAGCTATCAATTATCAACCCTAAAATTATCTATATCTGTAGCATCATAAATTGTACACCCTTAATTGGGTGGTACAATTTCATGCTTAAGTTAGCACCCACCTTTGTGTTGCATTTTTCATTTTTAAATTCCATTTAAGAATTTAATTAGTTGATTAAATTAAATCTAAAGTCCTCTTTTATCACTCGACACATCATAAAATTGGGCCCTTAATCTTAATTGTGCCCCTTTTTATTTTATCCTTTTAATTAATCAATCAATTAAACCCCGATTAGGTCCTATTTCGATCTTTAAGGCTTGATTTCACATATTTAAACACCTCGAATTATCACACTCAATTAGGATTGACTTTGTATACCATGCATCCCAAAAAATTTGGAAAAAAATTGTCTAGACCAGAGCACGGCATTTTGGTCCCAACTTTTTATCCCTAAATTTCGGGATCATGTTTTGGCTATTACAATGTTTAGATCCATCTTCGTGCTAAAATATATCAATTCTAGGTGGGCCTTTGATAAAAAATAAAGTTAGGGTTTCATATATAAAGCCTTTTCTTTCCTCATTTGAAGTAGCAATTGAAGGAGCCTCTTGTGAAGTGAAAGTGCAGGTTATGTGAAGCCTTCAAATAACAAATCAAGGATTTTATCAAGCCTTCATCAACCATTTTCATCATCAATTCAATCTTTGAAAATATTGAAGAATAATAAGAGATCATCGATAGTTTATTGACTTGTACCTCTCCCTTAGGGTTTGGTATGATTTCCAATTGAATCTTTGAAGATATTGAAGAATAATAGGAGATCACCGACAATTGGTTGGCTTGTACCTCTCCCTTAGGGTTTGGTATGATTTCATGCTATTTTCATATCTTTATATGAGTTTCATAACACTTATTTTCATATATAAATCATTGCTTTAGATTCATTATTGCATTTGTAATTTAAAGCATTCTCATTTACATTATATTCATTTAGGGTTTATACTCAAAGCATAGGAGATAACTCTAATTTTTGCATTATAGCTCATTAGGATCTTGTAAACACATGAGACCTTGGGACACACATTTCAAAATTTTATTGGCTATTTGTGGAGTTGGAAATCACCAAAACAAGGGTTTTGACTAAGGCAAAGCCTTGTATAGCCACCCAAACACCATTTTCAAGTATAGAAATCTGACGGAGCTACGATCTTCTAGAAAGCTAGATTTTTATGTATAGGTCCAGATTTAGAAGGAGGCCCTAGATCCATGGGACTAGAGAACCCAATGCCCTGGTTCAAGAACAGAGCACCCAACGCCCTAGTCCTTTGCACTTTTTTAGCATTCTTTGGCAGTTTTGCATCAGAGAACCTCAGTTTGCAAATTCCAAAAATTTAGCTCAGTGCAATAAGGAGGACCAAAGTGTCTAGTGCCCTAGTCTAGATTAATCAAGCTCAAATTTTGATACCAAGTGCATATCAAAATTTCCCCTTGATCTCTATACTTTGTGTCCCAGTTTCAATTTTGTATTTCTCTATTATTTCAGTTTATATAGTCATTTTCCTTTATCTTTGTAGCCCAGTTTATCATTATTGCATATTTAGCTCATTTCCTTTTCACATTAGCAAAGGAATAGAAACCCTAAGACTATTTGTTGACTCTCTTTTACAAGAGTTAGTCAAAATGAATCACTTCTTTAGGAGCTTTCGTATTCTAATGTATGGAGGAAAGTGGGGCTAGGTCCTAGTCTTCCCTATCCCATTTTTCACCATCACAATATCCACATCATAAAAAAAACCTTGTTCATCTATTTCTACATCCCCAATTAAAGTATGAAATCTATTTTCCCTATCTTACATCACTTTTTTTCCATCAATAGGAATCAATGCATATGATAGATCTAATTGCATAATCCCACTTGTTGGATATTGCTGGAAGTATGCTACAAATGTGAGCTTAAGAGATATTTAAGAGATGTGTTGTCATTGATGTCAACATATTTCTTTGTCTGTGATAGTGATGCAGTGAAGTTCAATGAGTTAGTTTGTTCAACGTAGTCATCATGATGAAGATCAGAGTTTATAGATTCAAGAGTTTGTAGAAGGTTGTGTATGGTTGAGTCAATGCAATTTTCAAAGGTCTGCATGAAGATTTGATTGAGTTATGGGTCTGTGTTGAGGCTGGTTTTTTCAATTGTTCAGTGGTGACAAAGTGTCAATATTTTGGTCTGCATTGCTTCACATTATAATATCTTGATCTACAAATTTGTAGATATGTTTGGGACGTTGATCTGTGTATCCTCAATTCAGATGGTTCATGGTTTGGAGGTTTTCAAGTGATTTTTCAAGGTTGATAGTCATTGTAGTTAGTATTTCTAAGGTTTGGTATAAAGATGATGTGATTCTAGTAATTTGTGTTGATGCAAATGGTGCGGTGGTAATTCATGATGCTTGTGGATGCTTCTAAATCATGTTCCTTTTGTGTTGGTGGTCTGCATTGATCATTGAGCTTGTAATTGATGTTTTTCACTGGTGTGTTAGTGTTCTTCATGTTTTTGGCTGACCGGATGTTGGTAACGTGTTGCGGATGTTCAATGCATAATTCTTGGAGGTGTTTTATATTCGAGGTGGAAGATTTGGGTATGTGCTATGTCTTGGCTGAGATTGATTGGTTCACATGTGATATTGTATTGTGTGTGGCTATATTTTTGTAATTAGGTGGTGAGTGTTGAGTCGACCTTGTTGATATTTCTAAGGTTGATGTCATGTATAAATAAATGTGATATATTTGTATTTGTGTGGTGGTGGATGAGAGTGAATGCATGTGACAATAATGTATTGATCTTTCATAAGAAGAGAAGAAGTTTGAAGAAGAAGAGAAAGTCATTATGTGCTTAACCGAAACTATAACCAGGCATTAAGGAGATGCTATTTTCCAATTCATAAATTTTGGATGTGATTTGAATCTGTTTATAAGGTAGTGAGCCTTCCTTGGGTTGTAGTCCTTTTTGTTCTTGAGTAGCGAGCTCTAAGTAGTGTGCCTGAAAGCATGTGCATCCCCCATTGTAATATTTCTATAATTCTTGATAATATAATGAAACAATAAGGATTTGATCAACTACTAAGAGGGGGGGGGGTGAATCAGTAGATAGAAAATATACTAAACTTTCACCAAACTTAATCCCAACTCGGAAACAACTTGCTAAACTAACTGGTTTAGACACTATAATAAAAACTACAACTACACTGTCAAACTCTACCGGTTGATCAAAACATCAATGATACAATGTAACAGATCTGATACTCAAATACCATTTAATCAAAATATTAAACCACTTCACTAACATCAATAATAGCTCATTTCAGATCACTTTCGGTCATATAAACATATCTAAGTGGCTTTACCAGTTAATCAAATCAACCATATCAAAAGCACATCCACAAAATCATTCACCACTTGACACAATGATTTTTCACGTGGAAACCCAAATGGGAAAAACCATGGTGGGGATGAATACCCACAAGTATTCTGAACTCTTCTAAAGTTTGCTTTGTTAAGAGCCAAGCCTTGTTATAAGCTCATACAATAATGTCCTATTAAGAACAGATCCAGTTAAAGATCACCCGGTTAAGGGATTGACTACAATACCCTGTTAAAGGTAATACCCTGTTAGGAGTAACCTTGATAGACGATTTCAAATCTAAGCTAATGGATCACCTGGATAGATGATTTAAACAAGAATTCTGTTAAAGATTACCTGGTTAAGGGATTTAATTGTTGTAATGGTTAGAGAACAACAGGGTCTTTGTTGATTTGGAAATAACACTATCTTGCTTATTCAGATCCTTTTCTACTCCTATCTGCCTTCACAACATTTTGCACACACTCCTTATAGTTCGGCAACAATCACACTACCACACTTAACCAAATTTGCCAACACAATTAAAACAACTCATCGACCTTAAATACAAATACAATAGGTTGGTAAAACATCACAAAACCTACAAATCTCATAGAGATTACAAACATATTGGCTCAATCATGATAATAGGATTACATAGTAATCAACTACACATTGTTCTAGACAACTTCAACTGCTCCTGGTGTTGGTTCCCAAAACCACAGATTGGAAAACCAAAAGACTTGCCAAATCCTCAAGTATTCCGATCAGCCTTGGCCAACAAACAGGGATGGTCAAAGACCAAATCCCTCTGTACTTTAGGCTCCACTGAACCTAGGTGGGTATGCCTCTTCCTCTCAAGCACAAAAGAGGTTATTTATAGTGGATTTAAACCTTTTAGCAAGTTTACACAACTGGCAAATTATTGTTCTGCAAGTATGCTTTATTATGTGCTTTAAATGAATGCTTTGAAAAGAAATGATTGTGAATGTATATTGAAAATGAAATTGCTTTCAAGACTTAAATGAAATCTGCATAGATTAGTTCATATAGGATTTGGGAAGAACATTTCTCTATCAAGGACCTTGAATGCATACAGATCAAAACCTTAAAAGATCAATAATAGACCAGTGCCTCTATCCAGGGATATATATGACACTTTGTGCACAAAATATCTTATCCACTTAAGAGACAATTTCTCATCAACTATGAAGATTCAGTGAGCATTACACAAACAATAAGAACTCAATATTTCACTTAATGCAATGACATGTGATTCAAATCATAGCAAATCTATAAACAAATTTATCAAGAGGACAAAGATAATCATTAACACAAAAGTGTACACAATATTTGGAAAAAGAAACAATGAACCTTGTATATTAATCTTTAGGAAATAATTGCATACATAAGCTACACTTGCAGATACTCCATTACATATTGTTTGCACAAAATGATACTTCTTCTTCCTATAGACTTCTCTAATACAAAATGATAGTCAATCCTTACAGAATTATGTTGTTCTTATGACTCTCCCCCCTTTTACATATAAGTATGTAAATCAAAAGGCATATATGAAAGGACACACCCTTTCATACACAGAAGGGAGTTATAGACAATTTCCCTCCAAAGGACATACCCTTTGGTTTAATAAATAATTACAAATGAGAACCCTAAAAATACTAAATGATGCTTTAATAATGTGTCTTCTATTCTCCGCCTCGATAAAATTCCTCACCAAGTATTCATTATCTTCTCACTAGTTTTTGCACACAAAGATAAGCCAATCAAATTCCTTGATTTGAAAATTAAAATATCTCACCTTCATTAGGTCCTAATTGGAAGAATCAATAATCTTTATTTCCTTATACAAATACTTATTTAAAATAACTCATTTAAATCAAAGTATTAAACACTTGTAAATATTTATTTAAATAAAATAATTTACCCCAATGATAATTTTTTCATAACCTAAGGTAAAAGATTTTATATGACAAATACAACAAAATACTTTCCTTTTTTTAATGAAATCTATGAATCAATATTCCAACTGCATTTTCACCCTACAGTATGAACTATACATTTAACTTTAATTTTTCCCTTTGCTGTGCATCTATTCGTGCCATGCATCTTCTTCTGGTTTACTGGTGGATCACCCTTTATCGATGAAGTTTCCATTGGTTTATTCTTTCGACCAAACTTCGTCCCTCGATGATCTGTTCATATGTCTTATCGATTCTGTAGTTTCATCGATACCTTTTATTTTCGATGGGACCACTTCTGATTTGTTCGATGAACTTCATGTCGATGAAACTGCTACTTTTAGTGAGTCCTTTTAGAAATCCATCGCAGCCAAGGTTTGTTTGATAAGTCACTCGATGACATGCCTCTTGACTACCACTTAAGCTGCTAACTCATCTTGACCGGACCCTCCGCGTGTCACTCTTTGGTTTGCCTACGGATCCACCTACCCACCACTTGGACCTGAGTTCTTCTTCTGTGCTCTACCATGTGGCACATCCTGATTCACTTGTAGATCCATCATGATGACACCTCATTTGCCACCTTGGTAGTCGCTATGTTGCGAGGGATATAGGTCGTGCAACTTCCTATCGCAGTATAACGACCACCATTGGATCAATCTCAAACTTGCATGCTTGTTAACCTCCCCTTTTCCGCACGTGCTTTGTCGCCAAGTCATGGGGATAAACCAGTGTGCATCTCTATCTTGCGGTATAGCGATGATCGTCAGATCTTCTATGATCACCGTCCGATCTACCCAAATTGCTTGATCTTTAATTTGTCCTTCTGTTGTAAAATTTGGGTGCTTTAAGATGCGCACGCACACGGGGGGCCCACTAGTGTTGAGCTAGCACTTGCCAAAAGCCTTTTGTCTTTTGACAGTTATCATACAGGCCATTTTGTATTTAAGTGTTAAAAGAGCCTATCCCACAAACAATGTGGGATAAAGGCTTTCCCTCTTCTGACACAGCTCCATGTTCTTCAGTTATGCTCCTGGAGCTGACTTCCTTGCAATTCACCATCCACCGTAACAATCTTATTAGGATTTGGCATAGCATAAAACTCCTCCACCCGACGTCCCAATGAGTCTTCAATCTATGTTACTTCATCAGTATAACGAATACCGATATCCTCGCAGGAGCTTTTATCTTCATTAGGGGTCGGAATAGCCTTTTTCTATTCCTCCTAAAGTCTCGATGTTACTTTGATGCACTTTTATTCTTTATACCTCCAAGTCTGCTTTATTGGTATAGGTAATACTGATGGTTCCACCTTCCATTTCTCCATGTCATCGGGGATCAACCTAACTATTTCTGCACTATCCCGATACAGTCTTTTTCTTCGATGGACCCGCCTTCAGTTCTCTTTAGTCATCGGGTATCGGGATAGAGTCTTTTCATTATTTCTGATCTCCTGATGCTATAAGTCAATGATCTACACTTCCTTTTCATCGTTACAATTTACACCAATAGCCTCATCGGCTATCGGTATAACAATTTTTTATACTTTCCCAATAAGCCAATGCATGCCGATAGAAAACACCCTCCTTCTACCTCATCAAAAAAAGCTATCCCGATGGTATGACTTTCCTAAGAGTGCACATCATGCTGAATATCATTTAAGTGCTCCAATGAGTCTGCCTTCTGATTTATCGGTAAATGTCATGCCGATAATCCTTCTTTTGCTTGCCAATGTTGTTTCATCGAGACTACTTTTGCTGATAATTGAAATTTCGTAGTTTTGAACAAATGAGCCATCCACCATGAATAATAGTGATCCAAACTATCCCATAGGGTCTGATACATACTAGAAAACAATATTAGATTGTACCATAATGACTTCTCCACTAATAAATGCTCCCATACTGGATTCCTTGTGCAGTCTATACTTAGTGCTTGCTCTTAGTGTTCCCAAGTGATACCTTGACACTCCTGAAACAACTGATCCTTAGAGAACTTTTCCCATGCAAATAAGGTTCCTGCACATGCAAACCAATAGTAAATGCTTCATAATAGCACATAAAATTTTGGAAAAATGTGTGCTAATACCTGGATCATCACACATTATTCACTTCATACTATGCATTTGCTCATTCCCAAGATAAACGATAATTTTCATGCACCAAAATCACTTTGAAAATCATCACGTGCATCATTCTTATGTGGAATATTCATCTTTGATCACCATTCGATCATAGATCAACACAAATGATTCACCAAGCTTTATTGGTTAGGGTTCTTCTTATCAACTAGTTAGGGTTACCGGTTGATCACTTTGCTTGAATAACAATACCGATACCGGTTTCCATCACTTCTCTACTATTGGTTTCTTTGCAATCATCATTACCAGTTTCAATACAACTCCAATACCGGTTGTAATTGACATCAATGACAACACTATAGTTCATCAATGCAATCTTAATGCAATGCCAACAATCTCCCCCTTTGGCATTGATGGCAATACAAATATCAATACCCTTTGATTGTGATGATTAAGATGATTGAGAGTAAAACATATAGACAGGTATAGGAATCCTAGTTTACATTTTCCAATCATATACTCTCCTTCAATCGTATCTCCATGTCTTTAGCTGGTAACTGGATATTCAATCATATACAGTTCTTCTTCCCCTTTGACAACCATGCCAAAGTGAAGGTTAACCATTCCATGCTTCATTGATATTCAACTAACTGCTCCCCCTATGGAATAGGTCCACTCTATACCAATCCTGCTTCAATATTTTCAATAAGCTCTGGGACTGATGTCTTCCACATCTGCTTAATTGACTTCATGTAGGGGTACAACCCCTAACTTACCTCTAAGATACTCAAATGTAGCCTTAGGTAGAGGTTTAGTAAAGATATCCGCTAGCTATTCCTTAGTAGATACATGCTTCAGTGACGTACATCTTTACTTTTCACTTTATCTCTTAGGAAATGATACTTCATCTCAATATGCTTTATCCTAGCATGCAACACCAGGTTCTTAGAAATGTTTATTGCACTGGTGTTATCACAAAAAATCCTTACCAGTTTAGATAGCTTCAACTTGAAACCTTCCAAGATGTGTTTCATCCAGATTGCTTGAGTATAATTCATATATGCTACAACATATTCAGCTTCTGCAATTGATTGAGAGATACAACTCTGTTTCTTGCTACTCCAAGACACTAGTCTTCCTCCAAGAAATAATGCTCCCCCAGTTGTACTCTTCTTGTCATCAACATTTCCTGCCTAGTCTACATCTGTATATGCTTTCAAATCAAAATTTGCATATCGATACCATAAGCCATAATCAATTGTGCCTTTCAAATATATTAAAATTCTTTTAGTTGCAACCGTGTGTGTTGCCTTCGGGCTCTTTTAAAATCTAGCAACCAATCCTACTGCATGAGAAATGTTTGGTGTGCTGTGGAGAACATAATGTAGTTTACCTATCATTAACCTGTACTCCTTTTCATCCACTGATGCATAATCATCCTTCTTAGACAATTTACAGCCTGTAACCATTGGTGTTCCAACTGGTTTACAGTCTTCCATTCCAAAAGTCTTCAATACTTCTTTCACATACTAGGACTGTGTGATGAAAATACCTTCCTTCATCTATTGGATTTGCAAACCTATGAAGAATTTTATCTCATCTACCAGTGACATTTCAAACTCATTCTTCATTTCATTAGCATAATCATGACACATGTCATCATGATCTCCAAAAATGATATCATCCACAAATACCTCACATACCAGTATCTTATCTCCTTCTGACTTGAGATATATGTTACTATCTTCATTGGTTCTTTGAAAACCTATCTTCATCAAGTGAGAGTGCAATCTTTCATACCATGCTCTTGGTGCTTACTTCAGTACATATGATGCCTTATGTAATTTGGACATCATGTCATTTTCTACAGTTAAAGCATAACCATCTGGTTGTTCAATGTAGACTTCCTCTTCCAATATTCCATTTAGGAATGTTGACTTAACATCCATTTGATATACTTTGAATCCTCTATATGTTGAAAATGCAAGTAGAGTCTTTACTCCTTTCCAATCTTGCAACTAGTGTAAATGTCTCACCATAGTCTTCACCTTCTTCTTGTGCATATCCTTTGCATACTAGTCTGGCTTTATTTCAGACCACTACTCCATCTTCATTCAGTTTATTTTTGAATAGCCATTGTACCTATTATATTTTTGTTCTTCGGTCTGGGTACCAATGACCAGGTATTGTTCTTCTCTATCTGGTCAAGTTCTTCTTCCATTGCCTTGATCCAGTCTTCATTTGCAAAATGCTTCCTTTGCAGTTCTAGGCTCAATGGTAGAAATCATACAAGAGTTCTCTCTAAGCCTTGTTCTTATTAGCACACCTACATTCTTATCTCCAATAACTGAATCAGGGCTATGATTGAGTGTAACATACCTTGGAATGACATGTTCTTGATTTCTAGGTTCTTCTTCTACTTCATTGTCTTCATCTTTAGCTAGACCTTCCTATTCCAGTTGAACGAGGGCTTCTCTATTTTGTTCTCCAACTTCTGGCTTCACCGGTTCTAGTTCCAAAAATAGTGTGTAAGGTTATTCTTCCTCCTTCACCTCACCAGTTTCTCCCAATTTCTCAGGAAACTCATCAACTCGGACATTAACACTTACAATGACCTTCTTGGTCTGGTTGTTGTAACACTTGTTAGCTTTTCTCTTCGTGGAGTAACCAAGAAATATGCCTTCATCACTTTTAGCATCAAACTTACCAACATAATCACCTCTTTTGATAAAAAATCTACTTCCAAATATTTTTAGAGTAATTGACATTAGGTGATCTACCATACCAGTACTCATAGGGAGTTTTATCCCTACCTCTTTTAACTAGTATCCGGTTCATTGTGTAAACAACTGTGCTGACAACTTCTCTCCAGAATGTCTTAGCTACACCTCCTTGAATTAGCATAGTCCTAGCAGCTTCAACAACTATCTAGTTGTTCCTTTATGCAATACCATTTTGTTGTGGTGTCCTCGGTGTAGAAAGTTGCCTCTTAATTCCATTGTCTTCATAGTATCTAGTGAATTCCTCTGAAGTAAATTCACCACCTTCATCAGTTCTTAAGCACTTTATGTTCTTACCACTTTCATTTTCAACTAAGGCTCTGAATTCCTTCAACTTGTTAAATTCTTTTGTCTTGTCTTTCAAGAATGTGACCCACATCATCCTTGAGCAGTCATCAAAAAATATCATGAAATACTGATCACCTTGAATACTCCTAGTTCTCATCAGTCCACAAAGGTCGGTATGAACCAAATCTAGCAAATTTTCAGTTGAGAAATCTTTTCTCTTGAAGGTTGAGGATGTCATTTTCCCTAATTGACATTCCTTGCACAAAGCATTCACCGGTTTGTCCAACTGTGGCAAACCTCTTATTGATTTGGACTTATTGACTCTTACAATGTTATCAAAATTTACATGACAAAGTCTCTGATGCCAAAGCCAACTATCTTCTACTTTTGCAATTAAACAACTATTGACTTTAGAGCTTAAATGAAACAAGTTACCTCTAGTCTGTTTGCTGGTTGCAATCAACTCACCTTTGCTTCCATAAATCTCGCAGGCTCCATTCTTGAATTCTAGTGGGTAACCTATGTCATTGAGCTAAGCAACACTCAAAAGATTATGTTTCAGACCTTCAACCCAATAGACATCATCTACACTTCTCTTACCATTCAAAGTGATAGATCCTTTCCCTTTCACCATGCAGGGTGATTCATTCCCAAATCTCACAACACCTCCATTAAACTCTCTCAAAGTAAGAAACTTACTCCGGTCACCAATCATGTGGTGTGAACAACCACTTTCTATAATCCAATCATATGAACTGTCCATGCGAGAGACTAATGCCTTTTGATCTAATGTCTCTTCTTTAATAGCAACAAAGACAATGTCCTCATTGGCATCTTCCTCATATTCATCATCTGTAATTCCTCCATCCACTGCAATGAGACAATCTCTTTTACCTTTGCCTTTATACTTCCTAAAATTCTCACTTTTTTTCTCATTATCTCCATTTCGACAGTTAGCAACAATATATCCAATCTAGTTACATGCAAAACACTTCAAAGGTAATTTACCTTTGTACTTATCGATACCTCTGGGTAACCGCTTGGCCAACAATGCTTCAAGCTCAATCAGACTATCTTCATCATCTACCTCTCTGCTAGATCTAGACTCATGACTATAGCTTACTTCTCTTCTTTTCCTTACTAGTGGAGTTGATACTGAGGCTCTAAATGTAGATTCCAATCTCTGAACACTTCCATCAAAACAATTTAATTCAAATGCAGTTAATTTACCAATGATGGAATCAAGAGTTACCTTTGTTTTATCAATAGACTTGAGATCTTGAATGGCTGCAACTCGGATAGCATAGACCGATAGAAGGGTTCTCAACACCTTTCTAAGCATTGTGGTATCCTCCACTGTACCTCCAATAGTTTTGATCTCTTTGACTATCTCCTTGATCCTTTGACCATACAGTTGCATTTTTTCTCCTTTAGCCAACTACATATCATCAAATTTATCTCTTAGACTCTCTTCTTTAGCAATCTTAACATTTTCATCACCACTATAGATATCTTCCAGTTTCTTCCACATGTTGTAGATAGTCTCCAATCCATGGACATCAACATACTCTAAATCAGACAAGGAACTGATAATGGCTTCCAATACTTGATTGTTTTCTCGTTGCTCCTTCTTTTGATCATCTGACAGAATCCCACTAGGCAAGTTATATTTAGTAACAACATGTTCCCAATATTGACTTCCTAAGCTCTTGATATAGATCTTCATCCTATCACTCCAGAATCTCTAGTTTTCACTATTGAATTTTAGACCTTCTTTCTTCATCATGTTCTCCTAGATCTTTTCCTCAAGCTATTAGGCTTCAACACAAGAGGACCTGAACAACTTTGATACCAATTAATAATATGATGAAACAATAAGGATCCGGTCAACTACTAAGAGGGGGGGGTGAATCAGTAGATAGAAAATATACTAGACTTTCACCAAACTTAATCCCAACTCAGAAACAACTTGCTAAACTAACTGGTTTAGACACTGTAACAAAAACTGCAACTACACTGTCAAACTTTACCGGTTGATCAAAACATTAATGATACAATGTAATAGATCTGATACTCAAATACCATTTAATCAAAATATTAAACCACTTCACTAACATCATTAATATCTCATTTCATATCACTTCTGGTCATCTAAACATATCTAAGTGGATTTACTAGTTAATCAAATCAACCATATCAAAAACACATCCACAAAATCATTCACCACTTGACACAATGATTTTTCATGTGGAAACCCAAATGGGAAAAACCATGGTGGGGATGAATACCCACAAGTATTCTGAACTCTTCTGAAGTTCGCCCTGTTAGGAACCAAGCCTTGTTAGAAGCTTATACAATAATGTCCTCTTAAGAATAGATCCGGTTAAAGATCACCTAGCTAAGGGATTGACTACAATACCCTATTAAAGGCAATACCCTGTTAGGGGTAACCTCGGTAGAGGATTTCAAATCCAAGCTAAAGGATCACCTAGTTAAAGGATTTAAACAAGAAGCCTGTTAAAGCTTACCTGGTTAAGGGATTTAACTATTGTAATGGTTAGAGAACAACAAGGTCTTTGCTGATCTGGAAATAGCACTATCTTTCTTAGTCAAATCCTTTTCTACTCCTATCTACCTTGACAACATTCTGTAGATAGTCCTTCTGGTTTGACAACAATCACACTACCAAACTTAACCAAATTTGCCAACATAATTACAAACAACTCATCCACCTTAAATAAAAATACAATGGGTCAATAACACATCATAAAACCTACAAATATTATAGAGATTACAAACATATAGGTTCAATCATGACCATTGGATTACATATCAATTAACTACATAATGTTCTAGACAACTTCAACTGCTCCTAGATCACCGCACATTGGATCCTGTAGCTCATCACATGTTATTCACTTCATGCTATGCATTTACTCATTCCCAAGATAAATAGTTATCTTCACGTGCCAAAGCCACTTTGAAACTCATCACACACATCATGCTTATGTGGCATCTTCATCTTTGATCACCATTCGATCATAGATCAACACAACTGATTCACCAAGCTTCATCGGTTAGGGTTCTACTTATCAACTGGTTAGGGTTACTAGTTGATCACTCTGCTTGAGTAACAATACTGATACTGGTTTTGTGAGGCCCCACCTTGACCCAGTCTGACATTTCAGTGGTTTTTATATTGAGACTATTACAGATGCTTTATTTTTATGCATTATGGATTTAGAACTTATATGATTTCATGATTTGCATAACATTGCTATATATTGATGATTTATTTATATGTTTTATGATATAGAACACTACATGATTTTTGAATAAGATGAATTTGCGGTGATAAATGTCATTATTGAATTTGCAGGACTTTACTATGATAATAGAATTTTGATGAATGTTTAAGTGTGGATCAACATTATGAGAATTAGGATGAATTGCTTATGTGAAATTGCTTGGATAAAAGATGTATTAAATTGTTCAGATGTAAATTGTATGCAAGTGATGATGTGTATTATTATTCCTGTGATTTATATTATATGTGGTTATTTGAAAGTTACTAATGTGTAAATTGAGATGCTCAGGGAGTTATCCATGTGACCATGGAAATATTATGGAGAACCAAACCTAGACCTATGTATGTTTGTAAGTCAGGGTTTGTCTATTTGGAGAGACAACACCCCATTTGTGTTGTATTTTATTCGTAACAGTAAATGATGCATGTGTGTTAAGTGTTATTTAATCGATTTATGTAAAATCCACAAGAGACGATTTCATGTATTAATTTGTAAAAGTGTTTTCTTGTGTCACTTGACACGTGTGGATTTAAGTTTGAATTTTTATTTTTGTCTCTTGGTGGGAAAGTGTTTAGCTATAGCTTTTTCAATTCATGTAACGTGATGTCATAATTGCCTTGCGTAAAGAAACTTTGGGATGGTCAACATAGGTTTGACCCGAAAAAAAACTTCAGAGGGGTTTAAAAAGGGTTAAATGGACACCTAGGGGTAGTTTAATAGGGTTTCCTAAAGCCCATAAGGTATACCTAAGGGTCAGGGGTAATTTAAGGCAAGTTTCTACTCCCATGTGACCTTTTAGACACCCTAAAAATTGACTTTTCTAAGTTGTGCGAAAATTGAAATTAGAAGATTTGAACCTAGTTGTAAACCTTCCTTTTCGAACGAGAGTTCCCTTTCCTATTCTATCTTACCTTCCTCTTTAGTTTTTAGAAACTTGTGAGAGCTCTTACAATGGGCTTCTTAAGCAAGAACTAGAAAATTTGTGGGTAATCACCCACTCTCCATTTTTGGAGACAAGAGAATTTTTGAAAAAAATAGACAAGATTTTGAATTAGAGAATTTTGGCTAAGGGTAGAAGGAGAAGAACCGTGGAATTGGGCTGCTCATCCTCAACAAAACTAACCTACCTTTGGGTAGATTAAGGTTGGTTGCATTCTTCTTAAAATGGCTTCTTTTTGCATGTGTTTGAAAGTGATGTTGGTGTAAAAGATTTGCTTCCTTGCATGTTCTTTTGGGAATTTCATTGGGTATTTTGTGTTATGTATTGTATGTGTTTTTGGGAGTCATCAAGACCTCTTACTCTTGGGGGAGAGGAGGATCTTGTGGGTGGTAGTAGCAACAACCCTTGAGTGAGAGACTCTCATTATGAGAGCGAGAGACTCTCATTATGAGAGCAATCACAAGGGATTTTGCGTGACCCTTGTTGCATGGCTTGTTTGTGCAATGGGGGTCATAAGGAGGGAAATAAGGCATGAATGCCTTGGGGGGCATAAGGATTTAAGGGATTTCTATACTTGATGTATATGGTTTTCCATGAGGTGGCTACATGTTCTTTTTCATACTTGCAGTTCTCCTCAGGGTAATTGGTCCACTACCACCCTTAAAAAGGTCATCACCAAGGTGTGGTGCAGTGTAGCCGGGATGGGAGTGTGTTTGTATTTGTGTGCATTCTATCCTTGGTGTTTGCATGTTTGTTTCCCATCTAGGGCTTGGTTCTCCGAGCTCGGGGGTGGCTACCAGTTAGCCTAGGCTGGGAGGTGAGCACTCCATGGTCATAGTTTTGATTTAAAATGCAGGACTGTCAAAAGAAAAGAGTAGGACAAGTGGAAGGTTGCAGGAGTTATTTGTTGCAGGAAATTAAGTGTAAATGTAATTATTATTTGAAAAAAAAATCTTCATTTATTGGAAATGAGAGACCCATTGTATAGTGACAAGATTGATTTTGAAATACGATTCTTTTAAAAGTTGTATTTTTTTTTTAGTAAGCTATTCATTGCAGAAAAGAAATGAGTATTCCTAAATTTAGAATTTTCCCAAAGTTCAAAATATTATATCTGATGTGTTTATAACAAATTGCAAAACAAGAAAGTTATTTAATTCTTATGCATTCTAAAATTAATAAAAAATAAAAAATAATTAGATTAGAGTTGCATGCATGTTATAGTCTGCATATAAATCATTTGAATTTTGTTTTCTGTAAATGCATTTTAGTACATTATAGTTCTGGAAATGGTCTTTTCGTTTATTTCAGAAATTAGTAACTAAGATAGATAGTTTACCTAGTCAATGTAAATTTAACTTGTTATAGTTGCTGTGTGAAATTAACTAAAATCAGTCAGTTACTTTAAGCATATGATAATCCAAATTTGTCTTTTTATTAGTTGTTGTAGATTTTTGCAAAGTCTGTAAATTTATTTATTTCAAAAATGATAATCACAATTCTAATATGGTCTTTATTAAATAAAATCTAGATTATTTAGTTGCTGGTAAAACTATTAAATCTAGTCATGTATATAGCTGAAGGTAGAAATAAAACACTTGTATAATTATTGCTTAGAAAAGTATACCCTTGCTATAAATGAATTAGGGAATTATTAATCCATTTTTTTTTTATATCTAAATCAAAATACTAGGACCTATTTATTTTAAAATTGTTGGAATATAATATATATATATATAATTTTATTGACATGCAGATTGCATGTGTATCATTTTATATATATTTACATAAAATGCACTATTATAAATGATCACGAAAAATAATGTATTTATGCCTCCATGTATAAAAAAAAATGCTATGAATATATATATATATATATATATATATATGTATGTATATGTATATATATATATATATGTATATGTATATGTATATGTATATATATACATATATATATATATACATATACATATATATACATATATACATAGACATATACATACATATATATATATATATTTATATATATATATATATATATATAATTATATTTAAAAAAAAAAAAATTAAAAGAAAAGAAAAAAAAAACAAATTAAATTTTGTTTTAAATAAAAAAAAAATATAACTTAAAATTTTGTTGGGGCTTGGCCCCTGCGGTTTACCCCATAGGGCGGCCCCTCCGCTCTGTGGGCATAGGCTCCCCAGTGGCAGCTGCAACCGCCACTATGGGCCGCAACCCACAATGGAAGGCCTCGGCCTCCACTGTGAGTGGCGACCCACATCGACGGCGTCGCCGTCCCTGTGGGGAGCAAACTCCGCCCTTCGCCCACCCACTATCAAAAATGCCGCCGCCTTCCCCTTTCGGTTAACCTGACCGAAACCACCATGGCCACCGCCCGAGCTCGCCCTGCAAAACAAATAAAATATAATGGAACCCTAGCTCGGTTAGGGCTAGGGTAGATAAGTAGAAAGAAAAATGTAGTTAAATAAAAAAAAATGATAAAGGGCATATATTTATATGCCTAAAATGAATTAGGGTAAAATTAAAAAGGAAAGAGCAAATTAAGAAGGTTTAGGGTTGCATGGAGATTTAAAATAAATATATATTATTATCTATATATGTAAATATATTGTATTATTTACATTTATATGCATATATATATATATATGTATATATCATATTTGAATATTATAGGGATTGTAAATAGATATATGAATGTATATATATATATATATATATATATATATATATATATATATATATATATATATATATAAAGGATAAGAAATAATTATTAATGGGGACTAGTATTTATTCTTTTGGAGATGTTAGGAAATAAATAATAAATGGGATTAATATTTATTCTTTTTATTTGAAAATATTGACAAGGTTAATATTTATTTAATTGAGATATTAGGAAATAAATTTTAATGCAGTTAATATTTAATTGTGAATCTAAATGGGTGGAAATAATTATAAATTGAAATCTATTCATTTGAGCTCTGCTTTCATTTTAATAATTTTGATTACTCGAACTAGTTAACTCCAAACATAGTTAAGATGAAACATGTTGTAGCATTTTATATTTGTCGATTTAATGCTTTTAAAAGTTATGTTTTTTAAAAAAAAATTATCCCGTTCTTGCCCTAATTTTTGGGCATGACAGGTTTCCATCACTGCACTACTACCGATTTCTTTGCAATCATCATTACCGGTTGCAATACAATTCCAATACCGGTTGCAATTGACATCAATGACAACACTATACTTCATTAATACAATCTTCATGCAATGCCAACACTTCTAACAGAGTATAATCTTATTGTGGGCATGTTCCAACCATGGTTTTTCCCTTAACTGGGTTTTCTACATCAAAAATCTTGGTGTTATATGTGTTTATAATGTGTTCCTGATATATGGATTAATGTTTAATTATCAGATTTGAGAATAAGTTTAAGTAGTGTGAGTTTTTGTGAAAGCTGATTCACCCCCCCTTAGTTGTCCGCCCTATTTCCATCAATTTGTATCAGAGAAGGTTCCTCTGAAGAATCTTAACTGCTTGAGGTGATCTAGGATGGTATCTTACAAGAAGGATAATCCGAGATGTGATAGTACCAAGTACTCTCTTTGGAAGAGTCACATGGAGTGTCATTTGAGATTCATTGACAAATCTTATTGGACTATTACCAAAAAAAAGTATACCATTTCTTTATATGGTCCTTCAACTCCAAATGCGATAAATGAAGTTGAATGCAATATTAGGGCTAAGGAAGCATTTTTGAGTGCTTTGACTGACTTTGAGATGACAAATGTTATGGAATTGCAAACTGCTCATGAGATCTAGAAGAATTTGGCAACCTTGTATGAAGGAGACAATTATGTGAAGATTTCCAAGTTGCAGAGCCTAAAAGAAAAGTATGAGATGTTGAAGATGGGCGAAGATGATAACATCACTTCTTTCATGTAGGAAGTGAATGAACTTGTGTGCAGTATCAGATGTGCCAATGGAAAGTTGGAAGAATTAGAGATTGTTGCTAAAGTTCTTAGATCTTTAACTACATCCTACAAACACAAAGTTTCTTCTATTGAGGAGATCCATACTGTGACTAATGTGACCAAAGACATGTTGATTGGTAAGCTTTTAGTCTTTTAACTAAGTGAATTTGCTGATTCTCTTCCTAAGGTAGAATTTTCATTCAAAGCTACTGATTCCGTAAAGGGTAAGAAGAGAAATGATCTGGGAGAAAGTTCTTCAAGGTGAATATCAAGATATGAGAAGGAAAGAAAATAAATTGAAGAAGTAGAGAGAGAGCTTGAGGAGCTTGAAGTACTTATTGCTAAGAGATTACCCAAAGAAGTTGGTAAGTATGAAGGAAAGTTGCCTCTTAAATTTTTTTCTTGCAATAAGATAGGTCATTTTGCCTCAAGGTGTCTAGAAAGAGTTCCTAGAAAACCTTTCAAGCCTACATTTTAGAAAAGATGTTATTATGTTGCTGATGAAGGTGTGTTAGATGATGAATTGGATAAGGGAAATGCAAGTGATAATGAATGTGTGTTTATTGCTATCAAGGAAGATGATCCAATGCCTATTGATTCTACTTGTTGCATGAATGCGGAAAGAGCTTTGGTTGCACAAGTTGAAGAGAAAGATGAATGGGTGATTGACAACGGATGCTCTCATCATATGATAGGTGATAAGAGTAAGTTTGTGAGCTTGGAAAAGTATGAAGGTGAAGTTGTGAATTTTGGTGATGACAAAGATGGTATAATCCATGGTAGAGGTTCCATTTCTATTGATAGTAAGAACAATACTAATGATGTATTGTATGTAGAAGGCCTAAAGCATAATATTTTGAGTGTTGGACATATGGTTGACAAGGGATATGATCTTCAATTCAAGAATAACATTTGTAGAATCTTGGGTAATTACAGAATTTAGATTGTATTAGGTACAAAGATTAAAGGTAATATATTTCACTTAAATAGTGTCGATAAAAGATGTTTGATTGCTCAAGTTGATGAAAGTTGGTTGTGGCATAGAAGGATGTGCCATGTGAATTTTAATAACATTTTAAAGATAAATTCTACTCAGGCTATGAGAGATCTTCCTAAGTTGATGAAACCTGCTAACCCTATGTGCAAGGAATGTCAGTTAGGGAAACAAACCATAATTTCTTCCAAGACTAAGTAGCATTTTTTAAATGGATAATTGGCTCTTGTGCATATTGATTTGTGTAGAATTTCTAGAGTTAGAAGCTTGCAAGGAGACAAACATTTCATGTTGCTGATTGATGACTATTCTAGGATGATGTGGGTTACTATCTTAAGGGAGAAGTTTGAGGCTTTAGAGAAATTCAAGATTTTTAAAGCTATGGTTGAGACTGAGACAAGTTTGAAGATGAAGTGTCTGAAATCTGATAGAGGTGGTGAATTCACTTCCAGTGATTTTAATGCATTTTTTGAAAAATATAAGATAAGAAGACAATAGTCTGCTCTGAGAACCCTTCAACAAAATGGAGTTGCGGAAACGAAAAAAAAAACCATTCAAGAAGTTGCTAGGACAATGATGTTGTAGGGAAATGTTCCACTTGTTTATTACAGAGAAGTTGTGATTACTGTTGTTTACACTATTAACTGGGTGCATATCAAAGGTGATATTGGTAAGACTCCTCACAAGTTATGGTTTGGTCATGCTCCTACTATTAAATATTTTAATTTTTTTGGAAGTAAATGTTATAGCAAGAGGGATGAAGATCTAGAGAAGTTCGATGCTAGATGTGATGAAGTAATATTTCTTGGTTATTCTACTAAAAGCAATAAGAGATTCAGAAAGATAGTTGAGAGTGCTAATGTCAGGGTTGATGAAAGCAATAAGAGATAATAAAGATCTTGCGAATATGTTTCAGATGATTAGAATGGTAGTGCAAACAAAGGGAAGCAACCTCAGATTTAGAATCAAGTTCTATTCATTCCGATGAATCCAGTAACTCAAGGAGAAGGAACTAGTGCAAGTGTTGAAGAAAGAACACAAGAGTCTGAAATTCAAATGCTAAAACTAGAAGAAGAATTGTTGATGATCAAGTTGAGTACTGTTTGATTTCAAAGATTGAACCTAAATTTGTGAATATAGCATGTAAAGATGAACATTGGGTAAGAGAAATGGTACAAGAATTGATGTAGAATGAGAAGAATAATACATGGATTAAATTGTTACCAGAACTAAGAACAAAAATGTAATTGGAGCCAAGTGGGTCTTCCAGAACAAACTGAATGAGCAAGGTGAAGTTGTTATGAACAAATCAAGACATGTTTATAATGGATATTCTCAAATGGAAGGACTTGATTTTGAAGAAACTTTTGCTCCGATGGTAAGAATTGAGGTTGTTAGATTGTTTCTTGCTTTCGCTGCTTATAGTAATTTCAAAGTCTATCAGATCGATGTCAAGTCAACATTCCTAATTGGTTAATTGGAAGAAGAGGTGCACATAGAGAAACTAGATGGATTTCAATTAACTGATCAAGGAGATATGATTTTCCAGAGAGAATAGTATGCCGGATTCGATAAGTATCTGTTGAAGCTAGGATTTAACAAAGGTGCCACCGATAGTAACCTATACTTCAAGATTGATCATGATAACATTCTAATTGTGGAAGTTTTTTCTGATGATATTATCTTTGGAGGGAATGATAGTTTGTGCAAAGAGTTTGCTAATGAAATGGATAATGAATTTGAAATGTCTATGATTGGAGAGATGCAATTCTTTTTAGGTTTTCAAATCACACAGTCAGAAAAAGGAATCTTTATATCTCAGTCCAAGTATGTGAAAGAGTTGTTGAAGTTTGGTTTGGAAGATATAAAGCCGGTTGGAACTCCTATGATAACTGGATGTAAGTTGACTAAGGATGATAATTCTCCTAAGGCAAATTAGACTAGATACAAGTCTATGATTGGTGGATTACTTTATTTGACTTAGACCAGACCTGATATCATGAATGTTGTTTGTCTTGTTATAAGATTTCAAGCTGATCCTAAGGAATCTCATGTTGTAGTTGTCAAAATAATTTTTAGATATTTGAAAGGAACTATCGATTTTGGTTTATGGTATCCTAAAGATGATGATTTTACTTTGAGTTCTTTTACTGATGCTAATTGGGTAGGAGATGTGGATGATAGGAAGAGTACTAGTGGTGGTGCAATTTTCTTGGGAAAATGGTTGGTCTCATGGTTGAGAAAAAAACATAATTATATTTCTCTATCTACTGTAGAGGCAGAGTATATTATTATTGCTAACAATTGTACTAAGGTGGTATGGATGAAGCAAATGTTGAAATATATTCTAGAGTACTGTATGATGAGCGTATTGCTATCTATTGTGACAATTCAAGTGCAATTAACATATCTAAGAATCCAGTGTTGCATTCAAAGACTAAACATATATCCATCAAGTTTTACTTTTTGAGAGATAAGGTAAATGAGAAGGAAGTCAGATTGGAGTATGTGCCTACAAAGGAACATATTATAGACATTTTCATGAAGCCTTTGCTAAAAGATACTTTTGAGTATCTCAGAGGGAGGTTAGGGGTGATTTCCCCTCCTGATTAGAACTAAGATGCATTGGTATGCATCATTTAGGTGCATTTCACAGTCATATCTTGTGATCCAGATTGATGAGTGGAGGCTGCTACTCAGGGGGAGTATTCAATGAGTTAGTTTTGTAGCTTAATTGCAAATATGTGCCTTTTCCATTGATGTCAAAGGGGGAGAGAGTTATGTGAAAAACTGTGAAGTGATTTAGGGGGAGAGAGTGTAAGGTCTAAGGGGGAGTTGATGATCTACTTTGTCATTGATTGTTTTTCACATCATATGTTGCCATCAATGCCAAAGGGGGAGATTGTTGGAGATTGTGGGAAGTATGCTGCAGATATGTGCTTGAGAGATATTTGAGAGACGTGTTGTCATTGATGTCAACATATTTCTATATATGTGATAGTGATGCAGTGAAGTTAAGTTAGTTTGTTCAGTGTAGTCAACATGATGAAGATAAGAGTTTGTGGATTAAAGGGTTTATAGAAGATTGTGTGTAGTTGATTCAGTGCAATTTTCAGAGGTATGCATGAAGAGTTGATTGAGGTATGGGTATCTATGTTAAGGCTGGATTTTTAGGTGTTCAATGGTGACAAAGTGTTAGTAGTTTGATAAGCTTTGCTTCACATTGTAATATCTTGATCTGCAGATTTGTAGATATGTTTGGGATGTTGATGTGTATCCTCAATTCATATGGTTCATTGTTTGGAGGTCCACAAGTGATTTTTCAAGGTTGACCATCATTGTAGTTAGTATTTCTAAGGTTGGGTATAAAGATGATATGATTCTAGTAATTTGTGTTGATGTACATGGTGCAGTGGTAATTCATGATTCTTGTGGATTCTTATTGATCGTGTGCCTTTTGTGTTGGTGGTCTGCATTGATTGTTGCTCTTGTAATTGATGTTTTTCTTTGGTGTGTTAGTGTTATTCATTTTTTTTACCGATTGGATGCTGGTATGATGTTGTGGATGTTGGATGCATAATTATTGGAGGTGTTTCATATTTGAGGCAAAATATTTGGGTTTGTGCTATGTCTTGGATGACATTTCTTTGTCCGCATGTGATATTGTATTGTGTGTGGCTATATTTTTGTAACTAGGTGGTGAGTGTTGAGCCAACCTTTTTAATATTTCCAAGGTTGATGTCATGTATAAATAAATGCAATATCTTTGTATTTGTGTGGCAGTGGATGAGAGTGAATGTATGTGAAAATAATGTATTGATCTTTTAGAAGTAGAGAAGAAGAGAAAGTTTTTATGTGCTTAACCAAAACTATAACTAAGAATTAAGGAGATGCTATTTTCCAGTTCATAACTTCCAAATGTGATCCAAATCTATTTGTAAGGTTGTGAGGCTTCCTTGGGTTGTAGCCCTTTTTGTTCTTGAGCAGCGAGCTCTAGGCAATGTGCCTAAATGCATGTGCATTCCCAATTGTAATATTTTTTATATTTCTAATAGAGTATAATCTTATTGTGGGTGTTTTCCCAACATGGTTTTTACCTTAATTGGGTTTTCCACGTCAAAATCTTGGTGTTATGTTTGTTTATAATGTGTTGCTGATATATGCCTTCATGTTTAATTATCAGATCTAAGAATAAGTTTAAGTAGTGTGAGTTTTTGTGACAATTGATTCACCCCTCCCTCTCAGTTGTTTGCCCAATTCCATCACCACTTACTATAGCAATCCATTTTCCTAATAATAGCATTCCATATTGTGCTGGTATATCTACTAGAATTGCATTGATACAATTTTTTTTTTGGGAATTCTGAAGCCCAAAATCAACATTTTTTAATGATTCCCATGACAAGGACAACCTTTGAATCCATTAAAAAATATTTTCCATAGGATTTATCCACTTATAAACCTAAATGATTCATTATTCCTATTGACACTACATTTGTGGATGCTCTAGAAGTAATCATGTATTTTTTCATAAGTTTCTTGTTTATCAACAATGTAACATAGAAAGGATATATTTGTGAAGGAAATTTAGTAAATGTATTTCCTACATATACTTCAAGGATTTCATTGTTCTCTTCATCATCAACCTCATTTACATGTTTATCTAATTTTTCAAATGTATTCTAATTTATTTAATTCACATTAGGTATCTTAGGAGTATTTGTAATCAAAGGCAACACACTTTTCCTATGTTCTTATATTTTCATCATTTCTAATAAAGGAACTAATACTTTCATCTAGGAAAAGGTTTGAATAATATCAAATATTGGAGCATTAAATAAAGTAGCATTATGAGTCTTACTAATGTCAACTTTTACAAATTTTTCCTTTTCAGCATGGGAAATCACATTGGTAGGATCATTTGCAAGGTTTTCTTTCTCCACAAAGACAACTTTTTTCTTTTCAAATTGGATTCTCTTGTTCTTGACTACCTTATTCTTTTTTTTTCAATCTTCCTTACATCCTCAATATTTTTGGCAGTATTTCATGTCTCTTTTATAAACATGTTGTCTATTTTTCCCTGATTAGCGTTTGTAATTTTGTTTCTCATGTTATAGCTATTTCGTGCTTGAGAAATTGCAATGACAGTAAGAAAATTGATTTATTCATTTGATGGTCTTATAAGACTAATATCTTTTTCTTTTAGATTTACAACATTTACATAGGATCCTTGTAATTCATCTTCATCATCAAAGAATAATTTTTGATGATAACTTCCCTTTATATTATTTGATCATCAACATCTACCTCTGTGCAATTCTCATCTAGTGATGAATATTACCCTTCTAGTATATAATATTTAGTAGACATCATGCATTCTATGGTCTTCTATGCAATGATCATTATTGCATTCATCACATAAAACTCCAACCTGCTCAATTGATTATGCTCCATACACTATGTAGGTGAATGGAGCAATTGACACACCATGCACCATGGATGATCTCCAACCATGTTAGCTCATGGTATTTCCAATGGGTTAGGGGTATCTTTACTAGAAGAACCCCTTTGATTATTATGTACTGGTTTTCCATTATTCCAAGTTGAATTGTATGGTTGATCACACAATCTTGTAGGTCTTTCTTAGGTTAGGTAGTTAAGCCTATCATGGGACAAAACCCTTCTCATTTTTTGCAACTTTTTAGCTCAAATCCTTTAAAGCACTCATGACCTTATCAAACATATCATCCTCTTTAATTTTGTTTTTTCTTATTTCCTTTTGGATTTTGTAAAATTTTGACATCATCTCTCTTCCCTACTTTACTATATGCTTTTTAATTATTCTTAATGTGTAACACAACTTTGAAAGCATCTCTAAGAGTTTAAGGTTCTCTTTTTCTCAATCCATAACCCATTTTATGGTCATATGCAATGTAATATAATACTAGACACATAGGTTCATTAGGTCTCATATAATGAGGAAATTTACTATAGGCATTCATAAGTCTTGCATTGAAATCATCTACTGCTTCATTATACCCCTTTTTATTACTAGTAAACTCATTGACAACAACTCTTGGGTCATTATTTTCCACATACTATTCTTTAAAGATTGTTTTAAATTTTGGCCAACGATCAATGCTTGTGTATGGAAAACTTCTATACCAATCTCTAGCATCTTATGTTAGCGATTGCATGAACAATTTCATTACTACATCCTCAGCTTCTATCTCAAAATTATAATCACATTCATAAAATATTGTAGGTGATCCTACCTTCATAAAGAATTGTTTCCTAAGAATTTAGGTATTGCATTTCTAACATCACTTTCAATATGGTTTGGATGACTAGGTATGCCAACAAAATCTAATTTTTGGTATCTTTGTAGTTGCAAAGGTCTTCTAGTAAATGGGTTCCCTAGAGTAGGACCACCATAAACATTTGGATTGCCTCATAGATTTTTTTGAGAATGCATGTTTTGTTGGGATTGGAAATTGTAGGTATTCATTACATTTTTTTGTCCAACAAAGTTATACTATATTTTGGTATTTTGAAACTATATAGTCTCATAGGCACCATAAGGATTATATTCATATTTCTATTATCTTGGACCATCCACATTAAGATTAGGGTGTTGAATATATATTGGGGGTTGTAATTTTACTTGAGGATTAGAAATGGGCATTGACATTGCATGAATACTTGTAGGTATTGACATAGTAACAATAGGTCTTGAAATTATTCTATATTTAGGAGCAAATGTAACAATATTTATAAATGGAGATTGTTGAATGGTAGAAGCAAGAAATGGATTTTGAGTAGAGATATTAGTTGAGGAATATAACTAACAATAGAAAAATGGTATATTATAGGCCTAAAATCTTTAAATTATTTCTTCCCTTACTCTTATGGCTTCCATCATAGCTAAATGAGATTTCAAATTCCCAACTTCAATTTGTAATTCTGCATTAGTTTGTGGTCTAGTATAGGAATTATAGGCAATATAAGATGTAGAAGAAATATTTGCATCTATAAATTGAGATTTCTTAGGTGCTCGAGTGTTTTATCCTACATATGGAGAAATATTTGGGATCTTTGATACATATTGGGTTGTAGGATTTGATTCAAATGGAGTGGCCTTTCGGTGAGAAAAATTAGGCTTATATATAACTTTATATTTCTCTTTAAATATAAAATTATCAATATCATCCCAAAATTTTTGATCCTTAATTAGATGTATCTTATAAGAGTAGGGTTCAAAATTATTATTGCTTCTATAGAGGATATTTGTTGATAACTATGGACAAGGTTAGAGCAATGCATTTCACCACCTTTAGAATCAAGTTCATATCTTGTATTATTATGAGATCCACTAAAAAACTAAATAGTCCTATTTTGTTCTACCCCAAACTAGGAAACATTTTACAACCACCAAAAGTGGCATAGTCATTGTGACCTCACCATATGATGTAAGAAGATTAGTCACTAGAAGAGGAGTGGACTTAATAAAATGTTTAGCCATCCACCTTTGTGTTGATCATTTAGGACATATGGACTTATTTGGATGACCTTGACGAAAATATCTTCTCCCATACTCCTTTATTTCCCTTTTTTTATCTTCTTGTATGCTTTGTTTTTTCTCTAGTTTGAAGACTTAAGAGTTGTCACCCACAATGGGAAAAATAATTTGATAGTCTTGAATGATGCTTCATTTGCAAAAATAAAAAAAAATTCTTAATCTTACAAATTTATGAGCAACAAATGACTTATGATGGTAAATAAAATTGAAACAACCAAAAAACAACCATTGGATTGGACTAAAAGTTATGGAAAACCTAATACATCCCTAACATAGTTTGTGAATATGTTTGTCCTCCCAATTGATTACTTGGGTTATGCAATTTTTTATTTTATTTTTATGCTCGAGGATTCAAACAAATGATAATCAATATAAGATTGAATTTCACTGCACTTCAAGTTCTTTAAGACCAAGGAGGGTAATCCTATACAATACCTAAAGATATATTCACTTTGAAAAATATGATATTTCTTTAACAAAAACAAATATTTATATAGACCAATATATCATAGATTACTCAACAATTATGGCTCAATTCTTGGGAAATACTAATTGTTAGTCCCGAGAACATTTATACCTACTAGAAAAAATGTTCAAAGTAAATAAGATTTGTTTAGTTTTTAGTACGATTTTATTTAATGGAGACAAGGTTTTTAAGTTGGTTCCTATCTAGGGTTACATAGTCCACATTAGAAAGTGTAGACATCTAAAATTGGTCCTAGCCTAATTAAATAGTTGTTTTTATTTATTTAATTATATTATCCTAAGCCTTCTATTAATTAAATAGATTGTTATTTATTTAATTAATTCACTAATACCCTTGTAGCCTTTCCCCATTTAAATAATTTTTTGTTTGTTTGTTTAAATTATCAATTTCATAAATTTAATAAATATTTTATTTATTTAATTGGCCACACTTCTTCTATTAATTAAATAGATCTTCATCTATTTAATGATGTCATTATCTTTTTCTATCTATGGCACTTGTCATTCATCTCTTAATTTACCTTTAACCACCTCTCTAATATTTTACCATTTTCTATACCTACCCTTTAATCCTAGCCAACCATTTATCCCTTCACCTCTTAATCTTATCCCTCCATTTCTAAGGTGTTCTCTATATAAGATGATCCTTTCATCCTTTTCAATCCCTAATCACCCAATCAATCAATGCTCATGCACCTTTTCATAGCGATTACTCAAGCGTCTACACAACCACAATTTGTTCTTTGTTGAGCTCCTGTACATAATACAAAATCTGAGAGCAATAATATCGAAACAAGATCACTGGAGATAGGAAACAACAAAGATCAAACCCTACTAAGTATGTGAATGGTATAATCTTTCATAATTGTTGCTTTGCATGTTTTTAGGTTCTTCATTAGTGTATGGAAAAAAATTATTCCTTTGGTGAGATATATTCTTGGAGAGATGTATTTTGGTTATGTAACCAATTGTATTGATCTTTGGGAGATTGTTGGTCATTGGTTTTGGCATTATGTTTTGGCACTTAGATGTTTTTCCATCTAGTGTTGCCATCAATGCCAAAGCGGGAGATTGTGGTATTATGGATGACTTCGTCATGTCTTGCATTGGTTTTGTCATTGATGTCAACACTTATCTTTTTGGAGGTCTACATTATTGTTTTGACACTATGGTTATATTGGTTTACTGTTGCACCAGCACATTGTGGTCTCAACATGGATATTGGCTTATACATAGTCACTGGTATATTGTTCACCAGCAAGATATATTATTCACCGACAGTGATGATGACTTGTTATAATATGGAGATCATTTGGTTATGTCAAAGACATGGATTGGAAGTTTGGATTTGGTGTTTTTCTTATTGGTCTAATCGGCTTGACAGATTTGCCTTTACCGGCAAATAGGTCAAGGTTATGGACCGGTACATGATGTCTGATTCTAGATCAACATGACACGTTATGGAGATGGTTTATTGATTGGTTAATTTTATTGATCCCACATATTGAGACTTATTTGTAATTGATTTAATTATAATATCATTTAGTGAGCTGACCTCATCATGTGGTCTTAGGTTTTGTATAAATGATTGTAAGATCTAATTTGTGAGATATGAGGGTATGGAATGGTAATTGTGTGAGTGTATATTGAAGAGAAGATCCTTGTGCGAATCACACAGACATTATTTGAAGCTTGAAGGAAAGTTATTGGCACTCATGTTCAGAGCTTAATCGGTACTCAATCTAGCATTGCAGATGCTATTTTGTGTAGTACATTATCATTGGATTTAACCATGCAATTGTGTAGTTAGTGTGACTCCTATTTTGTGATTGAGCAGTGAACTCTAGGCGGTTGGCCTTTCTCCTTTCTCCATGTGCAAACCCCATTTTGTATACACAAACTATCTACAGTAGTATCATCTGATTGTGGGTAAGGTTTCCCATTGTGGTTTTTCCCTTACCGGGTTTCAATGTATAAATCTTTGTGTCATGTGTTGTGGATGTTGTTTTTCTTTCTGTTTCATGCATTAAGTTATACCGTCACTACTATAACTGTTAATCTGTTTTACCAGCATTTAACTTTGGTTTATCGGCACTAAGTTTAAGCTGGAATAATTTGCATTTGGGTTATAATTTATGACAACTGATTCACCCCCCCATCTCAGTTGTCCTTCCTGGTTCCTAACAATTGGTATCAGAGCTAAGTCCTCTTTTTGTAGAAGCCTAACAACTTGAGGAGATCTTATGGAAACAAATATTTTTAGGAAGGACAATGTGAAACTTGATGGAACTAACTATGGTATATGGAAGATCAGAATGGAAACACATATGAACTACATTGGAAGAGATATATGGGATGTTACTAAGAATGGCTATGTTGGTCCTACTCTGAATCAACCTAATCCACTGACACTGGGTAAAGATCAAGAGAATGATTGCAAAGCAAGAGAAGCACTTCTGAGTGCATTATCAAATCAACAAATAATGGGATTATAAAATCGATCTACTGCTAAAGCTATTTGGGATAAACTGGAAACACTAAATGAATGAGATACCACTATCAAAATTGTAAAACTGGAATGTTACCGAGTCAGGTATGAAAATTTAAAAATGGAAGAAGATGAAATAATTTCTACATTTATGGAAAGAGTTAATGAAATTGATTTAGGAATACAATATTGTGGAGGCACTTTAAGTGAAGATGAAATTGTTTCTAAAGTTTTGAGAGCATTGCCACCAACTTACAAAATGAAAGTGACTGATATTAATGAATTGATAACAATGCCTAATACATCAGTTTCTAGAGATACTTTGGTTGGAAAACTTTCAGCATTTAAACTTGAAGAGTTTGGTTCTTTTGCTATAGTCAAAATTGATTTAGCTTTTAAAGCATCATCATCTAAAAAACTGATTGGAAAGCACTTTATGCAAGAGAACTTGAAGATATGAGGAGAGAAAATGAAGAACTTGGAGAACTTGAAGCACTATTTGCAAGGAAGATGCCTAAATGTCCAATAGGAAGTAAGTATGAAGGTAAAGAACCTTTCAAATGTTTTAATTGCAATAAGGTTAGTCATATGGCTTCTAGGTGTCCTAATAGACATACTAGACTAAGGGAGGAAGCAAGAAGAACATATAAATCTAACCCTGAATATCAGAGATACAGATTTAAGAAAAACAAAGATAAGTCATGTTACTATGCAGATGAAGGTGTTACAGATGACTCAGATGAAGATCCAACAGATAGTGGATGGGTATTTGTCGCATTAAAGGAAGATTCACTGACACCTATTGTCAAACTGGTAGAGCAGGCACTAGCAACAAAAATTGATAAAATGATGAATGGATTATAGAGAGTGGATGCTTGCATCATATGACTGGAGATAAAAGCAAATTCATATCATTTCAGGAAATTCATGGAGGTCTAGTAAGGTTTGGAGATGATAAAACTTGTTTAATCAAAGGAAAAGGCACTATATCTTTGGATGGAAAGCATAATACTGACAATTTTTATTATGTAGAAGGTTTAAAGCATAATATTTTGAGTGTTGTTCAGCTAGTGGAAAAAGGATTTCAGTTACAATTCAAAAATAGAAAATGCAAAATCATAAACCGAACCGGATTGGAGATTGCAACCAGTAATCAGACTAAAGGTAATATCTTTCATTTGACTACAAGTGAGAAGACATGCTTGATTGCACATATTGATGAAAGTTGGTTATGGCATAAAAGACTCTATCATGTGAATTTTGATTGCATTGTAAAGATCACTTCAACTAAGGCAGTAAGGGATTTACCTAAGATTGTGAACCTCATAATTCGGTAGGTAAGGAATGTCAAATGGGAAAGTAAGTTAGAACTAATTTTAAGAGCACTATTGATAAATCCAATAATACTCTTGATTTAATTCATACTAATTTATGTGGTCTGGCAAGAACAAGAAGTCTAAAAGGTGATAGATACTTTATGCTAATAATTGATGATTATTCTAGAATGTGTTGGGTTACTTTTCTCAGGGAGAAAGAAGAAGCTTTTGGAAGATTCAAGATATTCAAGGCAATGGTAGAGAATGAAACCAGTGAGAGAATCAAATGTCTGAGATTAGGTCAAGGAGGAGAATTTACATCTACAAAATTTAATGCATTCTATGAAGTGAATAGACTCAAAAGACAAGTATCAGCACCCCAGACACCCCAGCAGAATGGAGTTGTGGAAACAAAGAACATAACTATTCTAGATGTAGAAAGAACCATGTTGATGGAAGTGAATTTACCTCATGTGTACTAGAGAGAAGCAGTGAATACAACGGTTTATACTTTCAACAAATTTCACATCAAATGTGAAACCGGTAAGACCCCTTATGAACTATGGTTTGGATATATTCCTACTCTTAAATACTTTAGAATATTTAGAAGCAAATGTTATATTAGAAGAGATAAGTATGTTGGAAAATTTGATCCTAGAAGTGATGAAGGAATATTACTTGGTTATTCATCTAGAAGTAAGACATATAGATGCTATAATAAAAAATTGCAGAAAAACATTGAGAGCACTAATGTGAAGATAGATGAACATTTTGGAGAATCAAGATCTGTAGAACTAGCAATAGAAATGATTATAAATGAACTGGCATAGATTGCACCGGTATAAAATGTAGATCCTGTCACTTTGGCATCATCAGAGAACTCAGTTGTGATTGAAGAACATCAACCTGTAAATGTAAATCAAAAGAAACCCAGGTATGTAAGATTGAATCATTCAGAGAATCAGATAATTGGGAACAAGAATCAAGGTGTTATGACTAGAGGAAGACTGACAAATGAAGAGGTATGTTTAATTTCTCAAATTTAACCAACATTTGTTATTGAAGCATGTGAAGATAAATATTGGATAAAAGCAATGGAAGATGAATTAGATCAAATTGAAAAGAATAATACTTGGACATTGGCTCCCTGGCCTAAAGACAAAAATGTAATTGGAACTAAATGGGTATTCAGAAATAAACTTAATGAAGATGGTGAAGTAATCAGGAACAAATCAAGATTAGTTTGTAAAGGTTATTCATAGAAAGAAGGAATAGATTACAATGAAACCTTTGCACCGGTAGCCAGAATTGAGGCAGTTAGACTATTTCTTGTATTTGCAGCTTATAAGAACTATAAAGTTTATCAGATGGATATAAAATGTGCATTTTTGAATGGAGATCTTGAAGAGGAAGTTTACATTGAATAACTTATGGATTTTCTTTGACAGAAGATAAGAATATGGTTTGCAGGTTAAAGAAAGATTCATATGGATTAAAGCAAGCTCCCAGAGCTTGGTATGCTAGATTAGATAAATATCTTTTGAAGCTTGGTTACACAAAAGGTAATGCTGACAACAATTTGTATTATAAAGTTACCAATGATGATATTTTGGTTATTGAAGTTTTTATGGATGATATCATTTTTGGAGGTGAATAAGAGCTATGTAAAGACTTTGCTAATAAGATGCATGAAGAATTTGAAATGTCTATGATTGGAGAGATAAAATTATTTTTAGGTTTGCAGATTTCACAAACTGATAAAGGTATATTCATATGTCAAACAAAGTACTTGAAGGAAATTTTGAAGAAATTTTGTATGGAAAACTCTAAACTGGTAAGTACTCCTATGACTACAACTGATAAATTGACATTGAAGGATGTTTCAGCTCCTATTAATCCGACAAGGTACAAATATATGATTGGAGGTTTATTGTATTTGACACAAACAAGACCTGATATAATGAATGAAATATATATTGTATCTAGATTTCAAAGCAATCCTAAAGAAAATCATGAATCAACAGTTAAAAGGATTTTTTGGTACCTACAAGGCAAAACAAATCTTGGTTTATGGTATCCTAAAGATGAAAATTTTGATTTATGTGCATATATTGACGCAAATTGGGCAGGAGATGTAGATGATAGAAAGAGTACCATTGGCGGTGCATTCTTTCTTGGAAGAAGATTAATTTCATGGATAAGTAAAAAGTAGACTTGTACATCATTATCTACAGTAGAATCAGAATATGTTGCAACAGTAAGTAATTGTACTCAGGTATTATGGATCAAGCAAATGTTGAAGGATATAAAGGTAAAATGCAAAGAACCAATCATCATTTATTGTGATAATTTAGCATCAATTGATATATCAAAGAATCTGGTATTTCACTATAAGACAAAACATGTTTCTATTAAGTATAATTTTCTGAAAGAGAATGTTGAAGCAAATGAAGTAAGATTGGTTTATGTGAATACTAAAGAGAAAATTGTAGATATCTTTACAAAGCCTTTGCCTAAGGAAACATTTGAATATCTTAGAGAGAAGCTTGGGGTAATTTCCCCATCGACAAAGACTTGAGTGATGAAGATTGGTATCAAACCAACATGAACTAATAACAAAATCTTTTTCTGGCTTTGATGGAGGAGAGCTACTGCTTAGGGGGGGTAGTCAACTGTATGATTGTTTTTATAATTCTTAACTGCTTTGGCATTTGATGTCAAAGGGGGAGAGATATATATGGAAAAACATTATTCCTTTGGTGAAATATATTCTTGGAGAGATGTATTTTGTTATGTAACAAATTTTATTGATCTTTGGGAGATTGTTGGTCATTGGTTTTGGCATTCTGTTTTGGCACTTAGATGTTTTTCCATCTAGTGTTGCCATCAATGCCAAAGGGGGAGATTGTTGGTATTATGGATGACTTCATCATGTGTTGCATTGGTTTTCTCATTGATGTCAACACTTATCTTCTTGGAGGTCTACATTGTTATTTTGACAATATGGTTATATTGGTTTACTATTGCACTGACACACTGTGGTCCCAACATGGATACTGGCTTATACACAGTCACTAGTATATTGCTCACCAGCAGGATATATTGTTCACCGACAGTGATGATGACTTGTTATCATCTGGAGATCATTTGGTTATGTCGAAGAAATGGATTGGAAGTTTGGATTTGGTGTTTTTCTTATTGGTCTAATCGTCTTGATAGATTTGCCTTTATCGACAGATAGGTCTAAGTTATGGACCGATACGTGATGTCTGATTCCAGATCAACATGACACATTATGGAGATGGTTTATTGATTGGTTAATTGTATTGAGCTGACATATTGGCACTTATTTGTAATTGATTTAATTGTAATATTATTTAGAGAGCTGACCCCATCATGTGGTCTTAGGTTTTGTATAAATGATTATAAGATCTCATTTGTGAGATATGAGGGTATGGAATGGTAATTGTGTGAGTGCATATTGAAGAGTAGAAGAGCAGATCCTTATGCAAATCATGCAAACATTATTTGAAGGTTGAAGGAAGGTTATTGGCACTCATGTTCAAAGCTTAACCAGTATTGAATCCAACATTGTAGATGCTATTTTGTGCAGTACATTATCAATGGATTTAACCATCCAATTGTGTAGTCAGTGTGACTCCTATTTTTTGATTGAGCAGTGAGCTCTAGGTGGTTGGTGTTTCTACATGTGTAGACCCCATTTTGTATACACATACTATCTACAGTAGTATCATCTGATTGTGGGTAAGGTTTCCCACCGTGGTTTTTCCCTTACCAAGTTTCCACATATAAATCTTCGTGTCATGTGTTGTGGATGTTGTTTCTCTTTCTATTTCATGCATTAAGTTATACCGGCACTGCTATAATTGTTAATCTGTTTTACAAACATTTAAATTTGGTTTATCGACTCTAAGTTTAAGTTGGAATAATTTGCATTTGGGTTATAATTTATGACAACTGATTGACAATTGATTCACCCCCCTCTCAGTTGTCCTTCCTGGTTCCTAACATACTTGTGATGCACAAAACCTAAAAGGGCTGAGAGGCCTCTTAATTGAGCAAAATGTTGTATGTATAGCCACTAGTATACCCTAAAACACTAATAGACACCTTTAGATTAGTAGCCCACCCTTTTTTTGACCGAACATCATGATAGCTTTAGTGCAAGGGGATAGCTGGTTTTCTCCCTAAGATACTCACCATAAGGCTCACGTGAGATGAGACATAAATCCTCGACTTAGCATAAGCTACTTCTATCTTTTTGAGGAGAGGGTGATTGGGTCTCCTTCTAGTCTTGGAGGCTCCTAAGTTTCCTCTCACACAAAGACAAAATAGTGTATACACTCCTTAAGGTGTCCCTGCATTTGAGTCAATGGAGATTATAGTTTGTTGGTTGAGGTTACCACCATGAGACCTTGACCTTTGGCTAAGAAGTGTTTGAATTGTTTTCAATTGTGCTAAGACCTATGAAAATTGAATTGTTTTGGCCTATTGAAGATATACATTTGCACTCAAATTTTGACAATACCTTCAGACATCATGTCTTCTAGTTTGTTGTCTTTTCTTGCCTCAAATAATCAATTTTGAGATCTAGTCACTTATCAACAACATCAAAAACTAGGACAAAACTTAATTTTTTTTCAAAAACACGTTTATGTTTATTTCTAGTGTGTATACCATCTTTCTAGCTACATCTATATTCACTTCCAGTGCGTATCTAACTTATCTTGTCACTTTTGTGTCTATTTCTAGCGCGTATTTGGACAAAACTGAGAAAGCATTATCAACTAAGAAATTGTGTCTATGCATTATCTTGTCGTATCTATGTTAGTTTTTGGTGTATATTTGCAACTTTATATCGCATACCTAGACAAAACTGAGAATTACACTACAATAGTAAAACTGCGTATCTAGACTCTAAAAATATGTATAGGAGATATTTTGACGTGTCTATGAATTCATTCTAAGTTTGTGTTTTTGAGATTATAAGAACTTATAAGGTTTATTCCATAAGATTTCATTTAGTGAACCATCATCTTGTCACAACTTTTCATTCACTTTCAGACATTTTCAGACATCATTTTCAATCCCCCATTCATACTTTTCAACTAGAGTCAAAAGGTTGTTTAATAGTCCTTATGTTACCTTGCAAACATTACATTACATTACTAGGTGGTTACCACATCAGATTTATCATCTTGGGTACTATTTGGGCATCTCTAGTTAAGATCAACTTACCTCATCAAGAGTTTATCATCTCCTAGGAAGCCACACCTTGCTTTAGATCATCACATTTATCTTGGAACAACATTTTGGGACATTGCAAGACAACCCTAGATTCAATTCACATTTTACAGCCCTCTTGATCTTCCATACTCTTCATTTTCTTCCATACGCTATTTCAGCCAAAGTTATTTCATGGTTAAAACCTAATCACAAAGGTCTAGAAGACAAGCCGAAGTGTAAGGAAGTTAAGTAGCGGAACAAATTTCTACACTAACATTGAGAGGAGGGTAATGCAAAAATTTTTACAGATCTTTACAACATTTACAGAAAAAAAAATAAAAAAAATATAATAACATTCAAACCATAGCACAGTGATCTATGTAGGGAAAACCCTTTCAGGAGAAAAACTCCACTCTCTAAAAGCCACTCAATATATTATTCAACAATAAAAATAGATTAAAATATACTTGCAGAGAAAGATATTCGTAGGAGTACCACTAATTAGAGATTTAGAGGTAATTCAATAGCCATAAGACTCTTACATACAACCTCTATCTCACGCACCTCATACATAGGAGATAGAATACAAGAAACTATCAAACGATATTACAAAACCATGGGCTAAAACCACCCTATAAGGTGTCGCCAACCTTACCTCCCTTATATATGCCTTATGATGTGTTACAACACACATCAACATGTGTCCCTCCCTTTTAAAGATCATTTATGTGTCCAATACAAATTATATTTCTTATTTTAGGATTATAAACTTCCGAAGGCCATAACTTGTGAACTGTGTGTTCGATTGATAAACCGTTTGAAGCATTGGAAAGCTTAAAAAGTGTTCTATTGCCACATAAGATGCTATGCCTCTTATGCCAACATTTCAGGGTAGTTTAGGGCCTCTAAAGTCCTCAAAATCAAATTTAAACCTTTCATTGGACCCCTCCAAAATATAAAATTTAATATCTTCAAAAGTACTTATGATTTTGCAACGTAACTTTACTGGAATGTTTATCTAGCCAACCAAAAGCTTCGTGGAGAATTTTGCACCATTTCATTCTCAAATGAAAACTTACTATAAATACTAACCCTATGTAAATGCAAGGCTGAGACACCATTTTCCCAACAAATCTCCCACTTGTCCAACACCATGACAGAGAAAAGGGAGTATCAACACAATGAATCAATTGTTAGGGGCCATGAGGCACATAGACTCTGAACACCATATGAGCTTCTATGTGCTCTCAGCCTTAGTTAAATAATCTACAACATTCATCAAAGTTTCTACCTTAACCAACTTCACCCTACCATCTTCAACCATAGCTCTGACAAAATGATACTGAACGTCAATGTTCTTGGTCCGAGCATGAAATGTCAGGTACTTAGCTAGGTAGATCGCACTCTGACTGTCACAATAAACTGTCACAACTCCTTGTTTTATTTCAATATATGAACACAATCTCTTAAGCCAAATGGCTTCTTTACAAGCACGAGTAGCTGCCATATACTCTGCTTCAGTAGTGGACAAAGAAACCACAACCTGTTGCTTACTCATCCAACTAATTGCACCACCAAATAAAGTAAACACATAAGCACTGGTGGATCTTCTACTATCAATATCACCTACCCACTCTGAATCCACATAGCCATGAATATCAAGGGAAATCACATCTCTGACCGAATTACCATGATAACACAAAGAATAATCTAAGGTACCCTTCAAATATCTAAAGACTCTTTTGACTACATCCCAATGAACTCTACTAGGATTAGACATATATCTAAATAGAACTCCCACTACTTGGGAAATGTCTGGTTTAGTACAGAGCATAACATACATCAAACTTCCAACTGCACTTTGGTAAGGCTCTTTGCTAATCTCTTCCATCTCCGATGGGGATGTAGGACAATATGCAACAGATAATTTCATTCCTATTGTAAAAGGAACATATAATGGTCTACAATCTTGCATGTTGAACCTCTGTAACACTAAATTCAAACACTTACTCTGGCCTAGCCATAGCTTTCTGTTCACTCTATCTCTTTTAATTTCTATCCCAAGAATGTGTTTCGTTGCACCAAGATCTTTCATTTCAAATTTAGCAGCGAGCTAAGACTTTAGTTCTGAAATCATACCTTTCCCTTTACCAATGAATAACATATCATCAACATACAATGCAATATATAGGAAATGATCACCATCAGTTTTATAATAAACACAATGATCTGATTTAGAATGCTTAAATCCCAAAATTAACACTTATGTATCAAATTTATGGTACCAGATCCTAGGACTCTATTTGAGGCCATATAGGGATTTCTTTAATTTATAGACCAGATTAATTTTACCTTTCACCACATAGTTCTTTGGTTGTGTCATATAAATATCCTCCTCCAATCACCATGAAGGAAAGCAGTTTTCACATCCATTTTCTCAACTTCTAAATCATAAACAACAATAATAGAAAGAAAAAATCTAATGGATGTCATTTTGGAAACAAGAGAAAATATCTCACCATAATCAATACCCTCAACCTGAGAGTAACCTTTTGCAACTAACCTTTCTTTATACTTCTCAATGATTCCATCTGAACCAATCTTTTTCTTGAACACCCATTTGCAATCAACAGGCTTCCGTCCTTTAGGCAATAATACAAGATCCCATGTATCATTCTTTTTCAAAGCTGCCAATTCTTCTTCCATAGAAATCTTCCAAGATTTTGAATCATTCGTACCTAATGCCTCTTCTATAGATTTCAGTTCATCCACATTAGTATTCAAAGATAAAATACATCTCCAATCATCAAGTGAATACCTTTCAGGTGGTTGTCTATGTCTTGTAGACCTTCAAACAAGTTGAGTTGGAGGTTCTTCCTCCTCTTCTAAAGATTCAGAGCTAGACGAGCTCTCCTCAACTTATTGCCTATCTAGGGGTCTTGTTTCAACTCTTTCAGGTGTAGAAGGAAATTGAATCACATCTCCCTTTTTAGTCTATTCTGGCTGCAACATAATAGAAGGAGACTTAATTTCTCTAAAAATAACACTTCTACTATGAATTACCTTTTGTAAAACAAGGTCCCAAAGCTTGTATCCTTTCACACCATAAAAGTACCTGATTAAGATACATTTCACAGTCTTGTTCTCCAACTTTTATTTGCTTCTCCTTTGGCACATGTGTATATGCCTCTCAACCAAAAATTGTAAGATATCTCAATGAAGTCTTGTGACCCGACCATGCTTCCATAGGCATTTTATCAACAAGAACTGATGTAGGATACTTGTTAATCGGGTAGCGAGCAGTGGCAACAACTTCAGCCCAAAAATTTTATTCTAGACCAGTACCGCTTATCATACTCCTAGCCTTCTCCATTAGTGTCCTATTCATTTTTTCTGCAACTCCATTCTGCTGTGGAGAATACAGAGTTGTCTTTTGTCTGTTAATTCCACAGTCTTTATATAATCTATCAAAATCATTAGAGAAAAATACATAGCCATTATAAAACCTCAAACTTTTAATTTTGTTTCTAATCTACAACTCAACCAATGCTTTAAATTATTTAAATCGACTGAAAACTTTAACTTTACACTTTAGAAAATATGTTCATGTCCTTCTACTAAAATTATTAATAAATGAAACATAATATGTGGATTTTCCAATCGGAGGAATATCTACAGGACCAAACACATCAGAATGAATAAGATATAAAACACCACAAGTTTTATGTGAATTCAAGCAAAACTGAATGCCATTTTATTTTCCATAAATGCAATGCTCACATAAATCAAAGTCAAGATTACAATCATTCAAACCTTCAACAAGGTTTTTATTTTTCAAGGTCCTTATCCTCTTTTCTCCTATGTGGCCAAGCCTTTGGTGCCATTACATAGTCTTCTCTGCAAGTAACTTTGCTTCAGAATAAAGAGCATCCTTAGGTACCCAAAATCCATTTGCATCTATTGAAGGTGAAACCCTCAAATCTTCCATAGATTTACTTTTTACAAAAGTTCTAATACACTCAACAGTGCATGCGTCTAACTTATACAAAGTGCCGAACTTGACACCTCTAGCAATTAACATAACACCCTTAATCATCTTACATCCTACTTCAAAAAAGACTACTTGCACACCCGCATCTATCAGTTTTCTCACAGATAACATATTTCATTTTAAACTAGGGATATGCAGGACACCATTAATCCTTTTTATTCTACCATCAAAAAACCTTATTCTAACTTTACCTCTACCAATAATGTATAAATGTGAATCGTCACCCAAGTACACCTTACCTCCATTAAATTCTTCATATTCAGAAAACCAATCTCTATTGGCATTCATATGAAAAGATGCACCTGAGTCAATTAAACAGGCATCATTACCTGCATAAGTCACCAAAGCTGCAATGAGTGCATCACCATATTCCTTCTCGGACTCAAAATTAGAATCAATCTTCTTCTTTTTCTTCTTCATTTCTTCTTTGTAGTCCTTATGGATGTGACCTGATTTACCACAATTCTAGCAAATGACTTTGGACTTTCCAAGAGATTTCGATATCCCTTTCGATTTGGACTTATCACACTTCTCATTCTTCTTGCCTTTATACTTGGGTCTTCCATGAATAGTTAGGGCTTCCTTTGAACTGTGTAATACCTTCCTTCACATCTCTTCACCAAGTAGGGAACCCATCACATCTTCAGACTTCAAAACAATAGAAGTACTACCAATAGCCATAACAAGAGAATCTCAGGAATCAGGAAAAGAACAAAGAGAGATCTGACATTTCTCCTCTTTGTTCATCTTAACACCAACATATACTAATTGAGCCACCAACATATTGAACGCTTCTAGGTGGTCTGCAACTTGTCCACCCTCTTCCATCTTCAATGAATACAATTTCTTCCTCAAGAAAATCTATTTTAATAAAGATTTTTCTTGATACATTTCACCAATCTTATCCCATAGTTTCTTTGTAGTGTTTCTTTGTGGATATTGATCAAAACAGAGTCTGTCAGGCACAATCTGATTAGACCCTTGACTTTTCGGTCCATAAAATCATTCTGAGCCACTGTAGAAGGATCTGAGGGCCTTTCAACATTTGCATCAACAACATCCCATAGATCTCTATCTATTAGCAGATCTTCAATCTTCAGCTTCCACATCTCAAAATTTATTACATTAAATTTCTCCACCTCTATTTTCCCTGACGAACTTGCCATCTGAAAATTCTTGCAACAAGATCAAAAAGTGTCTTTTGCACAAGCTCCCACTCAAATTTGGATTAGTTAAAAAAACCCAACAACCCACAACTGAAACCAAAGGTGATCAAGATCTAATACCACTTGTAAGGAAGTTAAGTAGTGGAACAACTTCCTACACTAACCTTGAGAGGAGGGTGATGAAATTTTTTTTACATATCTTTACAACAGTTACATAAAACATAATTAGATATAATAACATTCAAACCATAACACAATGATTTATGTGGGGAAAACCCTTTCGGGAGAAAAACCCCATACTCCAAAACCCGCCCAATATATTATTCAACAATCAAAATAGATTACAATATACTTGTAGAGAAATTTCTTCGTGGGAGTACCACTAATCAAATATTCAGAGGTAACTCAATGTTAGACACAATATGCCACTGAGAGGGGGGGTGAATGAGTGGTTTACAAACTTTTCCCTTTTCTATCCTATGTGTGTATACTGGTTAATAGATCTAATAGAAAGAAAACTTATTGGTTAGATGGGAGACTTTTGCTACACATCCCATGAATCATGTAGTTGACATAAATGTCAACCTGTCACCATCTACCTCACCGACATACACTTCACCAACACACCATGCCGACCTGTGCATACATGCTTTCCACGTCAACTCCACGTGGCCACTTTGTTAGCATCCACCTTTGCTAGGTCATGTGTGTCAGTCTAGATAGGATCACTAACCAACCCCATAACTAGGCTCATCTACCAGTTCAAAGACCCTGTCAGTTATACCCTAACCCATTTGCAATCTTCCTTGCACATTTCTTCTCTCCTGGTGGAACACCTTCACCGGTCATCACTCTTGCCAAAACACTTCATGCACCTTGTCAACTTTACCGATAGACATACTTACGAGTAACTACCTTGATGACACCATGTCATCAAACTTAGACTATTTTCATTAGAGGCAACTACATTCTAGTTGCACTCTTTGTCTATAGAAGCTTGACCTTGCCTTCTTCATCATCAGCCCAAACATCATCTCAACCGGTTTGTGAAGGTGAAAAACCCATCACTTCTTTACTATTCCTTTTCTATCTCGACAACACATCATGTCTCCCAGGCTGATTTGGTGCACATCCCTGATCTCATGCACCTAAGGCAGCTTGGTGTTTCACCAGTTCATCCGGTGTAAGCCTTCAATCACTTGCCTTTAACTCTATTATCTTATCTCCAAGAACTATGATGCATTTCATGCATAATAGGAGATAATCTCCACTTACTGGTGGGAGTGGATCCTTGTCATCTACATCCTGTAATGCACTTATGTGGCTTCCTTGTTTGAGCGTCATATCTTCAAATAGGCACATGTGATCTAGTTCGGTCACTCTTACTGTTAGTCTTCTCTTCAAATGGTAACTGTATCTTTATCCAGTGGGAGTCTTGTTGTTTGGCATCCACACAACATATCAGTGGCCTGCACATACTTTAACTTCGATGTTGATAAGATTTAGATAACATTCCTCCTCTTCATCACAATCAACCGACCAACATCTTTCTCTCTTACAGATGCCATCATTTACCGTTTGACATCAATGACAACACAATACCAACAATCTCCCCCTTTGGCATTGATGTCAACACATGTAGTATCTGGCATACTACATATTCTCTCCCCCCCTTTATGTGATCCATGGTTTCTCACACATGTAGTATGTGGCATACTACAGAATATCTCTCCCCCTTTGACAACAATGGCAAAGGGAACTGTCAGGGTTTCCCTCCTCCTTGTGTCTACCAGGCAATGACCGAGATTTTTCTCCCCTTTTTCTCTACGAGATGCACCTTCTCCTTTGACCACCATACATTTCATCCTCTCAAATCATAACACTTGAGATGGAGAGCTCAACCACCAATTGACACCAATTGCTCTATACACAAGTGTATATGCAAACTGAAACCCTAATGCATATGCAAGACTGAAACCAATTGAAGGCCCATGTGTTAGTGAATACAACATACCTGCTGGTCAAATTGCATCATCTCCCTTTGATATGTAGAAGCCAATCTGACCCCCTAATGCTGATATCAAGTGTTGAGGCTAACAATGATACCACTGTATCTTTTCTGATACCAAATGCATGTTCACATGTGTAGATAACTCTCCCTCTTTGCAAGCAACACTCCCCGTGGTCCAGTTGTGATTTTAGTTGGATAGATATTGAAATATATCACAACCCTAGATACCTCCAAAGACACAAAAATACCAGTACAACTATAGACACTTGTACACCCTCTGCATCTAGCAAGTCTGATAGTAGTCAGAAAATATGGCTATCAACTCCCCCTGAGTCATGCATCTCAGGTTCACATTGTCGATCAGGTCCAAAACTGGATCTCCAATCTACACCATATACCAATTGAGATGTGAATATGTGATCAATCAGATGATCTATTAGATCCATTATATCCACCACAACATATGACATGATTGTAGGTGTACATAATGCCATACAATGTCACTATCGTGCCATAAATCAAATCGGTTAGTCCACAAAGGATGCATGCATACTAGATCAATTACTAGGCCAACATGTGTCATTTAGGTCTTCATCAACACCACCTAAGACATAAAGATCCTCATTCCATGCTACTGAAGTTAATGCAATGATCTTGGACCTCATTGTCTTACATAACCTGTACTATCGATTAGTATACATACTAATAGTCTTCAGCACATACCAATTTCTTGTACTGGTCCATCATCACTGTCAAAGCACCTTCATGTAACTCCTGACATCTTGTGTCAATTTGCATCTAATCCCAAATACAAATGACCCATCCATTGACACATGTAGTAGTGATCCATCTTTCATCTATAGATGTGTAGCCAAGGCAGCCACTACACACACTTACCATCTCATTTCCTTCCTTCATATCGATAGCAACTTGTTCTTCCATGTGTCCTCTTCCACTGAGGGGAGTGAGTGATAAGGTTAGTGTAGTACTCTGCCTAAGGTCCTGCATCTCCTTTAAGCCTTAGGAGATATTACCTATGCACAGTGTCGGTCTAAGGTCCTACTCTCTTCTTTCTTCCTCCATACCTACATGACTTCACTTGTCTTCCCAATTTCAGTCTTGGGAGAAGGTCTTACCTTCTTTTGCTGATGGGTCCTTCCATTTCTGGATTTTGCCACATAACTAAAAGCAGTGCTATAATAGCACACAACATCTATGCCAATCTCATGATTGGGGAGCATTCTAATATACCGGTTTTCTCTTCCTTTTCTGATCATGCCATTGTAGTCAGCTGCTGGTCTCAATGGATTCCTTGCATGTGTAGGTACACTTCTCATCTTGTTCCATACAGGTCATTATTTCTTATATATTCTTTAACTGCTACTATATTGAGCATGGTTGTTCCTCTTGTTACCATAGAACTATGAGATCTTCTTCTTGCATTCATTACTTCTATGGCTAGATCTATTGTAGTTATAACAAACACTATTTGCATAGCCGGGAGAGGAAATATGAATGTTTCTACTCCTTGATACATTTTTATCATATGCATGATATCTATGAGATCCTAGATTATTCCTTCTAGATCCCTTTATACATTCTTATACCCTATGGACATAACCATTACATGCAAAACAATAACCGAAGAAGGAAGGTTTATAACTTACATACTTATTTTGCCATGCATGGGAAGATCTTATTGGCTTGGCATCTCCATTTCTATTTCTTTGGGGATGGATCCTGCGTTGTTTATGCTGAGTAGTTTTTCCATCTGAACCTTTCATCTTCCACACTTGTCTTGTCTTGTGGGCAGTAGCATTCCTTTGTCCTCTACCGATAGGAGGTCTTCTTTGTTGTCTTCTCATGTTCTTGCTTTCGATGAAGCCGCCTTTTCCCATCTTCCCTTTTCCTTTGGGATCTGTATTGTTGCTCCTTGCAGCACCAATCTTCATCCTTGTCTGCATGTCTTCACCCGTTGTGGTTAGATCAATCTTCTTCTGGGGGGTATTCCAAACAGTGAAGGTCTATCCCTAGTTATCTCCATTTGAGGAGACAAACAAAATGCATTGTGAGTGACATTCTTGTTGGTGGAGCATTCACCGACACCACTTCCTAATCCTTGGGTATGCTTGGAATGCTTTTTCTTTTTCAACATTTTGTCCAAGGCATCACTGCTACCATCAAACCAAATTCTTACCTTGAGCTCATCTTGACATTTCTCAAGGTCATTTTAGAGAATCTTCATTTCTCCTACAAGTTGTTGATATTCTTTATCTTTTAAGAATACATTATAGCCTTCATTGCTACAACATTACACTAGTTTCTTCTTTTAGCATCTGAATTGGTGGGAGGACTGACTTTACTAGGGCAGCCATTTACAACAGAGATCCAAACATCATACCCTAGAGAGGATAAGTGAACTTCCATTCTACAACTCCAAATGGAATAGTTTAAACCATCAAATAATAGAGCTGGGATTGACACTAAAAAGACCATTGTGTCCTTAAGCTAGAATCTACGCAAGCTAGAGAAAGCTAATCAATTGGGAACCTAGGCTCTGATACCAATTGTTAGACACAATGTGCCACTGAGAGGGGGGGTGAATCAGTGGTTTACAAACTTTTACCTTTTCTATCCTATGTGTGTATATCGGTTAATAGATCTAACAGAAAGCACACTTACCAGTTAGATGGGACACTAACACAAATGCAATCACACATGAAAGGGCCACCACATAACACAAGACATACGAGGAAAACCCAAGATGGGAAAAACCTCTGTGAGAAACATTGTTGGAGTCTACTACTCCAATCCAACCTCACAATGAAAATTTGATTACAATGTTTAGGGCACCAACCCAAGGAGCCCCAACCCCTGCACCGAGCTCCAACTTAGTGATCTTCAATGAACATAATTAATTATAGAAATTATAGCCTTGTTACAAAAGGAGCTTTGTAACTATTATGCAAATCTCTCTACTGGTTCTTCTCTCTCTAATTATTTGCCAGTTCTTTTCTCACCTCTCAGTTGCAACGCAATCTCCTGATGCAACTTACTCTCTTCTACACCTTCACTGATTCAATCTCTTCTTCTTCTTTGCTTGTCCTACTCTCTACCGGTTTTTCTCTCTACCGATCCTCTCTTCTCCCTACTACACTACTGCTCTCCACCATCGGTCTTAATACCTTAGTTAGATGTCTACAATCTGATTCGTATTGGTTCTCAGCTTGTCTTCTCTACAATCTTTTATGACTCTTCTTTGCCAGTTCTCTCTCCACTGGTATCCTCCTCTCACAGGCTCATTTGCAGACTATTGGTTGCCTCACTCTTATCAGTTGAACTCTTCAACCCAATTCTCTCTCACACAGTCTCTCCTCTCATACTCATTGAGAACTTGGCTTATTTCTTCTCTAACATGCAACAACACTCTCTTATTCAACAAAAACACCTTCATCGATTTAGACTAGCATATTTATCAACAAGTCTTCTTGCCAAATACCAATTCAAACTTCAGGCAGTTGGGGTTTCTTCATTGACCTTGAGGCAAAATAAATTTAATCAGATCTCATCAGATCTGATCGCCTTGATTGATGAACTACAACACATCAATCAACCCCACGATTTTTGTGTTTTCCAGAACATACCGTCCATATTTAGCAGTCCGGATTTAATTCATTGACTGATCTCAAGGTCAATCACCAAAAAAGTCTTGGCGGTTTCCTTCACCTACCTCAAATTGATCAACCAGTCTGGCCTGGATCTCTATTGTCTATTTTACCTCGAGATGCAAACCTCTACTACACATCCCATGAATCAAGGAGTCGACATAAATGTCGATCTGTCACCATCTACCTCACCGACAGACACTTCACCAACACACCACGCCGACCTGTGCATGCATGCTTGCCACATCAACTCCACATGGCCACTTTATCGGCATCCACCTTTGCTAGGTCATCTGTGTCAGTTGGGATAGGATCACGAACCAACCCCATAATCTAGCTCATCTTCCAGTTCACAGACCCTGCCGATTATACCCTAAACGGTCTACAATCATCCTTGCACTTTTCTTCTCTCCCAGTAATGAGTACTTGATGTGTGTCATGTTGATTAAATGAAATTAAGGATAAATTACATTAGAATTATTTTGTGGTTAATTAGCTAGTCGATTATTTTTAATTGTCAAGTTAGAGTGAATGTTGGATTATTAGTGAGAATTATACTTGGCTTGAGTAATTGTTTAAAGAAATAAAAGAGAAAGAAAGTTGATTTTAGTTATTCGTTATTAAATTATTTATTTACTTTTGTGTTGAAAAGAAAAAATAAAAATAAAAGAGTAATAGAAATAATTTAAATTAGATTTTAAATTTTTACAAAAGGGATTAAGTTCATGTTGACTTTAGTGTGAGAGGGAATTGTATTTTTAATAAAAATATAAATGTTTTAAAAATTAGAGTATTTATTTATTACCATATGGTGGAATTAAAGATGGGTTCTACATTTTTTTGAACAAGGATTATTATTTTCCAAAATTTGGAGATTTCCAACCCTACAATGGATTTTTGAAATTTTGATTGGGAAGGATTTGCTTGGAGAGATTTTGTGGGTAGGAGCTTGTTGGATTTGAGCAGGAAAACTCTTGTTGCTACTCGGTTTTTGTGAGCTCTTTCGGAGTATTTGTCTCCATGTTTCATTTTGAAATTCTTCAACTTGAAGGTGAGTTTATTTGATTTCTCTCTTGATTCTTTATGAAATTCTATAATTCTTGTTGCAAATGGATAGCAAATGGATTTAGAACCTTTCTCCAACTTCAATATTGGATTTTAGTTTAGATATGAATTTTTTTGTTTCAACTTTTTTTTAAAATGAGAGTTGCTTTGGGGAAATGCTGCCCAAATTTTTACGTATGCCCAATAAGTGAATTTTATTTCAAAAGTGTGATGTTTTTGATTACGAGAAAAACAGGTTTTGAAGGGACGCCAAAAGCCTTAACAATAGATCCTTAAAAGATGAGAGCATTAAGAAACAAGAAAAGACATTCTGCAAAAAAACCAGCACAGTTCTGGGCAAAAGACAACATAAAAGCCCAACAAAACCAGCAACATCTAGCTAAAATAGAAGAAAGACAAATTACTTAATATTTTTAAGGGCAGTAGCCAAATTTTTGCTAATCCCTTACAAATCTTTGATATTATTCCTGAGCATTGGGATTTCCTTGGAAGAGGCCAAAGCAGTTTTTTTCATACTCGCCCTAGTCCTTTTGGCCGCACCACCAGGAGCACTTTCCATGTTCCCTACCTCAATAGCATCTAGGTCCACAACATGTTTGGAAGTGTTGGAGCCATCAAGGAACTTGGCAATTTCCTCCATATTCCTAGTCACAGAGGTAAGGATATCCGGAATCAAAGCCAAAAAGTTCTTCATGGTGGTCTTTCCTTCCTCCAACTTACTAATATGAGCTTCCTACTTCTCCAATTTTTCCTCCATAACCTTTTCCATTGCTCCTAGCTACTTTCATTTTTCTTTCCTCGCTCTTCCTACTGCTTATCAATTTTTTCTAGTTTATTGATTCTTTCATATACCCACCTATCAAAACCCATTCGAGCCTTAGACTAGTTCTTGAGTTTATCCAGAATAATCCCATCTCTAGCTTTATCATGTTCTTGATAGCTCAATGATGAACAATGACTACCAAACCGGTACTGAGAGGGGCGGTGAATAAGTACAGACACAAAAACTTTTCCTGAACCAGTTTGACTACAAACAGTAAACTTGACTGGCAATCACTAACACCGGTCTGAATCAAATTGCTACCGGTTAAACACAATGTGACTTTGATAGACATAAACTGACAACACTTAGCTTTCCATTCAGCTTACTCCCACATTTCTAGTTTATCCTTATGCATAAACAGATAATCTATCATCAGAGATACAATGATTTACTTGATCAACATGATTCACCACTAAACAGGAAATAAAAAAACATCACATAAGAGAGGCATCACACATGACACACATATTTTTCACGTGGAAACCCAACTGGGAAAAACCACAGTGGGAATGAATACCCACAAGTTGTTTTGAACTCTTTATAAGTCCACTCTGTTAGGAGCCTAGTCCGGTTAGAGACTGTTACAACAGGTTTTGTTAGGAACCAATCCTATTAGGGATCACTCGGTTAAGGGATGGCTAGAATACCCGGTTAAGGGTTACCTTGTAAGAGGGTTTAATGACCTCAATGGTTTTGAGTCACCCTGTTAAAGGGTTTACAACAAGCTGGTTAAAGCTACCCTATTAAGGGATTTTCTAACTGTTGAAGTGGTTAGAGATCAACAGGTATTACAATGATCTGGTAATAGCACTCAATGCCAATGCAGATCTTCTTTAGCTCCTTCCTTCTACACACACACTATGCAAGTATCAATCCTCTCAACTGGTGTGGCAAGAATCATGTATCTCTGCACTTAGATACATACACAACATTTGCCAATAGCCTCAATGTGAAGAACAACATCGACCTTATAGGAAATAGATAGGTCAGTAGCATAAACCCTAAACCCTAAGACATTTAGGTTGAGCAATTTGGACTATTCAATCCTGACCATTGAACACTTTGCATTTGAATACAATGGTCTTGAATAGATCTCAAGACATTCTCCATCATTCGTTCTTCACTACTTCATGGAGGCGATAACCCATCATGCGTTCTCCACCGTTTATAGAGACTTCACACATTCCTGAGGTAGATAGGATCAATCTCCTTCATGCAAGATCCTTCATGCGCATAAGGCTGACGTGGCAACACTATCTGATCTCCATTACAATGCTAACTCATCATACGATGTCATTGATTTAATTACACATGCTTTGAACACTTCAACCGGAAACCCCGAGACTGGGACTACCAACCGATAGTCATGCCATATGAACCCTTAAAACAAAACATTTCATATACCGGTTCACGTTCCGACATACTAGTTCCAGTTCTCACTTTGACATACTGGTTTACTTTGACAAACATATCGCTTCACCTTTTGCACATATGCCGGTTTACAACATTATACCGGTTCACTTTGCCAGTTGCTTAACTTTAATAAACCGATTCTCTTCAACATATTACCAGTTCACTCTTGAGTATATTGACATCAATGACAACATACAATGTCACCATGTTATCATACTCTACACTTATGCCAACAATCTCCCCCTTTGGCATTGATGGTAATATACAAGGATATCTCTCTGCTTCACATCTTCTCCCCCTAAGTTGTAGCTATCTGTTCTCCATCACATCTTCTCCCCCTTTGACAACAATGCCAAAGTGGAGGCACAAGTTGCCTTGTTCCACTATGCTACTCCCCCTGAGGAGTAGCATCCTTCAACACATCAATCGTAAAGAGATATATCAATGTAGGACCTGATTGATGTGGAGCACATACCTTTAATTTACCTCTTGAAGGAGCAACACCCCTAATTCACCTCTCAAATGGGTAAATATAGCCTTCGGTAGAGGCTTGGTGAATATGTCTGCTAACTGCTCCTTACTAGAAACATGTTCCAATACCACCTCTTTGTTCTGAACCTTTTCCCTCAAGAAATGATACTTGAGCTTAAAGTGCTTGGTTCTAGCATTTAAAACTAGATTCTTGGAAATGTTAATTGCACTTGTATTGTCACAGAATATACTTACCAATTCAGATACAGGAACTTTGAAGCCATTCAATACATGCTTCATCCAAATAGTCTGGGTGTAGTTCATAAAAGTTTCAACATACCCACTTCTGCTGTAGACTGAGATATACAACTATACTTTTTACTCATCCATGAGACCAATCTACCACCGAGAAAGAATGCACCACCGGTTGTACTCTTCCAATCATCCACAATACCAGCCCAATCAGCATCTGTGAACACTTTCAGGTTGAAATCATAATTGTATGGATACCATAATCCATAGTCAATATTTCCCTTCAGATATCTAAGAATCCGCTTGACTGCTACTAGGTGAGATTCTCTTGGGCTTTTCTGAAACTGAGTGGTAATAACCACTGCATGTGCAATGTTCGGTCTTCTATGCACTACATAATGCAACTTACCAATAATTGATCAGTATTCCTTCTCATTTACCAATGCTGAGTCATCCTCTTTTGATAGTTTACAACTGGTCACCATTGGTGTACCAACTGGTTTGCTATCTTCCATGCCAAAGGTCTTCAACACCTCTTTGACATACTTGGACCGAGTAATAAAGATTCCATCTTTAATTTGTTGAATCTATAGTCCAATGAAGAACTTAATCTCCCCTATGAGTGACATTTCAAATTCCTTCTTCATCTCATTTGCAAAGTCATGACTCATCCTATCATCTCCACCAAAGATTATGTCATCAACAAATACTTCACAGATCAAAATCTGATCTCCTTCTGATTTCAAGTAGAAATTGCTATCTTCACTTGTTCTTTCAAATCCAATCTTCACAAGATGGGAGTGCAAGCGTTCATACCATGCTCTTGGTGCTTGCTTCAGTCCATATAAGGCTTTATGTATCCTACACACCATGTCACTATCTTCTGATAGGGCAAACCCATCTGGTTGCTCTATATACATCTCCTCTTCAAGTATTCAATTTAAAAATGTAGATTTTACATCCATTTGGTATACCTTGAATCCTTTAAAAGTTGCATATGCAAGAAGCATACGAACTCCTTCCAATCTTGCTACTAGAGCAAAGGTTTCTCCATAGTCTTCTCCTTCTTCTTGGGTGTATCCTTTACATACTAGTCTGACTTTGTTCCTTACCATTGTACCATCCTCATTTAGCTTATTTCTAAAAACCCATTTGGTTCCAATGACATTTTTATGCTCCGATCTGGGTACCAAATACCATGTACCATTGTTTTCTATCTGATCAAGTTCCTCCTCCATAGCCTTGATCCAGTCTTCATCTTTATGTGCCTCTTTGAATGATTTAGGCTCAAATTCAGAGATCATACATGAGTTTTCTCTGACCTTCTTCTCATAAGAATTCTTGCATCTTTGTCTCCTATGATCTACTTTGGATCATGATTGAGTTTGACATACCTAGGTATGTTCTTAATAGCTTCCTCTTTCTTTTCTTCATCATCCTCATCTTCATCAGCATCAACTTCTACCGGTGTAGGAGCACAATTACTGGTACTATGTTGATTTGCAACCGGTTCCCAGAAGGTTACTACCGGTTCATCTCCTACTTTCTTGCTACTAGTTTCCTCTGATTTCTTAGAGTTTTCATCAACCCTAACATTGATGCTTTCAACGATTCTCTGAGTCCTATTATTGATACATTTGAGAGCTTTACTTTTGGTGGAATATCCTAGGAATATTCCTTCATCACATTTTGATGTTCACTCCTCTTGATATAACATTTGCTACCAAATACTCTAAAGTAGCTTACCACTGGTGTCTTACCGGTCTAGTACTCATAAGGAGTCTTATCCTTTCCTTTCTTGATGAGTACCCGGTTCATTGTGTAGACTGCAGTGCTCACCGCTTCTCTCCAAAAGGTGTGAGCAACTTTTCCTTGGATTAACATAGTTCTAGCCACTTCAACCACAGTCTGGTTGTTCCTCTCTGCTAAGCCATTCTGCTGTGGAGTCCAGGGGGCAGACAATTGCCTCTTAATGCCATTCTGTTTACAATATTTGTTGAATTCACTGGAAGTGAATTCCCCTCCTTGATCAATTCTAAGGCATTTGATTCTCCTACTACTTTCCTTTTCTACCAGCGCTCTGAAAGCTTTGAACTTTCCAAAGGCTTCATACTTGTCCTTCAAGAATGTGACCCACATCATTCTTGAGCAATCATTTGTAAGAATCATAAAATACCTATCTCCCTGCACACTCCTAGTTTTCATAGGACCACACAAATCAATATACACAAGATCACGTAAATTGTCTATAGTGAAAGATTTACCTTTGAAAGTTGAGGAAGACATTTTCCCTAGTTGACACTCTCTACACAAAGGATTTTCCAGTTTACTCAACACTGACAATCCTCTAACCGTCTTGATCTTACTTGCCTTCACAATGTTATCAAAGTTGACATGGCAGAGTCTCCTATGCCATATCTAGCTATCATCAAACCTGGCCATAAGACATGTATTGACATTTGCATTCAGCTAAAATAGGTTACCTTTGGTCTGCATACTAGTGGCCATCAGTTCACCATTCTTCCCTTTTATTTTGCACACTCCATTTTTTAATTCCAGAGTGAGTCCACTATCATTTAGCTAGGCAACACTCAAAAGGTTGTGTCTGAGACCATCTACCCAATACACATTGTCAGCACTATTCTTTCCATTCAGAGAGATGGACCCTCTGCCTTTGACTATACATGGTGCATCATTACCAAAATGGACAACACCACCATCATACTCTTCCAGATATAGAAACTTACTCCAGTCACCAGTCATATGGTGAGAACATCCACTGTTAATAATCCACTCATTGGAATTATCAAAGTGGGAGACAAGAGCCTTCTTGTCAGACACATCTTCCTTGACTGCAACAAACACAATGTCTTCATTTTCTTCATCTTCTGATTCCTCATCAGTGACACCTTCATCAACTACCACAAAACAGTTTCTCCGATTTCCTCCTTTGAACTTCTTGAACTTTTCTGGTTTGTCCTTGCTATCACCATTAGGATAGTTTACAACAATGTGTCCTATCCAGTTACAAGAAAACCATTTCAAAGGGAGTTTACCTCTGTATTTACTAGTTCCCTTAGGAAGTCTCTTGGCAAGAAGAGCTTCAAATTCCATAAGAATCTCCTTGTTATCCATTTCTTTGCTCTATCTTGATTCACCGTTGGTGCTTGCTTCTTTGCCTTTTCTAGATGGTGCAGCTGATTCTCTAAAGGCTGATTCAGTCTTCTAAACACTACCATCAAAACTGTTTAACTCATAAGAAGTCAACTTTGCAATGATGGAGTATAGGGATACCTTAGTCTTGTCTATTAACCTCAACTCCTGAATAGCTGCAACCCTTATTGCATAGACTGGTAATAAGGATCTCAAGACTTTGCTAACAACAGTGGCATCATCTATTTTACCTCCTGCACTCTTGATGTCTCCAACAATAGTCTTGATTCTTATTCCATATTGTTGAATGGTCTCACCTTCAACCATCTGCATGTCTTCAAACTTTCCTCTAAGGCTTTCTTCCTTAGCTTGTTTTACATGCTCATCACCGCCATAGATATTCTCAAGAGTATCCCATACTTCTTTGGGATTTTCTTTTTCCTGAACATCAATAAACTCAATATCAGAAAGGTTGCTAATAAGAGCTTCCATTACTTGCCCATTCTCCTGGATTTCTCTTCTTTGATCATCAATGAGGGTACCGATAGGGACAACATAAGCATTCTCGACATAGCTCTAGTGTTGAGCACCTATGCTTTTAATATATATCTTCATTTTGTCCTTCCATATTTTGAAATTATCTTTGTTGAACTTTGGACCTTCCCTCTTCATCATTTCAATAGGATCTTTCCCTCAAGCGGTTAGGCTTACAACATAGAGGACCTTGAAGGATGCTCTGATACCAATTGATAACTCAATGATGAATAGTGAGTACCAAACCAGTACTGAGAGGGGGCAGGTGAATCTGGACAAACACAAAATTTTTTCCTAAACCAGTTTGACTACAAATAGTAAACCTGACTGGCAATCACTAACACCAGTCTAAACCAGATTACTACCGGTTAAACATAATGTGACTTTGACAGACATAAACCGACATCACTTAGCTTTCCATACAGCTTACTCCCACATTTCCACTTTATCCTTATGAATAAACAAATAATCTATCATCAAAGATACAATGATTTACTTGATCAACATGATTTACCACTAAACAGGAAATAACAAAACATCACATGAGAGAGGCATCACACATGACACACATATTTTTCACGTGGAAACCCAACTCGAAAAAACCATGGCGGGGATGAATGCCCACAAGATGTTTTGAACTCTTTATAAGTCCACTCTATTAGGAGCCTAGTCTGGTTAGAGACTGTTACAATAGGTTCTGTTAGGAACTGATCCTGTTAGGGATCACCTGGTTAAGGGATGGCTAGAATACCCGGTTAAGGGTTACCTTGTAAGAGGATTTTATGAACTCAATGGTTTTGAGTCACCCTGTTAAAGGATTTACAACAAGCTGGTTAAAGCTACCCTGTTAAGGGATTTTCTGACTGTTGAAGTGGTTAGAGATCAATAGGTATTACAATGATCTGGTAATAGCACTCAATGCCAATGCAGATCCGCTTTAGCTCCTTCCTTCTGCACACACACTATGCAGGTATCAATCCTCTCAACTGGTCTAGCAAGAATCACGTATCTCTACACTTAGCTACACACACAACATTTGCTAACAACTTCAACATGAAGAACAACATCAACCTTATAGGAAACAGATAGGTCAGTAGCATAAACCCTAAACCCTAAGACATTTAGGTTGAGCAATTGGACGGTTCAATCCTGACCATTGAACACTTTGCATTTGAATACAATAGTCTTGAACACATTCTCCATCATTCGTTCTTCACTACTTCATGGAGGTGATGACCCATCACGCGTTCTCCACCATTTATAGAGACTTCGCACATTCCTGAGGTAGATAGGATCAATCTCCTTCATGCAAGATCCTTCATGAGCACAAGGCTGACGTGGAAACACGATCTGATCTCCATTACAATACTAACTCATCACACGATGTCATCGGTTGAATTACATAGGCTTGGAACACTTCAACCAGAAACCTCGAGACTGAGACTACCAACCAGTAGTCATGCCATATGAACCCTTGAAACAAAACATTTTGTATACTGATTCATGTTTCGACATACCAATTCCAGTTCTCACTTTGACATACCGGTTCACTTGGACAAACATACCGCTTCACCTTTTGCACATATGCTAGTTTACAACATTATACGGGTTCACTTTGCTAGTTGCTTAACTTTAATAAACCGGTTCTCTTCATCATATTACCGGTTCACTCTTGAGTATATTGACATCAATGACAACATACAATGTCACCATGTTATCATACTTTGCACTTATGCCAACAGTTCTCTTCTCATTTCCTCCTTATCCTTATCCTGCTCAGTTTCCATTTCCCTTTCCTGCTTATTAATCTGATTGTCCTGCTTTTCCATAGGTTGGCTATTAACATTACCAATACTCACGTTGTGTGTAGGGCTATTCTGATCAGAAAAATCCTTTGCTCCTCCTTCATCTTCCCCCACTTCCTCTTCTTTCCAGCTCTCCTCTCCGTCAAACTCATCGGTCCCCATGTCACTTCCATCTTTTCCCATGTCCTTAGAATCAACCTGTGTATCCTTTTGTTTACCCATGTCCTCTTGAATTTTCTCCACAATGGCTTTTTTAACCTTTTTTCTCTGTATCAACTCATCCTTACTGGGCCCACATTCCTCAATTTTCCTCTTTCATTTCCGCGATGACACCAACTACCTTTTATTTGCCTGAATAGCCAAAATTTTACAATGCTCATAAATGAGCAAAATAAGGTCGTAATGAAGCACAGGAGAAGAGGGGTTCTTACTATGCTTGTTCAAAGGCTGCGACAGAGACCTAAAAAGGTAATAGGGAAGAGAGATCCTCTTCTCATTTGTATAGTGATTTAGAAGCACAAAATGGTAGGTGTGGACCTTAGTGAAATGACCCTCCACAGTAATATATTCCATAATTGCATTAAGCACACAACCCCAGATTTTTTTGATATTATAAGCATCATAACACCCCCTGAAGCTTTTCCTAATTTTTCTCTCTCCTTCTCTTTATGCGGAAAGAGCTTCACTACATTATTAGACATGTTAAGGTCCCTAAAGAAATTAAGACCAGAATGGGGCATACTTGTGACTATAGAAATGAGGTCCACGTCCAGCTTGAATCTAACACCATGAATTTTGAAGGACCCATTTTTCCAATTTTTAGTAACTTTGGTAACCTCCAAGTTAACTCTACTTTTATCATAGTCTACCAGTTTTTCCATGAAATGCGTCATGAAACCCTTCTCCATCTTTGTCCATATCTTAGGCATCTCCCGCCATCTGGAAATGTTATCAGGTTCCTCTCTTCTTAGATCACCCCCATTTTAGAATTCGTTTTACAATTTCTCTACTTTTGCAACTTCAAAGCTTTCTTCCAAATGACACTCGAATTTTTGAAAATGCACACCCACAAAGTGTGCGAGATTTTAATATTCTTTTTTAGGACTCTTCCCTTCTGACGTGCTATCTTTACCTTTCTAAAAATTTGATGATTAATCATTAATACTTCCATGATTAATGTGTGATCCTTCTTTCCCCATAAATCAGTCCTTTCTAAAGAGTTCTTTAATATTAAAATCAATATTATCTTCCCCATTCCATATGCTTTGAGCTTTGGAAATAACTTTAAGGTTAGCAAGACCATCTGGTACGACATTCTTTTCCCTGAAAGCATGCTCAATAATAATTGATTTAAAGCTAGAAATAATTTCTCTAGCTTTAAAAATAATATTTTCTATAGTCCACGAAGGCTCAACTTCTCCCTTAAGGTATTTAATAATGTTAAGAGAGTCTGCCTACAACCATAGATTATCATGATTGAGATTTTTAGCTATAATCAATATATTCAGTGTCGACGAGGCTTCAACATAATGACTAGTTTGGTTACCCAAAGGGTCAGTAACAGCCACAAGGCAACTTCCAACAAAATTCCTGGCAATGCCCCCATAACCAGCATTCCTAGGATTTCCCTTAGAGGCCTCATCAAATTTGGCCTTGATCCATCCCTGGGAAGGAAAGGACCAGAAAAGACCATCCCTACCTTTATCCTTGTTGTTTCTATTATTGGAGAGGTTCCATCTTTCATTAAAGTCTTCTTTAACAGCTAAACCATTATCAATTCCATATAAACATTCATAGATCCCTCTATAGATTTTATCCACCACAACTTCAAGGTTCACACTTTTTTCCCTAAAAATCTTATTGTTACGCTCCTTCCAGATGTTCCATATGACAATAGGGAGAGTAAGTTTCCAAAGCTCAACATTCTTAGAATCGGAACTAGGGCAATACCATTGCTACCAAAACTCTTCCAGAGAGTTCGGGAAAACCAAACTCAACTTCCACTTACTAAAAATAATATTCCAAATTTCCTGACTGAAATTGCACTGGTAGAGGATATGGCAAGCAAACTCCTCCTCCCTGCAGCAAAGACAACACCTATTAGGAAAAACAAATCCATGCTTATGGAGATTATCAAGAGTTAGCACCTTATTTTGGATAAAAATCCAAAAGAAGATATTAATTTTGGGCGTCAACTTCTTTATCCACACTTTCGTGCACAAAGGGATCTCTTACGGAAATTTGTAATGGATAGATACTGCAGAAGACAAAAAATATTTCCCATTAGAAGTTTCCCTCCAAATCAAACAATCCTTAGAATGCTCCATAAATATTTTGGAAGAAAGCAAGATCTACAAAAATTTTAATCCCGAACAAAGCTGGCTGAACTCAATCCACTTCCCATTTCTCCAGTAGTCTCTAACAAAGTCTCCATACATGCTTTTGAACCAGTCTTTCCATTCCTTAAGAATGGGGATTTCCTCTAGCGGTTTATCTGTTAGCCATCTTTCCTCCCAGAATCTAATAATTCTTCCATTCTCCAATTTCCACTTTCTTCCAGCTACAGCACAAGCTTTAGCCATTTGAACTACATTCCAAATTGCAGAGCCTTCCACAAGAAAAGAAATTTTCGTAAATTCTTCCTCAGATGGTTGCATGTGAAGGTATTTCTTTTTCCAAATTGAATTCCATTCCCTTTCCTCCCCTTTCATTCTCCAAATTTGTTTAGCTAACAAGGCATTATTCATAGTTATAATGTTCCTTAATCCCAAAACCCCAAAAGCCTTAGGAGTCTAGGAAATGAGGGGGATTCTATTTTTATCTTCCACTCCCGACCATAAGAATTTTTTCTGAATTCTTTCAATGGCCTCAGCAAACTTCTTGGGGATTTTGAACAGACTAAGGGCATAGATAGGCAAATTTTGAAGGGTAGCCTTAAGCAACATCACCTTACCCACTTGGCTAAGGAGGGCTCCTTTCCATCGAGCTAGTTTGAAATTGAATCTATCAACAAGATTCATCCTAAAATTCTCCGAAGGCTTTAAGCATAGAGGGAGACCCAAATAAGTAGAAGGGAACTCAATAATTTTACATCCAAGGATTCTTTCGATCCTTCTTTATCTATCCACAGGGGTATTGATGAAGAACAAAGAACTCTTATCCCAATTTATTTTTTGACCAGAAGCAGCTTCTTAGGAATCCATAACACTCTTCATGTTTATCGCTTCTCTTATGGTAGCTTCTCCCATAGTGATAGAATCATCAACAAACTATTCATGAGTATAGGTTAAGCTAGATGAGGAAGGTTTTAGGCCTTTGAGTTTCCCTTCTTCCACGCTTCTCATAATAAATGTACTCAAACTTTCAGCTAGAATAGTAAACAAAATAGGAGAGATAGGATCCCCCTATCTTAGGCCTCTAGAACTTTTGAAGAAACTGGAAGGGGATCCATTAATAATAACTGCAGAAGTTGAAGTGCCAGTCAACTAAGAACAAAGCCGAATCACCTTTTCCCTAAACCCAAAAGCTTTCATAATTCTAAAAAGGAATTTCTAATTCACTCTGTCATAGGCCTTAGACATGTCGAACTTAAGAAAAAACCCCTTTTTTTTAGCAACAGTTAAAGAATGAATATTCTCATGTACAAAAATGATGGAATCCAGAATCTATCTACTAGGGACAAAACCATTCTGCTGAGATGAAATAATGTGGGGGAGGATATCCAACATTCTGGAAGTAAGAACCTTAGATATTATCTTGTAAACATAATTACAAAGACTGATAGGTCTAAACTTATTGAGAGAATCAACTCCAGAGATCTTAGGAATAAGAACGATAAAGGTAGCATTGAGCTCTTTTAGAAGCCGCCTAGAACCAAAGAATTCTTTAACTCCATTACAAATATCAATCTCCACAATATGCCAAAATTTTTGGAAGAAGAACATAGGGAATCCATTCGAACAAGGTGACTTGTCTCCAAGAAAGGAAAACATAGCCTTTTTGATTTCCTGATTCGAAGGGATCCGAGAAAGATTTTTGTTGTCATCCTCATTTAAAATGAAAGGGATAGCTTGAGCTAGAAGGTTTTGATTTCTGATATCCAGAACGTCCACACCTCCCAAAAGATTACTAAAGAAATCCATAGCTTCCTTTCTTATTTCATTTTCATCCGTCAAAATCCCCCTCTTGTAGGATAAACTGGAAATCCTATTGGCTGCCCTATGCTTAAGAGCAGTCATGTGAAAAATGGGTATTTTTTTCACCTTCCTTCAAATACAATGCTCTTGATGTTTGTCTCCAAAAAATTTCTTCATTAGAGATAATTTCATGGTATTTGGACAACAACCCATTTTCAACATTCCTCAAATCCTCAGAAAGCCCTTCCACTTGAATTTTATCTTGAACTTCTTTAATATTTGTCTTAATATGAGCTTTCATTTTAAAGATATCTCTAAAAGTCTCTTTGTTCCAGATTTTAACTTTGGCTTTGATAATATTAAGCTTTTTGGCCACTCTAAATAAGGTAGTACCCTCAACCTCCAAATTCCACCATTCGGCAACATAGATTTCCAATGAAGGGTGGTACAACCATGCTTTTTCAAATCTAAAAGGAAAACTTTGCTTTGCAGAATGATCAGAACCAATCTTAATGATAGATGCCAAAGAACAATTATACTGAGAAATCCAATCGGGAGAAATCAGGGATCTATCCAACCTAACTTGAATAAGATTAGAGCCAACTATTCTATTGGTCCAAGTGTAATTAATCCCTTGCATATCCACATCCATCAAAGCTTGACCATTAATAAATTCCATACGATCTTGTCTTCCCTCCAACTGCAAAGGAAGGTGTTAGAAATTAGGATCTTAGGATACTAATCATTATAAACAAGATATAAAATAAATGAAATGAGAATCATACATGCATAAATGTACACATTCCACAAGATATACATGGGGAAAACCCTTTCAGGTAAAAAACCCCATAAAGCATCATTTAATTAAAACACTTACAAATATAGTCTATCATAAAATAGACATGAACCTAGGGACACTCCTCCAATACTTCCACATGGCCAATAATACCTCATATGCATAGTGATACAACTCACCATAAAGCTCCAAATTCTCACACCTCTCAAATGAGAGAGAACCTCCTTAAACATAGGAGGAAGGGTGACTTAACTAGTCACACCTTTTCAATAACTCCCACTCATAAATAATTAATAATCTAATAGTTATTAGATTATAATTATTTTAAATGGGATATGCTTATAAAGCATATAATATATAAGGTTTTATAACCTTATATTAGAACATTATATATAAATGTTATAAGGATGTGATCCCTAATACCATTATGTTCTAACACTCCCCCTTAATGTTAATAGGGGATCACATGTCAATTTCCATAGAAGAAAAAATGAAGCACCCTAGTAACGTAGGTCTTCTTTGATAGTAATAAATAGGGACACAAATATATGCCAACATGAAGATCATGCATTCCAAACTACATGAAAGTCATCTTGTCATAATTTATAATCCCAGTGTTTTAAAAATGATGTTGTGAGGTCTTAAAAATTATATTGGAGCTGTGGTCCCCTCAAATTAGCCTCTCCCCAGGTTCATTACATAGTGCCCGTAGGTCTTAATAGAATGCTTTTACAAGTGGAAGTTTTACAAGGAGAAGAATTTACAATATGCTCGTAGGACTTAAAAATCTGCCCGTAGGTCTTACGATACTATGCCCATAGGACTTAAAAAAAAATCTGCCCGTAGGTCTTACGATACTGTGCCCGTAGGACTTAAAAAAAATCTGCCCGTAGGACTTAAAAAATAAAGGATTTAGCCACTAGGTGGTGTCATTAACATGCACACTCCCCCTCAATGGCATCACCTAAGGCCAAGCATTATTTGAATTTGGAGCATATAATGCCTAAAGGTCTTATGCCTATTAGGTCTTAAATCTAGGATTTAGCCACTAGGTGGTGTCATGTACACTCCCCCTTAATGGCATCACCTCAAAGCCAATCACTGAATAGAGGATTTCAAAGTGATGGCTAAAATTATAATATATAGTATGTATTCATGATCTTCAAAGTGTCTTTATTATAGAATGATTTCACTTGAGTGAGTTGCCCATGATCTTCAAGGTGCCTTTATTATAGAATTCTTTCATTTGAGTGAGGTGCCCATGATCTTCAAGGTGCCTTTATTATAGAATGCTTTCACTTGAGTGAGGTTCCCATGATCTTCAAGGTGCCTTTATTATAGAATGCTTTCACTTGAGTGAGGTGCTCATGATCTTCAATGTTCATTTTGATCTTTAGAAATGATATTCTCTAGAAAGAGTAAAGTAACTTCAAGTAATATGGTACTTTCATATGTATCCAAATGGAACTCTTCCATAAATCTTCAAGGCCATATTGATTCTTTAAGAGCTACATTCATATTTTGTCCATTTGATTCAAAGACACATAGAAGATAGTCTTCTTATTAAAGTATTGCAACATCCATGTTATAGCACTTGCACCATATATTTTGAAGGCATAACCTCACCATAGAAGAAACAATATAGTTAGCAACATAGTAATCAACTTCATTTTTGGTGCAAAGAAAGAACATAATATTATTTTTTTGTCATTTCCCAAAGATCATATAATATTCCTTATAAAAATATAGTCCAATGATTGGTAGAAAGGAGATCAACATATATTTTCATGAGAAATAATTTGTTGTCTTGTTTAAAATACAAAAATAGACATGCTACTACATATAGTAATGATCCATAAAAAATTAGGCAACGGGTGAGCTATCCTTCCTAGGTTTGCTCCCCAGACAGTTTATAAGGGCGATAGTCACCCATTATAAATAGTATGATTGAAAAAAAATGGATCAAATATAGAATAGAATAACAAATCACTTGGATCTCCAAAAAAGGATGCTAATGAGAAATTTTTAAATTTACGTATGCATATTTAATAGCCTTTATATTTCATAGGTAAATATTTTATCCTCTATCTATAGATGATCATTGTGATAATTTGATAGTAAATCATTCATACATCAAACATAGTACAAGTAGGAATATCCTCAATATTAATATAATTCATATCCTTCATCAAATACTAAAAAAATGAGTTAAGATAATTCATGATGTTCCTTCCTTTATTCCTACTAGTTCATATGTGACTTTTTGTGATGCGCTTAAAGGACTAATATAAATAATAACAGGTACTTTGAGAGGGCCACTTGAAGGGCATGTAGCACATTAAAGTAAAGTTAGTTGATTGAAGATTCAAAATTCATTCCATGGGTCTTAAATATATATGAAGACTTCCTTTTATTTATTGTATTTTTTTAAATATTGAAAGTAGATGGGAAATGTCATATGTAGACAAATTATACGATAATGACAATGGATACCAAAAATTACCCTATAAAGCATCATTTAATTAAAACACTTACAAATATAGTCTATCATAAAATAGACATGAACCTGGGGACACTCCTCCAATACTTCCACATGGCCAATAATACCTCATATGCATGGTGATACAACTCACCATAAAGCTCCAAATTCTCACACCTCTCAAATGAGAGAGAACCTCCTTAAATATAGGAGGAAGGGTGACTTAACTAGTCACACCTTTTCAATAACCCCCACTCATAAATAATTAATAATCTAATAGTTATTAGATTATAATTATTTTAAATGGGATATGCTTATAAAGCATATAATATATAAGGTTTTATAACCTTATATTAGAACATTATATATAAATGTTATAAGGATGTTGATAGTTCTGATACTTAATATAAGTACAGATCTAATAGCCAACAAGTTAAGAGGGGGGGCGGGGGGTGAATCATACAAACTTAATCATCCATAAAAACATCAGATTCAACCTCGGTAACATATATATCAGTCATATAACCAAAAACTATCAAACATACAAACTCAAAAGCATATGAACAATATGAACCTCATAACACCAGATTTAACATGGAAACCCAAATATGGAAAAACCCCTGTGGGATTTCGGACCCACTAAGAAATATACTCTTCTAGAGTATGCTCGGTTAAAAGCAAATCCTATTAAAGATTACAAACACATTGTTAGATGTGACCTGGTTAAGGGATTTCCCTCAAATCTATTAGGCTCTTCACTTTGTTAGAAGTGACCTTGTCAAAGGATTTCAAACACTCAATCAGAATGTCACCTTGTTAGAAGATTTTCATATAAGGCTGTTAAGTCCACTTGGTTAAGAGATTTCCTGTTACTTTCACAAAATAACAGTAATACAATCTATCTGCAACTTCACATCTAAAATGCTAAAGCAGATTCCTATTTGTTCAATACAATCTAGACATAGAACTAATCTTGTCTATCTGTTGGGCATCAATACTCTGTTATTATAACAGGTCTTCAAGCTTCTGTGCTCGATAATTACTATGTAGCATCCCTGTGCATACACTTGCCCGCATACATTGTTTATCAATAGTTTCCTATTTATAAACAATCTTCTAACCGCTTAATCTCCTTGATCACATTTCCCATGATCAATCATAGCCATCAGATCTTCAATCTTGTCTAGGTTCATTGTATCTTTCGATTTGAAAACATTTTACTTTGCCTTGGAACTTGCACATTCACCTTGGAACTTGTGTTAGGGTAATGCGGTTCAATCTGAGCTGTAGATCTTCTTGCCGACTTTCCATTGCCTTAGATTTGTTAACAAACTTCTTCTATGGCTTACCAATCATTGATCCGCTCCAGCTCATCAGCATCTTTCATTAAATATCACATGTAAACATTTTAATACATTCTGTTATAGCTCGGTTACAACTCGATGAATACTAAACTTCACTCGGTAGACATTCTATCTTCATTAACCGACTGTGATAACCTTAGGGTTTACCGACTAGGTTCCTTAGGGTTTACCAACTAGGTTCTTTGCTTGATAACATAGTATAGTATTAACCTTTGCATTTTACAACATATGTATGTTGTTAAAACAATCTAAAACATCAAGATCTCATCATTGTCTAACTTGGTAGAGTTGCCCATTGAATAACTTATCCCCTTATTCATCATATTCTTTCATGTGTCTTTACCGACTTCTTTATAATCTTCATATCATATTTCTTAAGATATGGCAGCATCATACTGAATTAGAAAATCAATTTCTTGACATCAATGACAAAATAATAATATCAAGACAGTAAAACATCTTTAATCAGTTATGTCCATAATCATCAACAACGTTCTCAATATCCTTATAATGTAATATTGCCAACAAATGTGATCCCTAATAACATTATGTTCTAATAGAAGGCCTCCCATCTTTTCATCCTCTTTTAAAGGGGTATTGAAATTTCCCATAATCATCCAGCTTTTATCACAAAAACTTTGTTTATCTTCAGCCAGGCTCCTCCAAAATTTAGTTCTTCTAGCTTTAGAATTAGGTGCATAGATATTAGTGATAACCCAGATAAAGTTATCCTTAATGTGCTCAAGCAAAACTGAGGTCCTATTAACCCCTGAAGCAATTTCCTTACCTTTAATAGTATTCAGATTCCAAAAGATAGTTGTACCTCTAGAGGCACCCTCCGAACTTGTTGCAATAACCCCATTACTCTTGAAAATTCTAATCCTTTCCATTTGATCCTTACACATCTTTGTTTCCTGAATAAGGACTACATCCAGTTTATGATCTCTTACAATATTACGCAACACATCTTGCTTATGGGGGACATTCAACCCTCTAATATTCCATGAAATTATCTTCATACTTTAACCAGGGATAAGGCTGACTCAATGGAGCTTTGTGTTCCATCAGCACGGTTCTTCCAACTTTCCTGTTCCCTCTGATTCTTTAGAGAGGGTCTCCCCTATTTTTTGCTATGACTTCCAACATCTACCACCTTCTTATTCTTGCTTCTGGTTAAAATACCTCCATTGGGTCCTCCATTATTTGACTTGTCTTCTTTAATACTGAAAACCCTAAGATTTCCCTCAAGAGCCACTATTTCCATACTTTTAGGAAGAGTTTGCTTGGGACTTCCATTGGTTAATAACAACAAAGGCACAATATCTGAAATATTATAGTCCTGCGCTTCATTAAAGTCTTCCTCATTTTCTTTATTATTAGATGAAGCTGAAGCATCATCGTAGGAAAACTCATCAACTTTACCCTGGATGATAGGACCAACCTTCAAATCCTCTGATTCATATTTTTGAACCTTTTCTTTGGTCCCATACTCTTCCTCCTTGTTACTTTCTTTTTGACTATTAGGACAGGCACAAATAGATTTTTCATTTTTATTATTCAAACCCTTCTTTTCCTTGTTTTCCATCTCGGTCACTTCCTTCTCAAGGACAACCTCTGAGGGTGGATCATCATTCTTCCCTTTTGTTTGCCATTTCTTCTTCGAGTTGCTATCATTTTTACCATTCTTACTCTTCTTGGATGGACAAGATTTTGCCAAATGACCCAACTTTTTACAATGAAAACACACAAATGGGAGAGATTCATATTCAATCACTTGGGTCCATTTAACCAATTTGGATAAAATCTCAATAGATTGAGGCATATCCATCATTTGATTAATATTACACAAATACGAGCAAAAACCAAGCTAGATTTACCTGTAGTCATTGGGTTGATCGATAGAAGTTCACCAAATGATCCTGCAATCCCTTTAAAGACCTCCTCATTCTAGAACTACAATGGAAGGCGAGGAAGACGCGTCCACACAGGCACCAACACAAAAAAGGAATCATCCAAAGGAAGGTAAGGAGCCCATTTCTGTAAAGCCAAGGTTGACTTGCCAAACATCCACGACCCTTCACAAAGCACTTTATTCATATCTTCTTCATTATTAAAAGCAAAGGGGAAAAAACCCCTAGGCAAAGCCGCCACATCCACTTGACCTTTGAGAACCCACTCCTTATAAAGTTTCTTACGACATCGATGTTAGGTCTAAAACTAGAAAACCGTCCAACCAAGGTCATAGCTAAGCCAGACATAGTGAAATCAACCAGCTTTTCTAGTACAAATATAGAAAAAACCCCTGTCATTGGATTAGAAAGATTTTTAACTTCCGAAAGTCCAGATTGCACCAAAGGCCTAACTCCAAAAAGAGCTGACCATTTCTTTTCCTTATCTCTATCATGTGGGTCCCTAGTTTTGGAATCTTTATCTTCCACCAATTTGACTTTCGCCTTGTCCCCCTCTATATCCTGAGATGCCTAGGGACCTACATGATTACCAACTCCAATCGCAGAATGACTGCCATCCCCATGTTTGAAATTTGAATTTCCTGCTCGCCGCTCTACTTGCCGCTCCTCTCCTCTCATGCTTATTTTTTTGGATAGTGTTGAGTCCTTGTTATGTTGTTCACCCATCAACCAATGAGTTTTAAGGAATTTTTGATTTGGCAAGTTTTAATTTTTTGAGTTTTTGGAGGTCCATCAATGGTGGATGGCCTCCAAAACTTGGTTATTGGTCTCGTTAGACTTTTTGAAAAATGTGAATCTGATGTTTTGAATGTGAAATTATTATGTGTAATAATGATATTATTTATGAAAATTTCATTTGTGGATTGAATCAGATCCGTTCTCCTAGCGTTAGGGCCAATTGAGTAATTGAATAAATGTGCTAGAAATGCATTGATGCCATGAGTTATTTGTGTGAATTTAAAAAAAAAACTCAGTCAAAACAAAATCATAGTAAATGTTATTTCCTGTGCAATGCGTAATATTTTTATTGTTTTTAAATTCAATATATATATATATATATATATATATATATATATATATATATATATAATTTGTAAAATTGTAATTTCCAATTTGTAATTTTTATGCAGAATATGGTATTGGATGAAACTCGGTCTTCTTTAAAAGAAATATCAGTTTACTAATTAATTTATAAATATATGTGTATATATTTATACTATGTGTTTTGAATTTACTATTCGAAGAAAATGTTAAATATTGATTTGATGTAAATGCAAATTAGTCGTACAAATGAAATTTATATTGTTAGCCATCAATTATGTTTAGTCGATATGACTTTGAATTGGAAATATTATTTTGATTTATATATCAAATTTAGTTTTCAAAAGTATTTTCAATGTTAATTTCATTATCTAGAAATTTGAAATTCAAGTGATATTTGTTATAGCCAAATTGACTTAAATTGAAATGATTATATATTTGTTTTTAAATGATGTGTTGCTCCCTAATGTGGATTTTATTATCATGAAAGAGTCAGTTATTGAAATAGCTGCAATTAGAGATTGTTAGTTTTAAGTATATTTTGAGTGATTGTTCTGATTCCTTAACATGGATGAATTTAGAGTGCAAGTAGATTCGTTTGAGTGTTTACTTTGATTGGTAAATTTTCGGTGTTGATTTGGTAAAGTCATTCTCGTGTCATGATGGCATGTTGTTGGATATCAGTTTATTGTGAAAGTTGATTTGGTTAAGTTTTGGTTGTGGTCGTACATGCTTTATTGTGGTTTTGGTCTTGTTTTGTGGATAGACCAGTTGTTCGTTTCACACCTCCAATTGGTTTAAGCATGGTAGAAGGTTTGTTTAATCATATTGTCCTTCAATTTTTTTTTTTGAACTCCTTATGTTAGTTGGATTTTGTGTTTTGCCTTGGGTTTGTTTGGAGGTTATGTAGTGTCATAAGGAAGAGTGGCTTTCGAGTGGGGGCCATGCCCAAAGAGGTAGCAGGGTAACCCATCGAAAGTTGAGTAATAAGTGATAACTTAATAAAAAAATGGGGGGTTGGGTTTTACAAACATTAATCAAGATAAATTGTGCCTTGCTCATGGTTGAGTGCTAGTACAGACTTAGGATATAGTGGCAAGGCCTAGAATGGCAAACCAACTACCTTGTCCCCATGATAGGTTTGTTGGGTCAGCATGAGACATGGATGGGGGCCAGAGGTTTGGAAGAGGCTACCAGGGTAACCTAGGATGGGGGTCGGGGCCTATGGAGGACTGCCAGGGTAACCCATACAAGCTATGAAATGACACTCTTCCCTTATGTTCACTAGTGTGTAGTCATGTGTTGGCTTTACTTGGAGCATTCTTGTGAGAGTCATGCTTGTATGATTATGTCTTGTGTGAGTACCTGATGTACATGTGAGACCATGTGATGCTTTGTTGTGGCTTGTTTGAGGGCCTTAGTACTATCTCCTAGCACGGAGGGGTGGTTCTTTTATGGACCACATGGTCAGGTGGTAGTGCCACTTTCTGTTGGGTATTTTGTTTGTGCCTTCTTGCGATGGATTAGCTTTGCAGGTGCTCCAGATGTTTCTCTTGGATTAATTTCATTCCATTGTTCCAATTGGATCCTCTTTCATGCCTCAGATCATATTTGTATATCTTGGACCCTTATGTGGTTGGTTGTATAATTTGTTTATGTACGCCTTGATGGTAGGATGTAACTGATATAAACCTTATGTATTTTTCATCTTTTTATTTTATAGAATTGTCTTGCACTTGAAGCAAACCTAGAGACATAGCCCATTTGGGGTGAACTCCGTTATCAATTGGTGTTGTATGGTGTATGTGTTCATCTGGTTCCTTTTAATTTTGGATGTATGAATGGTATTATAATTAAAATGTATAATGTAATTTAGGTGATATTAATCTTAATTGGATGTATGAAGTTATCAATAAAATGTGGTAATATGGATTATGATGAACGTAGCTTTAGTGATGTAATGAAACTAATGGCAGTTGTATATATTCAATCATGCTTAGTTTAATCTCTTATGGAATTTAATTGCTATGTTCATGTGGTAATCATTCTATCATGAGTAGGTTTAATCAATCTCATTGTTAATTGGATTAATACACCTTAATGTTCATTGGATTAATCGAGTAATCTTCATCGGAAACCCTTTAGGATTTTGTGTTAAGTCTTTCGCTTGTGCAATGTATATCTTGTACATTAGTGTGTTCTTATTAAAAAAGAATTATTTGTACTCTTTTTTAGTGTTTGTAGTTGTTTCCTTTAGGGTTTCTTGGCGGGGCATTACACGGTGGAACACCTTCACCGATCATCACTCTTGCCAAAACACTTCATGCACCTTGACAACTTTATTGGTGGACACACTTACCAGTAACTACCTTGATGACACCATGTCATCAATCTTCAACTGTTTTCATCAGAGGAAACTATATTACGGTTGCACTCTCTGTCTATAGCTCCTCGACCTTGCCTTCTTCATCATCAGCCCAGACATCATATCAACTAGTTTGTCAAGGTGACAAACCCATCACTTCTTTACTCTTCCTTTTTTGTCCCGGTAGCACATCATGTCTTCCAGGCTGATCTGGCGCACATCCCTAATTTAATGCACCTAAGGAAACTTAGTCTTTCACTAGTTCATTTAGTGTAAGCTTCCAATCACTTGAATTTAACTCTATTTTCTTATCTCCAAGAACTTAGCCAAAACTTCATTCATGAGCCTTTGAATGTTCATTCGGTGTAAGCTTCTTCAAGACCATCTCCAAATCATTTAGATGTTCTTCTTTGGACCTGCTAAATATTAGAATATCATCAAGATATACAATCACAAATTTACCTATGAACTTAGCCAAAACTTCATTCATGAGCCTTTGAAAGGTGCTAGGCGCATTGGTAAGGTCAAATCGCATGACCAACCACTCATAGAGGCCAGCATTAGTCCTAAAGGCTATCTTCCATTCATCCCCAGGTCTGATTCTTATCTGATGCTAACCTGATTTTAAATCCACCTTTGTGAAGTAGCTTGCACCCCCAAGATTGTCCAACAGGTCTTCTATCCTTGGCATAGGGAACTAGTACCTTATAGTGATCTTATTGATTGCTTTGGAATTTGTACACATTCTCTATTTTCCCCCTTTCTTGGGTGCTAAGATAGTAGGTACAACACATGGACTCAAACTCTTTTTGATGAATCCTTTGTCCAAGAGCTCCTGCACTTGTTTGGCAATTTCTTCATTTTGACTAGGTGTAATTTTGTAGGTAGCCTTGTTAGGCAAACTTGCCCCTGGAATCAGATCTATTTGGTGATTTACATCCCTCATTGGTGGAAAAGAATCAGGTAGATCTTCTCCTATTACCTCTACATATTGTTTGAGTAGACCCTTCACCTCTTGTGGCACTTCTTCCATTGGATCCGCCTTACCTTCTTCACTAGGTTTGAGCACAATAGCATATCCTTGATCTCCTTCTTGTTTCATCACCTTAAGAAACTCTTTCCCACTCATCATCATCACACTTGATCCCAATTTTTTTCCTCTTTTGGATCAGGTAATGGATCCATTTGATACCTCTTACCATTCTTGATAATGATATAGCTCTTCTTTTCTCCATCATGTTGAGCCTTTACATCAAATTGCCATGGATGTCCCAACAGAAAATAGCAAGCATCCATAGGCAATATATCACATAAAATCTTCTCCTTATACTCACCAATCTCATAGTCTACCCATGCTTGCTCATCAACTAAGACATGTTGGCCGTGGTTGAGCCATGACACCTTGTAGGGAGTGAGATGTGGCAGCCTCTTTAACTTGAGTTTATCCACCATTTCAATTGAAACTATATTCTCAGTTGAACCTAAGTCTACAATCACTTTGCAAATCTTTCCTTGAGACTTACAAGTTGTTCTAAACAAACTCTTCCTTTGTGGTGGCTCTTGGGCTTGAGGAATCTTCAACAAAGACCTTCTTAGCATTAAACTTTCACCATTTGTCACTAGGCCTGCCTTGCTGAGAGGGGAAAACACACTTTGATTGTCTTCTTCCTGCACTAATTGTGTTCTTCTCTCACCCATGTATAAGTGTGAAGAGTTGGTTGCTTTCTCCAGACACCGTCCCATTGTGTGGCCAACTTGATTACAATTGTAACATCTACCAATGAAAACTGAATTTCCTCTTCCTGAGCTTCTAAATCTGCCCCTAGAATTGTTTCTTCCTCTGAAGGATCCTCTAAATGGCCCCCTTGAAGAGTCTCCACCACCTTCTTTCCTAGAGTTTTCTTCATTCCTTAATGTTTTTTGTCCTCTACTAAAAGTGCCCCTTCCTCTAAAGGATCTACCACCTCTAAACTTTTGATTTTGTTCACTCCTCCTCTTGATTTTGTCTTCTGCCCTTAATGCTAACTTAAAACACTTATGAACAGTATCAAGAGTAAGGATACTGATTTCATCTTGTATATTTTGTCTTAATCCATTCATGTATCTAGCCAATTTCTCCACCTCATTCTCATGCTTCTTAGCTCTGAGGCTTAGTTTATGGAATTCCTCCATGTAAGCATTGACATCTAGCTCCCTTTGTTTCAGATTATGCAATCTCTTATGAATTTGAACCTCATAATCTCCTAGAAGGAATTGTGCCTTAAGTCTGATCTTCATACGCTCCCATGAAGTTATCTTCTTTTTGCCTTCTTGTATCCTTTCTTCTTGCATCATATTCCACCAAACCAATGCTGATCCTCTCATTCTTGATTTGGCCACATTAACTCTTTTCTCTTCTGCTACCTCTTTATAATCAAAATGATTATTGAGAGCTTCTATCCAATCTAGCAACTCTTCTTCATTGAGGTTTCCTCCATATCTGGGTAATCCATCCAGATTGTCCTTAGAAATGGATTTGACTGCATCTAGGAATAACTTTTGGTCTTGAGGCATAGCTACTGCTGCCGGTTCCTCTCCATCTTCCACTTCTTCATCAGTCTCATCACCCCATTAGATCTTAAGCTTTCCCTTCTCCTTCTTTGCCTCTCTTGTTCCCTTGCTTCCTTCTGTATCCTTCAATCCTTCTATCATCTCTGCCACCATCTGCCAAATGGCTTCTAGAGTCATTGCCTTTGGAGGCATTGAACTTGCTTCTGACTCTTCACAATCTAACATACACCAAATATTTCAAAGAATGGCTCTGATAGCATTCTAATGTAGAGATCTTGTGCCTAGCTCTTCAATTCACCCTTACTCACCCCAACTCCTCAACTCACCCTTCTACTCAAGCTCCTCCAAGGTAACTTGTTAGGGTACACTACTTAGACCTCCAAGGACTAAAATATATTGGCTTGCCTCCTAAGTATAACCTCTTGAGTTTTCTTGTTGGTTTTGACCGAAATCTCTGATTTTGAGATGGTCTCCTACTAGTTTCCGAAAACTCCAACTAGGCTCCAAAGACCTTCGCCAAGGATCTTCACTCTAACCATGTTTAAAGTTTGTGTTTATTTTTTGCAGGTATTTTCAAGGTCATTTTACTCATTATAAAGGTCTACACCTTCCTCCCAAGCCCTAGGCTTTCAACTTGCTTCTACCGGCTGCTATTAGGCCTAAATGACTAGCCCTTCTGGGATTGTTTTTTGGTCTTTTCCCCAAAAATTTCATAACAACACCTAAATATTTTTACATATTCAGATACCCATTTGGATTTTAAACAAGATCACAAATTTTTCCATTTGGGTTTGTCGTACAACTAGGGTAACTCAAAATGAGTTATTTTTAAGGGGTTTAGGGCTTCCAGGCAGTTTTGGAAGATGTGATCCAAACTCTTCACTAGTCAAAATATAAAACTAGAAAAATATTGGATAATTTTGGTACACCCATATACCTTTCCAAAAAACTATGGGTTTCTAAGGTATCAGTTCTCCATGGCTCTGAAAATGAGCAATCTGTGCTGCCCCCACACACTAGCTACAAGCTTGTGTGTTGTTCATCTCACCCATTCTCCTCCTTGTGGCCTGCAAAAAAACAAAATGCCTACTCTAAAACTATTTAAATATCCTACCCAAGCCATCCAATGTATTTCAACTTGTGCCATTCATGGATTCTTAGGTAAAATACATTTTTACAATCAAAACCCCAAATTTCAAGGGTTTGTGAGCAACTTTCACAAAAACAGTGATAAATTTTGATTCAAAGTACTTCAGACCTTCATATTATACTTTTTGGAAAGGTAAAACAAATTTATAACTTCCTATGCTACTATGTGCACTGCACCAAACCATACAAGTTGTACAAAATCAGAAATTCAAAGCAAAAACAATCCAAATGTGAGAAAAAGCATAGGAAACCCTTGGCAAATGAATTGAATGCAAACCAAAAGTTGATTAACCTCATATTGGAGATGTTTAGAAGTTTTTATACACAATTTCAAGTTGGTTCTAACCAACTTCCAATGCCATTTCCTTCATGGACAACTTTTTCCTAAAAATGTAAAAGTTGTCATGACAATTTTGACAACTTTTACGTATGAGTGCAAAAACACACTCCAAGGCTCTCAAGGCCTTAAAAATCACTCAAATGGCATCCTAAAATGGATTTAAACCATTTCCAAACATTCTAGCAAGTTTCCAGGCATCCACCTGGTACAAACCAAAAATTGACATTTTGACAATATTTCAGGATAATGACAATTTTGGATCCTAAGCGCAACAAAAGTGTGGACAACCAAATTATGGCTTCAAAAAACATCATAGGACTTATTACACCTTATTACAACATAAAATAAATTGAAATCACACAAAAACTCTAAAATGCAAGAAAAGACAACTTGAGCTAGGTGCCCTGCACCATACTCCCCTAGGGCAAGGAACTCAAGTTCCTTGAGTTATCAGGTCTGCTAGTTGCACTCCATGATGAATTATGTCAGCTTCTGACATCCACATAGCCTCTGAATTAGGTAGACTTGCCCACTTCACAAGGTAATGTTTGTAGATGCCCTTTCTTGTCTTCTTGATCACCTTGGTATCCAAGATGCTTTCCAACTGAACCGGTTGACTAACTGGTAAATCCTTCACCCAATCCTCTTTAGATTGCAATGTGGTATCCATCTGAGAGGTCTAAGATTCTCCTTTATAGGGATACAAGTCACAAACATTGAAAATAGGAGATATGGCCAAAGAAGGAGGTAGTTCAACTTCATAGGCATTTTGGCCAAACTTATGCACAATCTTGAGTGGCCCAATCTTCTTCATCATCAACTTGGTTGGCTATCCTTTTGGAAGTCTTTCCTTTCTAAGATAAGCCAAAACTAAGTCTCCAACCTTAAATTGCAAGTTCCTCCTTGATTGATCAGCTTGTTCCTTATATTTTTCTGATTTTTGTTGCAAGGACTGTCGTACTTTGTCATGAATTTCCTTAATACCTTCAGCAAAACTCTCTCCTTGAGCACTCTTGTGGGTCATTGTACTGATATCACTAAGTTCTAAGACACCTCTAGGATGCATTCCATAAATAATTTCAAAAGGACTTCTACCTGTGCTCCGGTTGACTGAATCATTGTATGCATACTCTGCTTGGCTGATCACCAAGTCCCAAGTCTAACCATGTTGCTTAGTGAGACACCTTAGGAGATTACCCAAGGACCTATTGACCACCTCAGTCTGACCATCTGATTGTGGATGGTAGGCAGATGAAAATGAGATTCTAGTACCCAACTTCTTCCATAAGGTTCTCTAGAAGTGACTCAAAAACTTAACATCCCTATCACTCACAATGCTAACTGGAAGTCCATGGATTCTTACTATTTATTTGAAGAAAAGACCTGCAATATAGGTGGCATCATTTGTACTCTTACAAGGGATGAAGCGAGCCATTTTGCTGAACCTATATTCCACCACATAAACACTATCAAATCCTCTTGGTGTTCTTGGTAAACCCAACACAAAATCCATGCTCAAACATTCCCAAGGCCTTTGGGGTATGACTAAGGGCTGATATAAACTTGCATTACTTGCTAATCCTTTTTCTCTCTGACATATGGCACATTGTTCAACAAATCTCCTTACTTCTGATTTCAACTTGGGCCAATAGTAGAACCAACTAACCTGCTCCATTGTTTTATCATTGCCAAAATGACCTCCTAGACCCCCTTGATGTTTCTCTTGAATGATGTTTTGTCTCATAGAGCATTGGGGTATACAAAGGAGATGTCCTTTAAACAAAAAACCTTCCTGTATCATATACTCTGAGTAGGAAACATGAGAAGTGTTAGAAAAATTAGAACATGTAGCACATATATCAGCAAAATCTTTGTCTTTTTTGTAGAGGTCTCTCAACTCCTCCAACCCCACACTATGCAATTTAATCTCTTGTATGGTCATGACTCTCCTAGTGAGTGCATCATCAACTTTATTTGAGGTTCCCTTCTTATGCTTGATAGTGAAGGTGTAATATTGTAGGTATTCTACCCACTTGAGGTGCTTCTGATTCAACTTCTCTTGTCCATTGAGAAAACTAAGGGCATGGTTGTCAGTATAGACCACAAAATCTTTAGGCAACAAGTAATGATGCCACTTCTTCAAGGCTTTCACCATGGCATACAAATCCAAGTCATACACATAGTACTTTTGTTTTGCTTCATTCAACTTTTCAGAGAAAAAGGCTATGGGAAGACCCTCTTGACTCAAAACAACCCCTATTGCTCTTTGACTAGCATCACACTCAACTGTAAATAACTGATTGAAATTAGGTAACCTAAGGGTAGGTAACTTAGCTATCTTCTTTTTCAACAACTCAAATCCCTTTTGGGCCTCCTCCGTCCACCTAAACTGACACTTGACTCCCCCTTTGATAGTATTGAGCACATGAGCACACACATGACTAAAGTTTCTTACAAACTTCCTATAAAATGATGCTAACCCATGAAAGCTCCTAACATCACTGATATTCTTAGGTGTAGGCCAACTAAGGATTGCCTCAACCTTACTACGATCCATTTTTAAACAACCTTGTGAAATGACAAAACCAAGATATACAAGTTCAGACTTGAGAAACTCACACTTTTCAAGGTTGATTTTAAGTTGAAACTTTTTCAGCTTCTTCAAGACCATCTCCACATCCTTTAGATGTTCTTCTTTGGACCTGCTAAATATTAGAATATCATCAAGATATACAATCACAAATTTACCTATGAAATTAGCCAAAACTTCATTCATGAGCCTTTGAAAGGTACTAGGTGCATTAGTAAGGCCAAATGACATGACCAACCACTCATAGAGGCCAGAATTAGTCCTAAAGGTTGTCTTCCATTCATCCCCTAGTCTGATTCTTATCTGATGATAACCTAATTTTAAATCCACCTTTGTGAAGTAGCTTGCACCCCCAAGATTTTCCAACAGGTCTTCTATCCTTGGCATAGGGAACCCGTAGCTTCTAGTGATCTTATTGATTGCTCTGGAATCTGTACACATTCTCCATTTTCCCCCTTTCTTGGGTGCTAAGATAGTAGGTACAGTACATGGACTCAAACTCTTTTTGATGAATCCTTTGTCCAAGAGCTCCTGCACTTGTTTGGCTATTTCTTCATTTTGACTAGGTGTCTTTTTGTAGGCAGCCTTGTTAGGCAAACTTGCCCCTGGAATTAGATCTATTTGGTGATTTACATCCCTCATTGGTGGCAAAGAATTAGGTAGATCTTCTCCTATTACTTCTGCATATTGTTTGAGTAGACCCTTCACCTCTTGTGGCACTTCTTCCATTGGATCTGCCTTAGCTTCTTCACTAGGTTTGATCACATTAGCATATCCTTGATCTCCTTCTTGTTTCATCACCTTAAGAAACTCTTTCCCACTCATCATCATCACACTTGATCCCAATTTTGTTTCCTCTTTTGGATTAGGTAATGGATCCATTTGATACCTCTACCATTCTTGATAATGATATAGCTATTCTTTTCTCCATCATGTTGAGCCCTTACATCAAATTGCCATGGACGTCCCAATAGAAAATAACAAGATTCCATAGGCAATATATCACATAAAATATTGTCCTTATACTCACCAATCTCATAGTCTACCCATGCTTTCTCATCAACTAAGACATGTTGGCCCCGGTTGAGCCATGACACCTTGTAGGGAGTGAGATGTGGCAGCCTCTTTAACTTGAGTTTACTCACCATTTCATTTGAAACTATATTCTCAGTTGAACCTGAGTCTACAATCACTTTGCAAATATTTCCTTGAGACTTACAAGTTGTTCTAAACAAACTGGTGGCTCTTGGGCTTGAGGAATCTTCAACAAAGACCTTCTTAGAATTAAACTTTCACCATCTGTCACTAGGCGTGCCTTGCTGAGAGGGGAAGACACACTTTGATTGTCTTCTTCCTCCACTAATTGTGTTCTTCTCTCACCCATGTATGAGTGTGAAGAGCTGGTTGCTTTCTCCAGACACCTTCCCATTGTGTGGCCAACTTGATTACAATTGTAACATCTACCAATGAAAACTGAATTTCTTCTTCCCTAGCTTCTAAATCTGCCCCTAGAATTGTTTCTTCCTCTGAAGGATCCTCTAAATGGCACCCTTGAAGAGTCTCCACCACCTTCTTTCTTGGAGTTTTCTTCATTCCTTGATGTTTGTTGTCCTCTACTAAAAGTGCCCTTTCCTATAAAGGATCTATCACCTCTAAACTTTTGATTTTGTTCACTCCTCCTCTTGATTTTGTCTTCTGCCCTTAATGCTAACTTAAAACACTTATGAACAGTATCAAGAGTAAGGATACTAATTTCATCTTGTATATTTTGTCTCAATCCATTCATGTATCTAGCCAATTTCTCCACCTCATTCTCATGGTTCTTAGCTCTGAGGCTTAGTTTATGGAATTCCTCCATGTAAGCATTGACATCTAGCTCCCTTTGTTTCAGATTATGCAATCTCTTATGAATTTGAACCTCATAATCTCCTAGAAGGAATTGTGCCTTAAGTCTAATCTTCATACGCTCCCATGAAGTTATCTTCTTTTTGCCTTCTTGTATCCTTTCTTCTTGCATCATATTCCACCAAACCAATGCTGATCCTCTCATTCTTGATTTGGCCACATTAACTCTTTTCTCTTCTGCTACCTCTTTATAATCAAAATGATTATTGAGAGCTTCTATCCAATCTAGCAACTCTTCTCCATTGAGGTTTCCTCCATATCTGGGTAATCCATCCAAATTGTCCTTAGAAATGGATTTGACTGCATCTAGGAATAACTTTTGGTCTTGAGGCATAGCTACTGCTGCCAGTTCCTCTCCATCTTCCACTTCTTCATCAGTCTCATCACTCCATTAGATCTTAAGCTTTCCCTTCTCCTTCTTTGCCTCTCTTGTTCCTCTGCTTCCTTCTATATCCTTCAATCCTTCTATCATCTCTGCCACCATCTACCAAATGGCTTCTGGAGTCATTGCTTTTAGAGGCATTGAACTTGCTTCTGACTCTTCACAATTTGACATACACCAAATCTTTCAAAGAATGGCTTTGATACCACTCTGATGTAGAGATATTGTGCCTAGCTCTTCAATTCACCCTTACTCACCCCAACTCCTCAACTCACCCTTCTACTCAAGCTCCTCCAAGGTAACTTGTTAGGGTACACTCCTTAGACCTCCAAGGCCTAAAATCTATTAGCTTTCCTCCTAGGTATATCCTCTTGAGGTTTCTTGTTGGTTTTGACCGAAATTTCTGATTTTGAGATGGTCTCCTACTAGTTTCTGAAAACTCCAGCTAGGCTCCAGCTATGCTCCGAAGACCTCGGCCAAGGATCTTCACTCTAATGATGTTTAAAGTTTGTGGTTATTTTTTGTAGGTATTTTCAAGGTCATTTTATTCATTATAAAGGTCTACACCTTCCTCCCAAGCCCTAGGCTTTCAACTTGCTTCTACCGGCTGCTGTTAGGCCTAAATGACTAGCCCTTCTAGGACTATTTTTTTGATCTTTTCGCCAAACATTTCCTAACAACACCCAGATATTTTTATATATTCAGATACCCATTTGTAATTTAAACAAGAGCACAAATTTTCGCATCTGGGTTTGTTTTACAACTAGGGTAACTCAAAATGAGCTATTTTTAACGGGTTTAGGGCTTCCAGGCAGTTTTGGAAGATGTGATCCAAAATCTTCACCAGTCAAAATCTACAACTAGAAAAATCTTGGATAATTTTGGTAAACCCATAGACCTTTCCAAAACACTATGGGTTTCTAAGGTATCATTTCTCCATGGCTTTGAAAACGAGCAACGTCTGCTGCCCGCACACACTAGCTACAAGCTTGTGTGTTGTTCATCTCACTCATTCTCCTCCTTGTGGCCTGCAAAAACACAAAAAACCTACTCTAAAACTATTTAAAGAGCCTACCCAAGCCATCCAATGGATTGCAACTTGTTCTATTCATGGATGCTCAGGTAAAATACATTTTTACAATCAAAACCCCAAATTTCAAGGGTTTTCGAGCAACTTTCACAAAAACAATGATAACTTTTGATTCAAAGCACTTCAGACCTTCATATTATACTTGCTGGAAAGGTAAAAAAATTGTGAACTTCCTATGCTACTATGAGTATCATACTAGACAATACAGGTCATACAAAATCAGAAATTCAAAGCAAAAACAGTCCAAATGTGAGAAAAAGCATAGGAACCCTTGGCAAATGAATTGAATGCAAACCAAAAGTTGATTAACCTTGCATTGGAGATGTTTAGAAGGTTTTATACACAATTTCAAGCTGGTTCCAACCAACTTCCAATGCCATTTCCTTCATGGACAACTTTTGCCTAAAAATGCAAAAGTTGTCATGACAATTTTGACAACTTTTACCTATGAGTGCAAAAACACACTCCAAGGCTTTCAAGGCCTTAAAAATCACTCAAATGACATCCTAAAATGGATTTAAACCATTTCTAAACATTCTAGAAATTTTCCAGGCATCCACCTAGTACAAACCAAAAATTGACATTTTGACAATATTTCAGGATAATGACAATTTTGGATCCTGAGCACAACAAAAGTGTGGACAACCAAACTATGGCTTCAAAAAGAATCATAGGACTTATTCCACCTTATTACAACATAAAATAAATTGAAATCACACAAAAACTCTAAAATGCAAGAAAAGACAACTTGAGCTAGGTGCCCTGCACCAGGATCCTTGTCATCTGCATCCTCTAATGCACTCATGTGGCTTCCCTATTTGAGAAACATATCTTCAAATAGGGACATGTGATCTGGTTTGGGCACTCTTAATGTCAGTCTTCTCTTCAAATGGTGACTACATCTTTATCTGGTGCGAGTCTTGTTGTTTGACATCCACATAGCATACCAGTGGCCTACACATACTTCACCTCTAGTGTTGATGTGATTTAGATAACATTCCCCCTCTTCATCACAATCAACCAACCAACATATTGCGCTCTTATAGATGTAATCATTTATTGGTTGACATCAATGACAAAACAATGCCAACACTCAATAGCCATAAGACTCTTACACATAACCTCTATCTCACGTACCCCATATATAGGAGATACAATACAAGAAACCATCAAATGATATTACAAAACCATGGGCTATAACCACCCAATTAGGTGTAGCCAACCTCATCTCCCTTCTAGATGCCCTATGATGTGTTACAACATGCATAAACATGTGTCCCTCCCTTTTACAACTCATTTATGTGTCTGATACAAATTATATTTTCTATTTCAAGAGTACAAAATTTCGGAGGCCATAACTTGTAAACCATGTGTCCGATTGATGAACTGTTTAAAGTGCCAAAATTATCGCGAAGTCTTCTATTGCCTCATAAGCCGCTATGCCGCTTATGCCCACTTTTAAGGGAATTTAGGGGCCTCTAAAGTCCTCAAAATCAAATTTAAACCTTTCATTGGACCCCTCCAAAATGAAAAAAATTAATATCTTCAAAAGTACCTGTGATCTTGCGACATAACTTTATTAGAATGCTTATCTAGCCAACTAGAAGCTTCGGGGAGAATTTCACACCATTTTGTGCTTAAATGAAAACTTACTATAAATAGTAACCTTATGTAAATGCAAGATTGAGACACCATTTTCCCAACACAAAGAAGCTCAAAGATCTCTAAACATGAGCACATTTGGATTTGATGAAGAAGAATTTTACAACACACAATCTTTTGAAAATTGTAGTAATGCACAAGAAGAATTTTACCACATACATTCAAGACACTATATCCAATGAGCACTTTAATAGAATGGTTAAAGCAATTATGAGAAGAGTGTAAAATTTTTTTACACATGTTGATTCAAAGTGGTGCAAGATTCCCCCATAACTTTGATGTGACACACATCTTGGAAGAAGATCCTAATCAAGATAATGGAATTGATGGTGCTAATAGACTTTAGTGTACCATGCCTGAGTCACCTTTATCCTTGTTTCAAAAACCTAAAGTGACTAATACTCATTCTTATAACAATGATGCTAGAACTACTCATGAGAAACCCATTCTCATCTTGTTCAAGGGTGAAGGAATACCAATGTATATGCTCAACAACAAGAGAATATCCAAGATCATGATAATACCTACACTAGAAGATCACATGTTAGATTTGGTGGCCATAATAAAGTTCAAGCTTACAATATCAATTATGCTCATAGTAATGACACATACAATTGTGCTAGGCCTAATGCTCCTCATCATAATACCATACCTGGTGACCCATACAATAACTATGTTCCTTTGTCATATGAGCATATATATGATTAATATCACCCTTACATGTGTTGGGAAAATGGTGTTGTACACCTTGCATAATAATATTTCATTATTGTATTATTTTATTATTGTGTGAGGTGGACATAGAATTATATTGTAATATCATATTGTATTGTTGCACCTAGGGAAAATGGTGTTGTACACCTTGCATAATAATATTTCATTATTGTATTATTTTATTATTGTGTGAGGTGGACATAGAATTATATTGTAATATCATATTGTATTGTTGCACCTAGATGGGCGTGCAACATGTAGAGATTCCCTTGGAATATTCTTGTAACCACTTGATGAGTTGTATTGACACATTGGCATTATTATATTGTATTTATTTAATATTGGGGAATGTAATTGTGATGAAATACCCAATATTAAATGTGGGTCAAGCGTAGGTAGGAAAAATATTATATTTTATTGTCACATGGTTTTGGGCACATAGTTTTGATGTAATACCACTCGGTGGTTTTGTTTGAGCTTGTGTTTATAAAAGCAACCACAAGGGTAGTTGTTTGGGTTGGTCAGATAGCCAGGTTAGCATTTGTGGATGTTGGAAGCATGACATGGGATGTGTGGATTCATGCTTGGTCACATGGAGTGCTTGTTGATGACTTGTTATGGTTGGGTTTCAGAAGCTTTTCATAGTTGTATTGTAATGGACGCATTGCTGATAATACATGGTGGATGATGCTTTTGGAGGCTGGGTTTTTCCCTCATGAGGGTTTTCCCAGGGTATATCTTGTGTCACATTTTCATGGGTATGTTTTCTATTCTTTGCATGTGGATTCTATGTGTTGATATGATTAAGATCTATAATGGGTTATGTGGAAATTATCATAAAGATGGCTGCAAATTTCCTTACAAGTGGTATCATAGCTATATGGTTTTATGGTGTTAGAACCCTAAGTTGAATCCATGAATGCATGAAAGAATGAAATACAAGGCAAGAGATGAGGGTTTGTTGTAGGTTGTGGGTTGCAGATTTGTGGGTATTTTTTTGTAGATTTGGTGCTATATAAATTTGTTTCAAAATGGGTTTCTATTGATTTGCATTTTGGGGGTTTTGGGGGTGGAGTTTCAGATTTGGCCCCGTAGGACAAAACAAACCCCATGGTTGTGATCAGAGAGGTCGGGTGAGGAATTTTGATATATAACTTGCCCTATTTTGATGATGGAGAAATGAGTTTGAATTTTTTTTAGATGGTATGACTGTATTGCTTGCACAATCATTAGAAAAATTATTAAAATATTTCTTGCAAAATTAAAACCACATTGGCTTTTGTTTGGAAAATTAAAAAAAATCAAATTTTGTAAACTCAAAAATTAAAATTAAATTTTTTTTTATTGTTGTGGGGTGGGGGGTCCGCAGATCCCCATGCCCACAACCCATAGGCACCGTGTACTAACTGTGGATGGTGGATGGTACCACTATTGGTACCTTTGCCAATAGTGGGTGCCAGTAGTGACACTGCTAATGTGCTGGTGGAGGGGCCCTTGTCGCCGCGAAGTTCCCCAATGGGGGTAACCCTTGTGGGTTTTAAATCAATAAAAATTAAAACAAATAATTGAAAAAATTAAAATATCCACCATTTTTGTGTTAAATATTGAAATGTGTTTTGAAAGTTTTTGTTTAATATAAAAACTTTGTAATGCCAGCCAATGTAATTTTTGTGTTGGGTTTAATTGGTGGATGGGCTAGATCAGTGGGCCCCACACGAGATTATGAAAAAAAATTATTTATTTTGCACATTGGAGAAATTTGCAAAATGTTTTTTGTGGCATATTGGTGGTATTTTTTGGAGTCCAGGCTTTCTTTTTAGCCTAATTGGTTGTTTTTCTTCTAGGGAGCATTTCTTGGGCATATGATGTTAATTTTTTAACTTCTTATAGTCGTTGGAAAGGTGATTCAGTGTACTTCATCATGATATGATTGGTTTTATCAGATATTTCTGTTTGGGCAGTGAAATATTAGCTAGAAGTGACAAGTACCTTTACGGCTTTTAGAGGTCATAACTTGAACATATGGAGTCAGATTTTGGACTTCGAATAGTCAACAAAAAGATCTTGGAGAGCACTACACTTTAGTTTAGATTTGGAGAAGATTCAACATGATTTGTATGTTGATATTTTAAGTTAATCATTTTATGGGTTCTTTTGACTTCGGTGACAATATTAGTTTATGGCATGCCACATATTGGAGATTTTGATTTGATGTCATTGTACACTCATTATTGTATCTTGATTGATCTCATATTGACATGGATATCGGTTTTGGTTTGAGTATGTATGTTGCATTGTTGGGTCTACAAGTTGTGTGGTGTTGTAGTTTATCTATACTTATAGGATTGCATTTATGGCTTGGATATGGGTTGTCTATGCCCATAGACCTTCAATTGTTGATGCATATTCAAATTGGTGGCTTGAATTAGTCGTTGGTTCACTTATTTGTTATCATGTTGAGGAGGAGAGATGTTGTTACCAGGTATAGTCATGATGGGGGAGCTACATGGTTGACTATGTGATCCTGATAGGTTGGACTCATTTAGTTAGATGCTTGTTTCATGGATGTGATCATGATGCCATGTTTGTTCCTTGTGTTTAAGGGCTTTGGCATGACAAGGTTGGATTTGCAGGTACTTTTATTTATTATGATTTGATTTGGATTCCTAATTGATATGGAAGTGTATCTTCTTGTATTGAGGATCATAGTTAATTTGGCTCTTAGGGAGCTCATGATGCACGTTTTGAGTTCCTTGATTTCTATGTTGTTTTAGTTGATTCTCATGTTAGAGGATAGTTTTATCATATTGTCATGGATAGCTCGATACACTTCAGTGGGAGCTTTTGTTAGTATGATGTGGCGGTGTAGGATTTGATCTTGATTGTTTGTTGGTGGTTTTGTATCTATTTGAGATGGAGTTCATGGTTTACTTGATATTTATTGACATTTCAATTGTATGTGTGTAGACTTGGATGATCTTCATTTAGGAGATGGTTATCACAATGCTATGGAGAGCTTGGTATCACGGTTCAGTGGGAGCTTGTAGCAGTGATGTGTATTCACCATTGGATGGTGGATGATCTTCCTAGTGTGTAGATGTTTGGAGGATGCCTTACATCCTATTGCTCCAGAAGGGTCTTTCATATTTGTAGGTACACTTGTAGGAGATGGTGATCTTCATGATATTTGAGGATGTTTACATCTTGAGGGCTCAAGGAGTCCTTGGTTGAGGTGTGGTTTATGCTTTCATTTGACATGTTATCCTTGATTGACAAGATGGTTGACATTATTTCATGGTGCACTCTTGATACTAGTTTTGAGTTTTGACATGATATGGTTATTTGATATGTTCATGTGGAGCATGTTATCTCTTTGGTTGAGATGGATAGATCATGTTGTCATCTTTATGTTCTTGATTCTATGGTTGGAGCTTTGACATTGATCTTGGTAGTTCTCTTTGTATTGGGTACATGGTCATTTTCTTGATACTTCATGATATTGTTGTGTTGCATTTGGAGTTTGGCATAGATGGGTCGGTTACAGGTACTCATGGACGCATGGAGACAAGTGATGCTGATATTCTCTTGTGTTTAGAGATATGTGTTGGGATGGTTGGTTGTTTCAGCAAGAAGATCGAGGAGCATTCACCTAGTATAGACTTGAGAGGAGATTGTTCTTAGATGAGTCATGGTGACTTGGATATCTTGGATGAGAATTCTCATTCCCTACTCTTGGTCTACTTGATGGTTTACTACTTGAGAGGTATTACCCATTTTTTCCTTTTAGGTGCATTATGTTTATGCTTATCTTTCATAGATATGGATCTTGAGCTATGGAGATGTTTAGTTTTGGAGGGTTCATTGATAGATGTATTGCATTGATTATCTCCTTGTGCATTTGAGTTATTATTATGATGATGGCAGTCATTAATATTAGTTTGGGAGATGGTTTATTGGGCACATTCCCTTGGGATTGGGAATGGATATGTAGTTTGATATTCTTGGTTATGAGATACTTAAATCCATGTTGATTACATGTTATATATGTTGGTTTAGTCCAAGGGACTGAATAGTGTTTGGGTGTTGTTATGCTTTTCATGTGGGGATTTATGGAGGAGATCATACTTGACATAGCTAGCTTTTAGAGGTTTATGTAGATAGACATACTACCAAATTTGATTTGTAGTGTTTCTCTCCTTGTTTCAGTTATCTTCCTGGATGTTCGTATTTACATTACACTTGTTGAAGATTGTTTGGAGCTATGTGTTCATTGGTTCTATGTTCATGTGTTGTCATGTGGGAGATGGCATAGTGGTTCCTTTATCTCATTCTTTTGTTGGTGTGGAGAACATGGGAGAATGTTGGAGACATGGTGTGAGAGTGGTACTTGTAGGTTACACTTCTATTATATGTTGTTAGTGGATTCATTTTTTATATTGACGTTACCTATGCAGTGGGAGTTCCCTGGTGTACATACGTGGCATGTATTTCACTTGGGGATTATGGTTGCATATGTTGATGAGATGGTATTCACTTGGTTTGTACGCCTTGGAGGCATGCATAGTTGATGTGTTAGCACTTACTGTGAGTGTTATTTCAGCTATGAAAACAACTAACTTTGTATTGGATACCTTTGGATTAGTCTTTGTGTTCAGATATTAGTTGGTGCAAGCCTTATCATTTGTTGCGATAGATTGTGTGGATTTCTCTTTGGATGGCCTTTTCATGTCCAGTTGCAGTGGCATGATGAAGGGTGGGAACATTTATGTATGAGATGATGGTCACTTTGTTCTTGTTCCAAGTATCTTGATGGAGCACATGGAGCACTTAGATTCTATGATGGTATATGTGCATGGAGAGATCAATCTCTTGTTCATGTGACATATTACTTCTTGGCCCTTATGCAATGTATACACCAAGTGGGAGAATGTTGGGAAAATGGTGATGTACACCTTGCGTAATAATGTTTTATTATTGTATTATTTTATTATTATGTGAGGTGGACACAGAATTATATTGTAATTTCATATTATATTGTTGCACCTAGATGGACGTGCAACATGTAGAGATTCCCTTGGAATATTCTTGTAACCACTTCATGAGTTGTATTGACACATTGGTATTTGTTGGCATATGTGTAGAGTTTGATGACATGATGATAATGTATGTTGTCATTGATATCAATATGTTGAAGTGTGAACTGGTATATTAAAGTAAGCAAACTGGCAAGTGAGCCGGTATGATGGTGTGAACTGGTTTATGCAAAAGTGAACCGGTATGATGAAGTGTGAACCAGTATATGCAAAGTTTGTATCGTGGTTTCATTTGATATGACTACCAGTTGGTAGTCTCAGCTTCAGGGTTTCCGGTTGATGTATTCCACATCTGTGTGATTCGATTGACGACATCCTGTGATGAGTTAGCATTGAAATGAAGATCAGATCACGTTGCCACGTCAGCCTTGTGCACGTGAAGGATTTCCTTGAGGATCTAGCATGAGAAGATTGATCCTATCTACCTCGGGAATGTGCAAAATCTTAGTAAATGGTGGAGAGCGCATGATGGGTTATCAGCTTCCAGAAGCGGTGAAGAACGGACGATGAAGAACATCTTGAGATTTGTTCAAGATTGTTTTACCCTATGTAATGTGATTAAACAGTCAGGATTGAACCAACTATAGTGTTAACCCAGATGCTTAGGGTTTTAGGTTTTTGCCACCGACCTAATTATTGTCTATAAGGTCGATGATGATTTTTATTTGAAGTTGTTGGCAAATGAATGTATGTGAGGTGATTCTTGCCATACCGAAAGAGTAAGAAAAGATTTGCAAAGTGTGATTACAAATGTAAAGAAACTGAAGCAGATCTGCCTTGGCATTAAGTGCTGTTATCAGATCAGTGTATTACTTGTTGAGTTCTAACCATTTCAGTAGATGGAAAATCCCTTTACCAGGTACCTTTAACATGCTTTTTGTAAATCCTTTAACAAGGTGACTCAAAATTATTGAGTTCTTCAAATCCTCTTACAAGGTAACCTTTAACAGGGTTTTAACCTCTAGCTGAGTTTTTAGCCATCCCTTAACTGGGTGATCCCTAGCAGGATCGATTCCTAGTAGAACCTGTTGTAAAGTCTTTATCTGGACTAGGCTCCTAACAGAGCGAACTTCAGAAGATTTCAAGAACAACTTGTGGGTATTTATCCCCACCGTGGTTTTTCCCAATTGGGTTTCCATGTGAAAAATCAGTGTGCTCTGTGTGATTCTTTTTTATGTGATGTTTTAGTATTTTCTATTAAGCGGTAATGCAAGTTGATCCAATGGTCATTGTATTTCTAATGTATTACTTTCTTAAGCATGTGGGTGAAGTTGAGATGAGATATTAGGTTTTGAGAAGATCTAAGTGTTACCGATTTATGTCTTTTATACTCTCACTGTGTTTTATCGGTATTGTCTTGGTTTAGAGTGGTGATGAGTTCTTCAAATGTCCTAATGCCACCTGGTAATCAAGAAAACCATGATGTGGTTGTTCCTCCCAAGCTTTGGGGAAAAATTTGCATTAGGTATGTGTCCTCATATGCCACTTCGAGGCAGGCTGAATGGAATTCTTTAACATGATCATGAGGATCTCCTTTTCCTCTATACTTTTCGAACTTGGGTGTTTCAAACCCTCGTGGAAAAGGTGGCATATGAAAATTTCTATCAAAGATATAGGGACAAATGTTATTAAGTGAAAACTGGTTAGTTTTCAAACCATTATGAAGTTGTTGGGCAAGATTTTCAACTTGTTGCCACAACATGTCTATTTGATTTGGAGGAGGAGAAGGTGGGGGATTACCTTGATGAAGGTTGTATCTAATGTGATCTTGATCTCTTTCATCCTCATTGCAACTTTGGCATTTTGATGCTTGCCTCAGTTGTGCAACATCAAAGTCAGAGGGTAGTTTGGCTCCCTCTTGAGCAAGTCTTAAAATGTGAGCATCGACATTTCTCCTGAGTATTTCATCAAACAGTAGATTAAAGAGAGGGTTGTGTTCTGCCCTTTCCATTGCCGTAGGAGTAGGAGTACTTGGATTGTCATTATTTGCATTTCCTCCAAAGGCTTCTTGGTATTAATTGATATTTTCCTCCTCTTCCTCTTCAATTTCTTGTTGTCTACACCTGGACCTGGTATGAGCCATTTTGTTCATAATTTTTTGTTGAAGTTTGATGAAAATGATGATGAGTTGATGATGGAATGAAAGATTGATGTTTGGTGAAGTGCTTTGCATACGAATCCCTAGCACTCAAGGTAGATGCTACCAAAGTTCCTTCTTGAATTGCTTGTTGTGTTGGATTGACAAAGTTTTGATGTGATAAGGTTTAGAGAAATTTGAGATGTATTATAGACTCAGCTACCTAGTAATGAGAGGATGCACTCATAGACTAGTTTTAACCTGTGTAGAAATGCCTCTTAGGATGAGTTTATCCTAGATGTAGAGACACTCTAAAAGTGATGTGTTTGTGTTTTGATTCAAGTAATATCGAAATAGAACTTAGGACAATAACCTCTTGATGTTTTGAGAGTTGGAATGGATTGATGATGTGCGAATGGATGAGATTCTAACTTCAATAAAAACTATGTGTTACATAGGGGACAAATTCTCCCTCTTCTTTCGGGAGTTGGTGGTTCTTCCCGAGCTATGTTATATGTGATGCAAATGTTTGGAAAGAAGTTCAAAGATTTGTCTATTAAGATAGAAGAATTTCCTCCTTTTGATAAAAGCCTTTGATCTTAATGGTCTTCTTTTCAAGTTGATATGTTGATGAAGATTCTTCTTTCTCAAGATGTGAAGACTAGTCATATAGTTTGATACTTTTTCTATTTTGCACTCTATTTTTGATCTTTTGTTTTTGAAAATGTTTGTGTTGGATGAATACTTGTTTTGGATTTGGGTTTATGATGTTTCTTTGACAAGAAAACAAAGCAAACACACAAACACAAGAATGTTGCCTCAAAAGGCACAAGTAAGTATGGGTCTAGATCAACCCAATCTTTTGAACTTTTTATGACCCTTTCCTTCAAATGTATTTTAGGTGTTTTCCAAAGCCTGAAGTCAGCTCAATTTGCACTGGTCTTGACTAAAAAAAAGAAAACACTTCAAACACTCTTTATCCCTAATGTCAAATGGCTAGTTGTGATAATTTCAACCCACATCTTGATATTTCTTCAACTTTGGTACTACATACCTTATGAATCCCATCGTGGCAGGTAAGGATGTGATATACTAAGTCTTGCGCGAGCATAACAAATAGATGATCCTTATGATGGGGGAGTCTCCACTTTTATCAAGCTACGAGTAACCATTCAAAAAGCTATGTTTCTAGTCAAGGAAATAGGTATGGTGAGTATCTTGGGAGCAAAACCTTCTATGCTCTTGCACTGAATTTATCACAAATATCCTCAATCAATAAAATAGGTGGGCTACTACTTAAAGATGTTTAGTAATTTTTGATGTTTTTGGACATAGGTTCATTCTGCAGTGACTCACTTAAGAGCCTTGTAACTTTTGGTGGGGCCATTTGTCCTTTCGGCAAGTTACACTGTAGGAACAACTATACCCAAGGCTAGAACTTTCGCTCTCACCTAATTTCTATACCGGCTCAAAGGATTTACTGCGCAAGGTCGTTCCCAAGAGTGACATGTCTCTTGGCTGGCCTCTCTTATAAAAGATAAAATTTGAGTGTTACTAACACTTTTCTCTTGCACCTAGGGCCACGAAAGCCAAGGGAGAGGATAGTGTGTGTTAGAAGTAGGACCACTCGACAAACTCTTTTTGCACAAGTGTGCCAAACACAAAATACAGTTGTTCTTTTTAAATTGTCATCGCAATGGTGATCTAACTATTTGGAGATGTTGCCCCAACATTCATGGTGTTCTTTTTATCCTTCAAAGGCAATGTGTTGAGTAAACTAGGAAAAAAATGAAATCCTGGTCAACTTAATGAAAAACACGTTTGCCTGAAATAAATCATTTTGCAAAATGACACAAGTTGATTATTCTTTTTACTTGGACAAAATTGAAGTGTTGATTGTGAATTTCCTTAAGTTTGATGCAATAAATGAGATTTATTTGTTTTGTTTTAAGCACCAAATATAAGTGAATCCTAACTTGCAATGAAAGCAAATTTGTTTGTGAGTTTGAGAGCACCAAAAATGAAGTGTTTTTTATTTTTAAGCACCAAATGAAAATTTTCAAGTTGCCTATCTTGCATGGAAAACAAAAATTTGTTTTGTAAGTTTTAAAGCACAAAATGAAAATTTTGATCTTAAGTAACAAAAATGGTTAGTTTAAAACTTGCACACGAAACGAAAAGTTAGTAAAATCCGAACATATGGTGGGCTTCCACAAGCCTAAGAAGAATAATTTTATCGATTACAAGGCCATTTTTACAATGTTCTGTTACAATAGCGCTACTCTGTGTGAAAACGGAAGTGCTACTTAAGACAAATGCGCTAAAATATAGACAAAAGTGCTAAAGAAGGATATTAATGCAGAAAGACAAAAGCACTAATATAGGAACAAAAGAACTAATAAAAAGACAAAAGCGCTAAACTATAGACATGAGCACTAAACTTTGGACAATAGCGCTATTGTAGAAAAAAAATCTCTAGAATACTAAATGACAATAGCGCTAAAGTGCGAACAAAAGTGCCAAAGCGCGACCTGTGTGTCAAGCAAAACAGTCAAACAAGTTAGTTGTCAAAAAAAAGAAAATAAAAAAGGTTGTCGTTGGATTCACGTCGGGTTCACCAAATGATTCTCTGCAAACTGGACAATGTTAGACTAAAACTTGTGGTTGTATAACACACAAAAACACAAGAAACAAAGAGATATGTTAGTGTTAATCAACCAAAGACATATCTAAGCAGGCATATCAAAAGAGACACTAAAAACATGATGAAATATTTAACTATGGAAGCAAATACAACTAGGCATCTCCAAATGCCTTCTACCATGCTCTTAGCTCCTTCTCTCTTGTTCCTCTCCTCTCCAAGTTCTAAATTAGTGTAGCTCTCAGTAGATTTTTGCACTATGGATGCCTTATGAAGATTCAAGATTGAAATGATGATTAATCTAAAATGTTATGCAAATGTGAACAAGAGCTAAAACAAGAGTTTATCGAATTAGCTAGTGTTGATTTTAAACCAAAAGAGTGAATATAATTGATTATGCTAAATTCTCTCTAAAAATGACTATAATGTAAATGCATACAAGTTTTTAGGATCTAGATTATGAAAAATGAGCTCTATTTATAGGAAAAAATGTAGCAATGGATGGTTAAGATTGAGTAATCTCAACAAGGGTCAGGATTGAATGATATTCAATCCATGTAAGGGCTTTCAACCCAATCCCGGGATGACAAGTGTCAACATGAGATAAGTTGAGAGGAGAGGGAATAAGCATTAAATGCTTGACATGACTTGAGAGTTAACTTGGGAGTTAAGGTCAAGGTTGGGTTGAGTGAATAAATTCATTATCCAAAGAATAATGCTTTTATCCAATGGATAAACTCTTGTGCAAAGGTTACAGGGATAACCATGGTCAAAGCAATAAATGCTTGAGGAGACACATGGGTTGCATGAGGGTTGAGTTAGGGGTCAAAGTCCCTAACCATGGGTGCAAGTGGATTTAACCATAAATAGTCATGTAAGAGCCATTAGTGGTTTGGAAGACTTTAGAGGTTAAATTGTTGAACACACAAATCAATAAATGCTTTTCAAAGACTTTGGAGTCTTTGAGAAGTGACTTCAAGTTGCTTAGGAATGTGACAATAATTAGGGGATGGATTAGGCTAATTAGGAAGGGGTTAGAAGAATCTAGAAGGGGGTTAGGATTGCAAGTGGGTTTGGTGGGTGAGAGAAAATAGGATTTTTATTGAAATAAAATTCATTTATTTCAATAAATAGGTGCAAGTTGCATTTTTAGGAGAATGCAAGTGGGGGGATTTTAATGATTTAAATAAGTGTTTTATTTAATTTATTTAAAAGAGGAAAGGGGGTTAAATTGAATAAATTGGATTTATTCGTTAAATTGATTGTGAATTTTGGTTTAGTGAATTAATTAAAATAAATTGAATAATTTATTTAATTAATAGGATAATGATTTGAAGATGAATTAATTAAATATTAATTTAATTAACTAATGGATAGTGGATTTTTAATCAAATAAATAGAAAATATTCATTTAATTAAATTGGATAGATTTATGTGACTACATTTGCCCCTCTTTGAGATGGTGCAGTTTATCGCATCGTTTCAAAGAAAGAAAAATAGGTGTGAAGAAATATGCCTCGTAAAATGTTAATTTAGTGGGTGGTATACCCCCTCGAGAGATGGGCTGAAAAATTTTGAAAAATTGGGCGATCTGTCAAAAAAGAATGAAAATTGGCGGGGTGCTAGAAGAGAAGAATTTAGCAATAGTGGTGAAAAAATAGAAGAAATCAGAGATAAAATGGAGAAATGGGAGGCTTTGGAAGTTCACGTGGACCACAACGGTGAGCGGGGTAAAATTAGGGTTACGACGAAGGGCATATATGGGGAGGAAGGGGTGAAAACAGGCTCATTTGTATTCGCGTCCGTAGTGAAATTTGAACTCTAGTAGTGACCTTTTGGAAGAGCAAGCAGCAGTCAGGATGCCGATTTCCATAGCAGAACACCGATTAGAGTGAGTTCATCAATTCCAGTGGCCAACGGCCTGACGAATACGGACCACCGGTATGTGAATTTGAATTTTTGAATTTTGATGCATTTTTGGTATGTTTTTTGCTTAGTCCAAGTTGAGTCAACATAATAGTGCTAAAACAGTGTTTTGGCGCTATTGTCAACTAAATTAGTGCTATTGTGTTGCTATAGCGCTATTGCATAGTGATTTTAGCATTGTTGTCAAAAGTAGCGCTATTGCATACCTGCTTTAGCACTTTTCTTTGTTTAGTGCTATTGAGTAGTTGATTGAGCGTTGTTGTTGTGAGGTGGCGCTATTGTATAGTCAATGTAGTGCTATTATTGATTTAGCACTATTATATAGTTGATTTAGCACTTTTGTGTTTAGAATAATGCTTTTGTTCGGAAGGTAGGTACCCTAGTGTGCTTGAACAAGAATCTCTGGATGCCAATGATGGATGGATGGAGAGGTGAGGTGAGAGTTGTTTTGAACCATAGTAGCCCTGATGAGACTTAGGTCATTAGGATAAATGCCTGTTGTAGTCTAGGTGTGCCATGATTGCTTATCTATTGAGACCTAAAGATACTTGATCAAAATATTTGTTGATAGTCTAGGTTTAAACCTAAGAAAGTTTGAGACAAAACAACTGATGATGATGGTTGATGCATGTGTGTAGGAGGATATTCACATCTTACAGATGTATGAGAGGCATCCCGCCACACAGGTGCTGTGTGATTGATTGAAAGAGGCCACAATGGATTGCATTGCAGCAACAGGCCTGCATGATATTATGTATATGCTCGTGATTCGGATGAATCGTGGGTTGATCACAACATTGGCAGAGCGATGGCATAGTGAGACATGCATGTTTCACTTAGTGTAGGGGGAGATGACAGTGACACTGGAGGATGTATGGCGCATCCTACACATTCCCATTTGAGGTGAGCTGGTGACATATGGTCGAGCATGGGAGACAACAATGGTGAATAGATTTTTTGATGAGGATGTCTTCATTGATGACAGATTGATAGCCTAGGAGGATATAGCAGCCTTGTATGAGCCATTACCATCAGTGCTATCAGGGATTGTTGGGGGACTACTATGTCCAGATCAACGATCGCATGGACTTGTCATTGGTTGGGGTTAGGTGATCAAGGAGATGATGATAGAGGGGACCCGATTTGCATGGGGATCGTGTGTGCTATCACACTTATATCAAGATCTTCATGAGGTAGCATACCGAGGGGTGGGCTCATTGGGAGTGGGGATCATGTTGCTGCATATTTGGGCATGGAAGCACTTACCTGTTACCTGACCAGTTAGTCTGAGATTCTGAGTAGTGGACCAGCCATATGTATACATGTATGGAGGTATGATGAGTCAGGCCCACCTGAGGAAGTTAGAGTGGTGGCAACGGACACTAGACAATTTGGATATAGTGATCTGGAGGTTGTATATTGAGTGTGAGCCTTGGGAGGATGATGCAAAGGTGTTGCCATATATGCTTATGACATGGTACTTGATTGGTAGGATAACCTACAATGTGGAGAGATAGATTCCAGGTAGAGTATTGAGATAGTTTGGGCGGCGACAGGGATTTCCTAGTGGATCGGGAGAGTATGCACGGGTGGTACGAGAGAGGTACTTATGGGGGCTAGTGTTACCTTACGATCAGGCATTGGTAGAGTTCCGCAAATTACAGGTGAGACCATGGCATATGAGGTCGAGGGTGGTAGATGCAGGGGTGTGAAAGGAGTACACTTAGTATATTGTGGCACATCCGATTCCTCAGATATCAGATCTAGTAGAGCCGATTCCAGATTTTGAGGAGGAGGGGAGATAGAGATGGAGGAGGAGAGGAGGTCATGGAGTAGTAGGTGGATGAGAGAGAGGGGATGGTGGTGGTGGGGATGGAGGAGGTGGTGATGGAGGAGGAGAAGGAGGGGGTGGGGGTTTTGGAGGAGGTGGGGGATTTGGAGGTGGAGGTGGAGGTGGTAGACATTTACAATGGAGAGAGAGAGGTGGGCAGCCATTGCGGCTATCTCAGAGACCTTTGATGCAGAGAGGCATGAGACTAGGTGGCAGGGATGTAGGTGAGGGACATACACCCATGGATACAGAGGAGGGAGCTACTGGAGAGGGAGCCACTAGAGAGGCACCTATGTATATGGGGGAGGGAGCTACAGGTGGAGATCTGCAGGACTATATGATACTATTTTTGTAGACTCGACTAGAGGATATGGAGGCAGAGGTGGCCGCTAGAGATGTGCAGTTGTATGCATGAGAGTCAGAGCTGACAGTAGTGTTGCGAGAGAGAGATTAGGCTGTGGACAAGGTGATCCAGTTATAGGAGAGAGTGTGGGCCTTGGAGGGAGTGCAGGGACAGGGGCCTTTTGTGGATGCATTGGTGAGGGAGGTACGGAGAGTAGGTGTAGAGGTGGATTACTGGCGGGGCCTATATAAGCAGGAGGTGACATCTAGTCAACGGGCACTGAGTTATTCACGGATGCATCAGGAGAGATCAGAGCAGTCTCAGAGGATGCAGAGTAGTGGGAGTGTGATGGGTCCTCCACGACGAGATAGATCGGGTGGTGATGGTGGTACAACATCCAGTCAGAGTGGCATATGAGAGGGCATTATTTGTATGCTTTTACATTGTCATTTTGGACTGTTTCTTGGATGGCTCTTGGTAGCCGATATTTTGGACTTCATTGTACTCTGATACATGTATGTTTTGGGCGATATGATATGATAAATGAGGAGATCCCATATTTTGTGCTGATATGCATGTTGACGATATGAATTTTATGCAGGATGATGATTTTGTGATTTATTCTTAGATGGATAGTTGTTTTTGTTTTATGTATGAGTTGATGAGATGATTCCTAAATGTATGTTTCATGATGATTTATTCCTACATGATGTCTATATGTATGTTGTATGAATGGGATGCTAACATATGGATGCAAGTTGATGTGCATGATTTGCTGATGTCACGCCTTATGTGTGTAATGCCATGATGATGATGTATGTATAGTTAAATGATGCTAATGATGATATAGACAAGATCTTGTGCTTCATGTTGATACAATGATGAAATAATGATATGCAATATGTTGAATGAATGCTTTATTTATGTAAATGTATCTAGATGGTTTTTAGATGAATGTGATATGGATAAACAAATGTAATGTACTAATGTTTATATGATGATTTCTAAATGAATGCATATGTTTAATGTATAAACTAATGTTGAGACAAATGGTTTTGTTTATGATTTGATAAAATATGATTAAGCAAAATGATAATGTTATGATAATGTAACTTTATGAGAAATGAATAACTGCACCGTAATGCAATTAAAAGGAGAATGAATGCATTATAATGAATCCTAAATGAAATGAAATGAATGAGTATAAGAATATACTAAATGGATAAATGAATGCACTTAACTAATGGATAGATAAATAAATGTATGCAACTATGGAAATCTAAACAAATGTATGGTACACAAGTGTTTAAATGATGATAAATGATGATTGGTAACTGACACTAAATGAATGCATAGTAATGGTTAATAATGATAGTAAATACAAATAAGGACAATTTTATCATATAAATGAATCTAAATGTCATGATTATGCAATGATGAAATGATATAATGAGACTAATGCAAGTAAAAGAGAATGAACTATATGTAAAAAATGTAACTAAATGATATTAAATGCACGCTAATGAGGATTTTTAGATTTTAATAAACCTATATGCAAGTACATGATAATGAACTAGGTTTTATGCATATGCAACTAAACGTAATGATGATGTGATTTATGATAATGAGTGCAAGGTTGTTTTAACTTTTGCATGATGCCCTAATGATGTATCAAAGTACTCTATTGTGATTGTATCCAAGACCAACTCAATTTTCATATAACTCCTCACATTAATATTGTTCACACTTGCATACAAAACCATGCATATGAATAATGAATGATTAAATGGATGGGTGACATGCAACAGAATGCAATATAAATAGATGAGATGGAATGACGATCCATAGTGCTTTATTTTCATCATTGAGCATGATAATATCAAACTTGGATGAGGTAGTAGGAACCAAGAATGGAGCATTGTACCTGCAAACAAACAACATAAATACAGAATACATAATATGGACCCTGCATAATGGTTCATGCTCCTATGGTCGAGGTATACACTGTAGTCAGCAAGCCATAGTGATCCATGATTGTATTTTGCATATTATCATGTAGCTTAGTGAACTTCCCATGTAGACACCATTAGGACATGCCCCATTACTTCATCAGAATAATTCACAGAAGACATACAAACAATGCTTAGGAACCATCCCGAACACTCTAATCACTTGTGGATATCCCGGAGTAGCATAGGAACCTGATATAAATGAATAAATAACCTACAAACCAACCAAGTACTTGATAGATTTAAACAAAGTTTTCTTGTCAAAGAAAACACCATCTTCTCTTTGTTTTGGTAAGGAAGGATGCATCCTTGTTTAGACAGTTTGCGTGTTTGATGTTGATGGTTTGGTTGATGTGATAAGTGGTCATCGTTTGAATTTTTCACACTGTTTGTTTGGGATCTTCTTGGATTCGTATGTACACAACGTTGTCCTATTTTTTATTGATTTTTGATGTTTTCTAATATTTTGGGATTTTGATCAGTTTCCAATGTTTTTGCATTTGTGATGATTGTTTTGAATGTTTTTGTATTTTTGTGAGACAATTTTCCAATTTTTTTGGTATTTTGATGATTGTTTTGAATGTTTTTGTATTTTGTGAGACAATTTTGAATGAAGAAATCAATGAATCACAAGTAATGCAAAATCCACTTCCATCAATAGGTCAAGGGTATTGCCCCTAGTTTTAGACATGACTATGGAAAAGCGGGATGCAAAATGCATGAAATACTATCCTTGATTGCAGATCAATAACAATCCATGGTTTGGACGGATGGATGTGTGGATGCAATGAATGTGATCGCAACAAGCTTGAAAGACAAGGGAGCCATAGCCTTTATGAGTGGCGCCTGTTTGCTAGGTTTTCACCATCGTACTTACCCAAGGTGCCACCGGAGTGGTTGTTCACCATTTGGATGTATGATTTTTCTTTACTACTTTGATTTTTTTAATATTTTCTTTAGGACATTTATTTGAATGTTTTTGGTGTTTTTCTGGTATGTAGGGGAGCCTGACGCTCTGTACAGCTTAGGAATAAAACTGTTTGAGGTGCATGTTGTTGATTGGATCTGCTAGTGGTTCTCCTTCTAAAGTAGCCAACTGATATGGCCCAGACCCAAATACAACAGTGATAACATATGGACCCAATCAGTTTGATTAAAACTTTCCCTGATGTTCTCTATTTGGTTGGTTACGAGGATTTTCCCTAATAACAAGATCACCTACCTCAAATGTACGAGGTCTAACTCGATGATTATAGCTTCTGCTCATGCATTGCTGATAGGATTTGAGGTGGTTGTATGCAACTTGTCATTTATCATCAAGTAGCTCTAAATATTGGAGACGTGAGACTCTGTATGCTTCATCATCAATGAGATTATGCAAGGAAACCCGTAGAGATGGTCTTTCAACTTCAATAGGAAGGATGGCTTCTGCGCCATAGACTAATGAATAAGGAGTTGTTCGTGTAGGGGTTCGAATGCTAGTTCGATATGCCCATAGTGCTAGATTTAATTGAACATACCAATCATGACCAGCATCATTGATTGTCTTATTGAGGATTCTCAATATGTTCTTATTTGATTCTTTGGCTTGACCATTTCCTTGTTGGTAATAGGGAGTGGAAAAGTGGTGTTGGATGTGAAACTTCTCACAAAATTCACGGACATCCTAATTCTTGAAACGAAGACCCTTATCTATGATGATGGACATGGGTACACCATACCGGCAGATGATGTAATTAAGGATGAATGAGGCGATCTGCTTATCGGTGACTTGGGTAAGTGGAACAACTTTGATCCACTTTGTGAAGTATTCGGTGGCGGTAATAATGAATTTGTGGCTGTTGGATGAAGATGGATGGATTTTACCCACAAGGTCAAGTCCCCATTGACAAAAGGGCCATGGTGTTGTGATTGATTGCAATTCCTATGCTGGTGCATGTATCAAGTCTCCATGAACTTGGCATTTCTTGCATTTTCTGACAAAATAGTAGGAGTCTTTTTCCATGGATGGCCAATAGTATCCAGTGCACATGAGTTTCTTGGCTAGTGACGGACTGCTTGCATGAGTTCCACAAATTCCTTCATGTACCTCTTCCAAGGCCTTTGTTATCTCATCCTATTCCATACATCGAAGGAGAGTACCATCAAGACTGTGTCAGTATAGGGTTTTAGCAATAATGGTATATCGAGCAATTTGGCGAATGAAGGTTTTACATTGGTTATTTGATTGGTCAGGAGGAAGTGTGTGATCACGGAGGTACGTGTAGAACTCACCATACCATGGGGATTCAGAATTGACAAGGTGACATATCATCTCAGATTCGGTGATATCACAAGCAGGAATCCAAATCTATTCTACCAAGAACTCGTAGCATGTTGAATTCTGTGGAAGATCTAGGAGAGATGCAATGGTAGCCATAGCGTCGACAGCTCGATTCTGATATCTGGGTATCTTCTCAAAGGTGATAGTAGTGAATGATGCCTTTAAATTGTCCACCATTTGTTTGTATGGCATGAGTTTGTCATCCTTTGTCTGATATTCATCTTTTACTTGTCGGATGACCAGTTGGGAGTCGCCATATATCTGTAACTCTTTCAATTTCCATTGTATGGCTAGTTTGAGTCCTGTGATCAGGGCCTCATATTCTGCTATGTTGTTTGTGCATGGAATGTGAACCTGTAAGACTTCAGGATGCTGTCACCTTGAGGTGTGATAAACAAAATGTTTGCCCCCAAGCCATGCCTAGTGTATGAACCATCAAAGTATTGTTTCCATGGTTGCGCTATTGTGATCATGAATATCTCTTCATCTAGAAAATTGGAAATGAGAGGATGATCGCTCATGAGTGGTGCATCAACCAACTGATCTATAATAACTTGTCCTTTGATAGCCTTATGCTATACATACTCGATGTCAAATTCATTGAGAATCATCACCCATTTGGCCAAATGGCCTGTCAATGTTGCTTTGCTGAGTAAGTATTTTAATGGATTGGTTTTGGCAATGAGTTGTACTTTATGTGTTAACAAATAGTGCCTTAGTTTAGTAGCTACCAAGATTATTGCTAGGCAAGCTCGCTCAATAGGTGTGTAATTGAGTTCATAGCCAACTAGTGTGCGAGAGATGTAGTAAACAACACACTCTTTCCCTTCTGTATTGTGTTGTGCCAATAGTACACCCAATGTTGTATTTGTTGCTGAAATATAGAGCAATAGAGGTCTACTCGGATCTAGTGGGATTAGCAATGGTGTATTCATGAGATAGTCTTTAAGCATCTGGAATGCTTGCTAGCATCTGGCATCCCATTGAAAGTGGATGTTTTTGTGTAATGGGTGTGTAGAGGGGTGACACTTATCTGCCAGTTGTGCAATGAATCTTTGGATGGATTGAAGTCGCCCTTGTAATGTCCTTAGTTGACTAATGTTCTTTGGAGGTGGCATGTCCATGATTGCTTTGACCTTTGCAGGATCGACCTCAATGCCTTTGCTTGAGACAATGTATCCTAGAAGCTTTCCTGAGGTTACTCCAAAGACACATTTCTTTGGGTTGAGTCAAACATGATATTGTTCCAGTCTGTCAAAGATTTTCTCTAATATTTCTAGATGACCTTCTCTTGTTAGTGATTTTTCTAGTAAGTCATCAACATAATCTTCCATTACAGTATGCATCATGTCATGAAAGATGGTGGTCATTTCTCTTTGATAGGTCGCTCTTGCATTCTTTAGACCAAAAGGCATTGCATTCTAGCAGTATGTTCCCCATGGACATGTGAAGGCCATCTTATGTTGATCTTCTGGTGTGATCTTTATCTGGTTGTACCCTGAAAATTCATCCATGAGGGAAAGCATGGCATGTCCTACTATTAGGTCCATGATTATGTCAATGTTTGGTAGGGGGAAGTCATCTTTAGGACATGCCTTGTTTAGATCTCTGAATTCAGTATAGATACAGATGCCCCCATTTGGTTTGCCGATGGGCATAATATTGGATATCCAATCTGCATAATCAATTGGTCTAATGAAACCAACATCCAGGAGTTTCTTAAGTTCTGCTTTGACTAGCACCGCAATTTGGGGATGCATCTTGCGAAGCTTCTGTTTTATAGGCTTGACTCCTTCTGCGACAGTGAGGTGATGCATGACTAAATCAGGATCAAGACCAGGCATGTCTACATATGACCATGCGAAGTTGATCTGACACTTTTTGAAGAATTCAACAAACTTAGGCTATTCCTCTGGAGTTAAAAGAGATGCCAGATGTATGTGGTGAGGAGTTTCAAGAGTCCCCATGTTGTATTCTTTTGTCTCTTCAATAAGGATTGTTGACCATTCCTGCTGTGTACTAGAAGGGAGAATGTCAAACCTTTCATCCTCTGGTGCCTCAGAGAGGTTTTCACCATTGGACCCGCTCTTTCTTTTTACTTTTGTGGAATGAAATAGTGCCACAGTGTGGTTTTCACTGGAAGATCCATGTTTTATTGTTATATTTTTGCAGTTGAAAGGTTTGGCATCCGCCCCAAAGTATGCTGCGCTATTAAGTTCTATGGCGAATCCAGCTTTGTGATCCCCGCTTGGTATGTTGTCCTGTAGTTCCAAGAAGTCAATGGTCACCTCATCGTTTTGGAAATGGTCAAGGCATGGGGGATTAGATTGGTTCCATTCGATGAGTTCAATATGAATAATGGGCATTACCTCATCAATTAGGTTAAGTTCATTAGATGTGTCAGTGAGGGTTAAGACGTTGTGGCGAAGGTCATTGATGGTACTCTCCATGTCAGAATTAGGCGTAGGATGGGACGTAGGGTTTGTGGAATGTGTTTCCAGTTCAGGAACCCAAGAGGTCTTTATCTGTGCTTCTCCATAAACAGGGATGTCTTTGTGAGGTGGAGGTGGAGATGCATCTTCCTCATCTGAAGTATTGAGTTGTATCGAATAAAATTCCCATTCATGCGTGTCGGTCTCTGAGTCGCTTTCCAGTAGCCGATTACTATACCATACTGGGATATCCTTTGAATTAAATACTACAGGTGTGATGGGTTGATGTACCTTTGTAGATGAAATGATTGGTGTTGCAGGAAGAATTATGGGGATACATGAATCCGATATGCTTCTGCTAGAATTGCTAGTGTTGCCGGTACTGCTAGGAATTCTGATATAGCTGCTGCTGCTAAGGGTGCTATTGATGTTATTGCTGCTACTGATGGGGTTGCTGGTTTGATTGGTGGGATTATTGGTGTTGTAGATGATTTTGCTAGGATTTTTAGCCTCAATGAGGCAGTCGCTATGATGCGTGGGGCTGCTGATATAATCAAAGGTGACTTTTTTGTAGTAGGCTAATATAGAGGGTTGTTGGGTTTTCCTTTGAATCTAAGCTTAGGAAGGATCTCATTTTGAAAGACTAGTCCTATGTTATCTTTGGGCTTTAATTTTGACTGCAGTGGTTCATGTCGGCCTTGCTTGCAAGGGCCCAAAGCACTTTGACCATCATAACCCATTCTTTGCATACTGAGGAGGACTTTTTCATACTGATCTATGGGAAGCTTAGCTTGTGGGATGTTCGAGGTGATAGGATCTTTATAGATCCATTCTGCTAAGTCTTCATCTCTAGTTTCTTCTTCTTGACTCTTTCCAAAGATGAAAGGTGTCAAAGTGCATGATGGCTTGACCAAGGGCATTTGAAGTAACCATTGAGATTTACCACTCTAGGAGAAGTAGGCATTTGTCCAACACAAAAGAGTTAGCTTAAATTGTACTCCCCAGGACCTTCCTCTACTATTTTCATCTTGAGCTTCTCTTTCTTGGGTATAGTGGTGTTTGAACTGGAAAGAGAGGCTGGACTTATGTATGACATGGATTCTTTGTTGTTGGGAATAGTAATCTTTGGTTGATGATTGATATTGTGACAATATGCAAAGGGATTTGCATCGCCCAGGATTGTAATTTCTACACCATTATGTGGGAACTTGATACACTGATGTTATATGGATGGAACGACTTGCATGGCATGTATCCAAGGTCTTCCTAACAACAAATTATACGATAGAGGAAGGTCTAGAACTTGATAGATGATATGCTTCACTATGGGGCCTACTCGAATTGGTAGCACAACAGTTCCTTTGGATGAACACTCTACATCATCATAGGCTTTGACTATTATCTTCTTGTAGGGATCCATTGATTCAATTGCATATCCCAATGCTATGACCAATTGTAGTGTACAAATATTTAGGCCTGCTCCATTGTCGATCAAGACTCGATTGATCCTATGTTGGTTGATAAACCCTTCAATGTGGAGTGAGGCATTATGAGATTGCTGGAAGGATGTGTTGTCACTTTCAGAGAAAGTGAGACAAGGTGATGACCTTAGATTTCCAGCCATAGCTTGGAACTGATCTGTGTTTAGGTTTGCAGGAACTGACACCTCTTGGAGAGCTTGATCCAAGATTGTTTTATGAGATGGAGATAGACACAATAGCTCTAAGATAGATATCAGTGCAGATGTTTTATCTAATTGGTCCACAAGGTTATACTGCTTTGGGATAGATGTGGTGCCTTATGGAGCTGCTTTTATGGTGATCTTGTCGCGACGTGTAACAATATTGCAGTTAGAACTGGGATTTTTGATGGTAATAGTTGCAATTTGTTCATTGGCATCATATAGGTAATTCAAAGTGTAATTATATGTGGCTTGCGTATAATCAATGATGTCTGTGTATCTCCCTGAAGTGGAAGGATCCCTTTGATCTTGTGATGAAAGTGGATTTTTAAACATGAGATGATCATTGTTTGTTGTCTTTGGGTCATGTCCTTCGATTCCAATCTCACCTTGGTCAATAAGATATTGGATAAGATCTTTCAATATGTGACAATTTCTTGTCCTATGCCCTTTCCCTTGATGGAAATCATAATGTTCAATATCACTCCACCATGAAGGTTTGACTTAAGGTTCGTAATTTGGTGTTTTGGGTAAGGTCACTAGATTTTGAGAAACCAACTGACGTAGAACTGTTTCAATGGGTTCCCCTAAGGGAGTGTATGTTCGTTTTGGTTTAAAATTTTGCTAACGTTTTCTGGTTTCCTCTTGAGGTACATTACATCCTTGATTTGGAGGAGCAACTATGTTATTCTTAGGTGGGGGGTTCTATCTTGCAAATCGGACCACAGGTTGTGCACTTTTGATAGTTCTTGCATCCACAACCCCGTCATTGATGACATTTTTGTTTTTGTTCTAGAAGTCAGACTTGTCACTATTGAAGCTTGGGCGAGGGCCATCCTTTGGCTCATTATATATCTTGATAAGCCCTCTTTTGATGAGAGCCCGCTCACATTTTAAACCTTTGGTGATCATGTCATTGAAAGAGTTTGTGTCTTTTACGTCTAGGTGAAATTCCATTTCTTCATTTAAGTTGGAAATAAATATTTCCACCAATTCTTTTTCAGGTAATTGAAGGGAACGTCTACTAGACATTTGACACCATCGTTGCAGAAAAACTAAAAAATAGCTCTCCTAGTTTTTGTTTAGTGTTACATAGATCAGCCATGGTGATATCTTGTTCAAAGTTATGTGAGAAATGTGCCAGGAACTTCTGGATGAGTTCTTCAAATGTCCTAATGCCACCTGGTAATCGAGAAAACCATGATGTGGTTGTTCCTCCCAAGCTTTGGGGAAAAAGTCACATTAGGTATGTGTCCTCGTATACCACTTCGAGGCAAGCTGAATGGAATTCTCTAACATGATCACGAGGATCTCCTTTTCCTCTATACTTTTCAAACTTGGGTGTTTCAAATCCTCATGAAAAAGGTGGCATATGCACATTCCTATCAAAGGGATAGGGACAAATGTTATTAAGTGAAAACTGGTTAGTTTTCACACCATTATGAAGTTGTTGGGCAAGATTTTCAACTTGTTGCCGCAACATGTCTATTTGATTTGGAGGAGGAGAAGGTAGGGGATTACCTTGATGAAGGTTGTATCTGATGTGATCTCAACCTCTTTCATCCTCATTGTGACTTTGGCATTCTGATGCTTGCCTTAGTTGTGCAACATCAAAGTCAGAGGGTAGTTTGGCTCCCTCTTGAGCAAGTCTTAAAAAGTGAGCATCGACATTGCTCCTGAGTATTTCATCAAACAGTAGATTAAAGAGAGGGTTGTGTTGTGCCCTTTCTATTGCCGCAGGAGTAGGAGTACTTGGATTGTCATTATTTGCATTTCCTCCAAGGGCTTCTTGGAATTCATTGATATTTTACTCCTCTTCCTCTTCAATTTCTTGTTGTCTAGATCTGGGCCTAGTATGAGCCATTTTGTTCACAAATTTTTGTTGAAGTTTGATGAAAATGATGATGAGTTGATGATGGAATGAAAGATTGATGTTTGGTGAAGTGATTTGCATATGGATCCCTAGCACTAAAGGTAGATGTTACCAAAGTTCCTTCTTGAATTGCTTGTTGTGTTGGATTGACAAAGTTTTGATGTGATAAGGTTTAGAGAAATCTGAGATGTATTACAGACTCAACTACCTAGTAATGAGAGGATGCACTCGTAGACTAGTTTTAACCTATGTAGAAATGCATCTTAGGATGAGTTTATCCTAGATGTAGAGACACTCTAAAAGTGATGTGTTTGTGTTTTGATTCAAGTAATATTGAAATAGAACTTAGGAAAAAAACCTCTTTATGTTTTGAGAGTTCGAATGGATTGATGATGTGTGAATGGATGAGATTCTAACTTCAATAAAAACTATGTGTTACATAGGGGACAAATTCTCCCTCTTCTCTTTCGGGAGTTGGTGGTTCTTCCCGAGCTATGTTATATGTGATGCAAATGTCTGGAAAGAAGTCAAGATTGATTTTGCCTCCTTTGTTCTTGTGATAACTCAAAGCTCTATATTAAGTAAAAACTCTGCAGTTTACAGACTCTTGATCAAAATTTGTTTTATTTTCCTTGAAGATATAGACGCATGTGACATAAGAAAGCTCTATGAGAGACAAATATTTGACTATTAAGATAGAAGAATTTCCTCCTTTTGATAAAAGCCTTTGAGCTTAATGGTCTTCTTTTCAAGTTGATATGTTGATGAAGATAATTCTTTCTCAAGATGTGAAGAATGGTCATATAGTTTGATAGTTTAGCTATTTTGCACTTTGATTTTGATCTTTTGTTTTTGAAAATGTTTGTGTTGGATGAATACTTGTTTTGGATTTGGGTTTATGATGTTTCTTTGACAAGAAAACAAAGCAAGCACACAAATACAAGAATGTTGCCTCAAAAGGCACAAGTATGGGTCTAGATCAACCCAATATTTTGAACTTTTTATGACCCTTTCCTTCAAATGTATTTTAAGTTTTTTTCCAAAGCCTAAAGTCGGCTCAATTTGCACTGGTCTTGACTAAAAAAATGAAAACACTTCAAACACTCTTTATCCCTAATGTCAAATGGCCAGTTGCGATAATTTCAGCCCACATCTTGATATTTCTTCAACTTTGGTACTACATACCTTATGAATCCCATCGTGGTAGGTAAGGATGTGATATACTAAGTCTTGCATGAGCATAACAAATAGATGATCCCTATGATGGGGGAGTCACCACTTTTATTGGGCTATGTGTAACCTTTCAAAAAGCTATGTTTCTACTCAAGGAAATATGTATGGTGAGTATCTTGGGAGCAAAACCTTCTATGCTCTTGCACTGAATTTATCACAAATATCCTCAATCAATAGAACAGGTGGGCTACTACTTAAAGGTGTTTAGTAATTTTCGATGTTTTTGGACATAAGTTCATTCTGCGGTGAATCACTTAAGAGCCTTGTAACTTGTGGTTGGGCCCATTTGTCCTTTCGGCAAGTTACACTGTAGGAACAACTATACCCAATGCTATAGCTTTCGCTCTCACCTAATTTCTATACTGGCTCGAAGGATTTACTGCGCGAGGTCTTTCCCAAGAGTGATGTGTCTCTTGGCAGACCTCTCTTAAAAAAGATAAAATTTGAGTGTTACTAACACTTTTCTCTTGCACCTAGGACCACGAAATCCAAGGGAGAGGATAGTGTGAGTTAGAAGTAGGACCACTCGACAAACTCTTTTTGCACAAGTGTGCCAAACACAAAATACACTTGTTTTTTTAACTTTTCATCACAATGGTGATCTAACTATTTGGAGATGTTGCCCCAACATTCATGGTGTTCTTTCTATCCTTCAAAGGCAATGTGTTGACTAAACTAGGAAAACAATGAAATCCTGGTCAACTTAATGAAAAACACGTTTGCCTGAAATAAATCATTTTGCAAAATGAGACAAGTTGACTATTCTTTTTACTTGGACAAAACTGAAGTGTTGATTGTGAATTTCCTTAAGTTTGATGCAAGAAATGAGATTTGTTTGTTTTGTTTTAAGCACCAAATATAAGTGAATCCTAACTTCCAATGAAAGCAAATTTGTTTGTGAGTTTGAGAGCACCAAAAATGAAGTGTTTTTTATTTTTAAGCACCAAATGAAAATTTTCAAGATGCCTATCTTGCATGAAAAACAAAAAATTGTTTTTTAAGTTTTAAAGCACCAAATGAAAATTTTGATCTTAAGTAACAAAAAGGGTTAGTTTAAAACCTACACACAAAACAAAAAAGTTACTAAAATCTAAACATATGGTGGGCTTCCACAATCCTAAGAACAGTAATTTTATCGATTACAAGGCCATTTTTACAAGGTTCTATTACAATAGCGCTACTTTGTGTGAAAACAGAAGCGCTACTTAACACAAATGTGCTAAAATATAGACAAAAGCGCTAAAGAAGGATATTAATGCAGAAGGACAAAAGCGCTAATAAAAAGACAAAAATGCTAAACTATAGACGGGAGCGCTAAACTTTGGACAATAACACTATTGTAGAAAAAAAAGATCTAGAATACTAAATGACAATAGCACTAAAGCGCGAACAAAAGCACCGAAGCGCGACCTGTGTGTCAAGCAAAACAGTCAAACAAGTTAGTTGTCAAAAAAAAGAAAAGAAAAAAGGTTGTCGTTGGATTCACGTCGGGTTCACCAAATGATGCTCTGCAAAATGGACAATGTTAGACTAAAACCTGTGGTCGTATAACACACAAAAACACAAGAAACAAAGAGAGATGTTAGTGTTAATCAACCAAAGACATATCTAAGAAGGCATATCAAGAGAGACACTAAAAACATGATGAAATATTTAACTATGGAATGCAAGTGGGGGGATTTTATTGATTTAAATAAATGTTTTATTTAATTTATTTAAAAGAGGAAAGGGGGTTAAATTGAATAAATAGGATATATTCATTTAATTGATTGTGAATTTTGGTTTAATGAATTAATTAAAATAAATTGAATAATTTATTTAATTAATAAGAGAATGATGTGAAGATGAATTAATTAAATATTAATTTAATTAACTGAGGGCTAGTGTATTTTTAATCAAATAAATATCAAATATTCATTTGATTAAACTGGACAAATTTATGTGACTACAGTAGCCATTAAGGAAGATGTGTTAGACAAGAAGGCTCTTGTCTCCCATTTTGATAATTCTAATGAGTGGATCATTGATAGTAGATGTTCTCACCACATGACTGGTGATCGGAGGAATTTTTTGTCACTGGAAGAGTACGATGGAGGTGTAGTCGGATTTGGTAATGATGCACCATGTATGGTAAGAGGCAAAGGGTCCACCTCCCTAAATGGAAAAAGCAGTGCTGATAATGTGTATTGGGTAGAAGGTATCAGGCATAACCTTTTGAGTGTTGCCCAGTTGAATGATAAAGGACTCACTCTAGAATTCAAAGATGGAGTGTTCAAAATAAAAGGAAAGAGTGGTGAACTGATGGCCACCGGTATGCAAACCAAATGTAACTTATTTCAGTTAAATACAAATATCAGTCAATGTCTAATGGCTAATTTTGATGACTGTTGGATATGGCATAGGAGACTCTGCCATGTAAATTTTGATAATATTGTGAAGGCCGGTAAGATCAAGGCAGTTAGAGGGTTGCCTATGCTAAACAAACCTGAGAATCCTTTGTGCAGAGGATGTCAACTGGGGAAAATGTCTTCCTCAACCTTCAAAGGTAAATATTTCACAACAGATAATTTACTTGATCTTGTACACACTAATTTGTGTGGTCCTATGAAAACTAGGAGTGTTCAGGGAGATATGTACTTTATGATTCTTATTGATGATTGCTCTAGAATGATATGGGTCACATTCTTGAAAGACAAGTCTGAAGCTTTTGGAAAGTTTAAAGCCTTCAGAGCACTAGTTGAAAAGGAAAGTGATAAGAGGATTAAATGCCTTAGAAATGACCAAGGAGGTGAGTTAACTTCTAGTGAGTTCAATAAGTACTATGAAGAGAATGACATCAAGAGGCAACTGTCTGCCCCCCAGACTCCACAACAGAATGGCCTAGTAGAAAGGAACAACCTGACTATAGTTGAAGCAGCCAAAACAATGCTGATTCAAGGAAAAGTTGCTCACATTTTTTGGAGAGAAGTGGTGAGCACTGCAGTCTACACTATGAACCAAGTACTCATCAAGAAAGTAAGGATAAAACTCTTTATGAGTATTGGAATGATAACATTCTAGTAGTAAGCTACTTTAGAGTATTTGGTAGCAAGTGTTATATTAAGAGAAGTGAACACCAAAGCAAGTTTGATGCAAAATGTGATGAGGGAATATTCCTAGGGTATTCCACCAAGAGAAAAGCTCTCAAGTGTTTTAACAATAGGAATCAGAGAATTATTGAAAGTATCAATGTTAGAGTTGATGAGACCTGTGAGAAACCTAAGGAAATTGACAACGAGCGAGCGATAGATGGTTGAGATGTTTACCCAAAATATGAACAAATAAATTGGATAAGAACTTGGAATGGAATGTTTATCTACCTTTAAGGAAGTTATTGAAAAATGTCTATCAATTGAGAAGATCCTTATTGAGCAAGGCACTATCAACTTATTTAAAGAGAACAAAGATGATTTTAATGGGAAAGTTAAACCTGATTTTGGAATAAAAACAAGAATACCATCAATGATGGGGTTGTTCATGCTAATGTAATTAAGCCAAAGATAACTTTCCATAGTGCTAGTTCATCCAACAATCAAGTAAATACACAAAGAGAACCAAGACCTCCAAGGAAGTACATGCCTTTGGGAGAACTAGTTGAAACTACATTGAAGAATTTGGTTGCCAACAAGCTCATCAAATTACCAGATAATCGACCATTTGAACAAAGGGTAAAGCCTTCCTAGTGGAATTACAATGAATTTTGTGAATATCACAAGAGCAAGGTCCAGAAGACTAGTAATTGTCATAGATTGAAGAATCTCATCCAAGATCTTATTAACAATGGTGTAATAGAAGTTGATGGTCATACTTCCAATGAAGAGTGTGATTTAAAAGGAACCATTCCCAAAAACATGATAAGGGAAAGGCCCCTAAGATAGACAATAATGACAATGATACTATTGTAGCCTATGATTACATCATCAACCATATTTCATAATTGGACAACTATGTGTCTACCATAACCATAAAAGGAAAAGCCCCTAAATATAATGTCACTACTCGAAGGGGTAAAGTTACTTTAAAAGGTGTTCCACCCAAAATGACCTTATCTTCTGCCAGCCAATATGACCTTGTAGATCATTTGGGAAAGAAACTTGCTCTTATTTTGATCCTTGAGCTTTTGCACATTTCACCTTCACACAAAGCCATTTTGGATAAAATCTTGTGAGAGACATTCATTCCTACCAATCTAAACATGGACTAGTTTCAAGCCATGGTGGTACATCTTTCTACCCCCTATTTCTTACATTGACCAAAGAAGATGACACATCTCCACAACAACCATACAATGCACCACTTCACATTGAAGATTTCCTCCACAAACATTGAATAAAATGAGTCTTGATAGATGGAGGAACAAGTCTCAATATTTGCACATTGAAAGTTATCATACAACTGGAATATTCTCAAAATGTTGTGGATTGTAGAAAGAAGATCACTATAAAGGATGTTGTTGGCTTATTTGTCATTATTTTTATTCATGCCATCTGACATGTATGTATGTGATTCGATCCAAAAAGTTTTCTTCATATATGCAATCTTGTTTTATCATGCATGAACAGTTTTGAGGTTCAATATTCTGCATTATCGTAAGCTATTTTTTTTGGTCCGACCTTATCTGGATATGATGGTAGCACATGTTTCAAGATGCGTTAATACCTGATTCTATCCAGATGTGTTGAAATGTGTGATCTACTTGTTGTTGGAAGCTGACACCACATGATGACACCAGACACCCAGTTGTTGTAGCGTGCGGATACGTTCTCATCTCCTCTCGTTGAGCCAACTTATTAGTCTAAATGATGCAGATATATATAGCCATGATTATTGTGTGTTATCGGTATGGTTGTTGAAAAACAACTATTTTGTGTACTGCATGCAGAAAGACTATGATTATGTATTATATGCAAATTGGATATAGCGAATTTTATGAGACAACTTATGTACTTCAAGGGAACTGTACTCTATGTTGTGCTAGATGTAACTACAACAGTTCAATTTTGTATACTTTGTAATTTGGCTATAAGCCCTCTTTTTTATATTGAACAGTGAATCCAAACCGCCAGTGAGCCAAATAGGTAGTGAGCCAAATCAGCAATGAGCCACCTTCTATATTGTGTAACTGGTTATATATTACACTATTCTTGATAGAATTATCTCTCCGTGGCTTTTCCCATATTGGGTTTTCCATGTAAAAAATCTGGTGTTATGTGTCATGTCTCTATTTTGTCTACCACACTTGAATTATGTTATGTGATTAGTTAATTAGAAGTTTAAATAAGTTCAAGGGAATATTGATTCATCCCTACCCTCTTGGTATTCCGGTTAATCAACAATTGGTATCAGAGTCAAGTCCTTTGGAAGAGTCTAACCACTCAAAGGAGATCCAAAAAGTTGAACTTATGGATTTGAATGATGATTTGAGAAAATCTCTTGAAGAACTTGAGGCAACAGAATCTAAAAATAAAGATCTAAAGGAGAATGTTCAACTAGCTAATGAATACATTAAGAAGCTAAGAGATTAGATCCGAAAGTTCAAGATAAGACACAAAGAAGTCAATGAGGAACTCAAGCAAGAAAACAAAACTATTGTAGATCTAAATATCAAAGATGAAGATAATGAGAAAACTAAAGAATACCTAAACCAAATGGTGAAATGCAAAGCAAAAGAATGTGAGAAGCTAAAACAAGAAGTAACACTTCTCAAAGTAGATCTTGAGAAAACAAAGAACCAACAAAGTGACACTGAATCTGGTAAATTTGACTCAATAACGAATACTAAGGAAGCTCTAAAAACCAAGAGGGAAGAAAAATCCAATGGAGAAAAATCATCTTCCATAAAAGTAGCTATCACCAAGGAGTAAAAATGTAAGTCTTTGGTCAAGTAGCAGGTAAGTATGAAAAACATTGCTTTTAGTGGTTTTTCCTACAAATGTAATAGAATAGGACATAAGGCAATGTAGTAGTCTAAGTCAAACCTTTAATCAATTTTTTAGTAGATGCTACACATGCAATAAGTATGGTCATAAAGCTAATCAATGTAGGAATCTGGTTGTAAATAAAAAATGGACATAATTGCTTTAGGGGAAGATGTTATAAATGCAATATTTTTGGACATAAAGCAAACCAGTGCAGATCAAGGCAAAACCCAACAAACATCAAGTGTCACAACTGCAATAAATCTAAACATATGGTAATATAGTGCATAAGCAATAAGGTTCAAAATAAAACTGAACCAGTTATGGAAGTCAATGTGGAAGATGTCAAAGCTAAAATGAAGAAAAATTGGAGAAGGAAACTATAGAAATGCCAGCATCTAGCTCCAGTGCAGGAACTTTATCTAGAAATTAAATAGTTTATGGCTTTGAGCAAGGGGAAGTAATCAAAAAAGGTTATTCTTATCCCCAACCAAAGTTGTATGAGGTCGTAATACCTATAAGAGAAGAGATCTAGTAGTCAATGTCATAATGTTGGAATCAAGGAAGACTGAGAGGGGGGGTGAATCAATGTTCTATAGTTTTTAGCATTCTTAATCTAATACTTCAACCACTTAATGCAAATGAACCAAACAAAGATGCAAACACATAAAGAAAATATCCACAACACCATAAAACAAAGATTTATACGTGGAAAACTCGATTAAGGGAAAAACCACGATGGGATTGAGACCCACAATATTAATTTTCTTTGTTAGAAGTATAGATATATTACATAAGGGGAATGCACATGCATTCGGGCACACTACCTATAGCTCACTGCTCAAATTACAATAAGGGCTACAATCCTAGAAGGCTCACTGCCTTAGAAAATGATTATAAAGGATAATTAGAATGTTTGAACTGATAAACAACATCCGCAAATGCCAAATTACAATTTCAGTTAAGCACAAAGTACTATTCTCTTCTACACTGCTCTGTTCTTCCATTATGCTAAATTATGAAGCACAAATCCTTTACTTGCACACATGAAACTCCACACAATCAATCACAAATTAGTTTCACACAACCACCAATACCAAAAAAGATTACATCAATCACTTTTTATATTTGTAACATGAAATTAGATCTTTTACATGTCGGCCCAAAATGCATAACACACAAATGAAATGTGTATACCAAGTCGGCTCAATTTGAACTCAAATGTATGAGTGGCCTAAAATAAATTGTCCACACACTTCCCACATGTTGGATAAACATCCTCAAACACAATTACAATTACCAAAATTACTCTGCATGATCTGCACAACAAATATCCAAACATTACTGCTGATGAATATTGTACTAACCAAAATGGTGTACACTAGACCTTCCAACTTACTCAAGAATAATCATTGGAGGGCACAAACTAGGAATAAGGTAGATTGTACATATCCACAATACATCTTTGAGATCCACAACACAAAACTTTCAATGAAAATGAAGTGCCAACCAAAACACTGTACACTACTAGATGTCCTGTTCAAACTCATCAGACCTTACCATAACTCAATCTTACTTCCGGTATGACCAAATTAAGAACTATGGATGGGATATCAAACATCAGTTGCCATCAATGAAAATATCTAATCATATATGTAGTGTCTCTTGCCAAGAATCTCCCCCTTTGGCATTGATGGCAACACTTAGTGAAAAATGACTAAGTGTCAAACCAAAACCAAAATACTATACAATACAACCAAAAATCCAAAATTTCAAAACTCAAGAGACTCCCCCTAAGATTATTACAATATTTTTCACTTTTCTACTCTCACCCTTTGACATCAATTGTAAAGATGGGGTTCTAGAAATGGGAACTTTGAATAAAACCTATATATATATATTGTAAAGTGGAAAATTGGATCCTAGTGACTCCCCACCTAGGAGAGAGAAAGGAAGCCACTAGGATGATTTTCACTTGGAGCATCTTTACATTCAAAAGAGGGGCTTGAATCCACTAGATCCAAATCAAAGAGAAACAAGGATGTGAATTCCAAGAGGATTGTAAGGGTTGAAGTGTGATTTACCCTCTTTTGTAAATGAGAAAATTGACTTGTTGACTATGTGGAAAAGAGAGATAAAATGAGTGAAATGAGGAGCTACCAGTTCGGGCTCATTCTGTAACATTGGGTCTGAGCTAATTAGACTAATACAGATCTGCCCTGCAAATTTAAAGAAAATTTGTCAGAACTGTGGTGGGAGCGTACATGGTCCTCCACAAAATCTGCGAAATGAAAAGGGTTTTTCCGTCTCCACAAATGAAGCCCAAACCCACAATTACAACTGTGCAACTACACCCTACACATAGAAAAGAGAGGAAAAGGGGGTTGTAGATAGGGGTTTGCCTTAGCCAAACCCTAGTTGAGGAATCAACCTTGAAAGAAAGTAATTGAAAATGCTTGAATGTAAACATTGAAAATGTCTACCTTGTAGATCTACAACATGTTGATAAGGATTGCTTTTCTTCTTGAATGTAATCACAAGTGTTGCATGTAATGTTATGTAACATGACAAAACCCTAACACACATACATGCTTGCAAATGAATGTTGAAATATTGCTCCAATGGATGAATGAAGAAGACTTGAATTCTTGATGATGCATATCTTCACCTATGCTTGCTTATGTTACTCCTGCTTGAATTTAGCCTCCCTTTCCTCCTTATGAAAATGAGAAAACTAACTCCTTTTTATACATACCTCTTGAAGATTAATTTATCTCATAAAGGGCCGACATCAAGGAGATTTAGGATCCTGAAGTGCAGATGGGGTCGGGGGACCTATCTTGGGGCCAACCTAAGAGGGTGGGACAAGGGCATCACAATCCAATCCATGGGGGACAGGGGCACCACACCCCTATCCTACCCTATCTTGGGGCCCCGAGAGGGTCCTGAGGCTATCTCAGGGCTCAAACATGAAGGGGACAAGGGGTGAAAATGCAAAAATAGGTCTTGGTTGGGGAAGAAGATGTCATCGCTGAGTTGAGGACCTCAAATGTGGTTAAAATTGTAGGAGGCACAATTTTATGATACTAGACATATATATATATATATATACATACATTCCTTACAAAATCTTGAAAATATCTGCAAAATATTTTTCAATGAATCCAAATGGATGTCCCAACCCTTCCGTAGACTCTCTAAGATGGATATGAGGCTGCTAAATAGGTAGACTTGCATCTTTTTTGACCTTAGATATGAAGGATCTTTGGAAGTCATTGCATTATGAGCATCCTGCAATCCACGAAGCAATGTATCTAAGTTAGGAGTGATGAGACTCTGAAGCTCTCCAACCTTGCCAATGACCCTCTTGTTTTCATGGCTCAAGCTTCTCATCTTGTCAAGTAGAGATATTACTTGGAATTCCTTTCCGCTTATAGAGATTGTTAGAGGATCAAGGGACTGAGATATACTTGCCAACTACTCTTCATGCTCCGTATACTTTTTCTCAATATCTCTAGTGAACTTGGACAATGATAGACACAATTTATAAATGTTACCTCCTTTAGTCAGTGAATCTTGAATGCTCTTAATGTAGGTGTCCAATAGAGATTTATCACCAACAATCATCCTTTTAAATGTTCTCATCCTCTTGGCATTGAACTCACTGTGGACCTTCTCCTTTGCATATTTCTCAAGAGACTCAAAATGAGTATCCACTGATTTGACCAAGCTCCTTAGTTGACCAAAGGGAGTATCTGGTGTGTCCTTCTAAAATGATGGCATTATCTTCTCAAGGATATCAGATGCTTGAGTGAGTATCTCACTGTCCTCTGTGTGAGATTTCAACAAGTCTTTACTAGCCTTGGCCTGAGCGAATGTTTCCAATTGGAGTTTCTGGATGGGGGACAAAGAGGCTAGGTTGATAGGGTCTTGGATGAATTTTGGATCATCCATAGTCTTCTTTCCCTTCACTGACTCTTCAATGTCTATTGCCACCGGAATAGTTTTAACCTTTACCTTAACTTTCTCCTTCTCAACTTCCTTCCCATCATCAGCCTTAGGTGGTTCTTCATCCTTCTCAACAGTGTCTACGAGAGGATTCTAAGTATCTTTTTCTCCTTTCTTATTCACTGCGTCCTCATTTACGGTATCTTCCAGAACATTTTCTTTACCCTAATCATCTATCTCCACATCTGGAATAGAAGTATCATCCTTTGTCTACTCTTCTTGTGATTGCATTCCCTTGTGTTTTTGGATGAGTATCATCTTGTCCTTTTTCTGGATTAACTTCATATTGGTTCTATAACAAAACTTTTCCCAAAATTGTCTCTATGTCCTTAATAACCTCATTTATTTTCCCAATCATTATCTTATTCCTCTGGTTTTACTCCGAAACTCATTTTTAGCTAACTTAAGTAATCTTGCAATCTCCTCCTTAGAAATTATAGAGAATAAGTTAACTAATACATATTCTCTCAATCTCTTTTATTTTGCTTTTATAGTCTCTCTCCTCATATCCAAAAGCTTTGTACAAACTCTTAGGTATTTCAGACATTAGCTCAATTAAAGCTTTCCTATATACATTCAGATACTCTATAGTAGCTTCCTCTAATGTTCTCTTACCATTTTCATCAAAATTATAATACCACTCAGACAATGGCTTCAAATTACCATTCTTCACTACCTCATTAGCATTTCATTCAAAGACATAGGAGGTCTAGCTTCAAGTTTTCCTTTCTTTAATACCTCATTAATTCTGGATGTTTTAGATTTCTTACTGGATGGTTTTTATTTTGATACTTTGGTGGCCTTAGCAACTTTGGCCTTTATCTCCTTCACTTCTTTATCTGATTCAATCTCTTCATCATCTACAGTAAAAAAAATCACTGTCTTCTTTCTCTTTTCACCACCACTAGATGGCTTGACTGAAGATTTGGTTTGTTTTGTAGGACCGGAGGAGGGAGCAGTACTTATTGATTGCTTTGGCCTAGGTGTAGAAGCTTCTGGTTTGGACTTCTTAACAGTCTTCTCTTCTGACAAGATATTTCTTTTTCTTTCTTCCCAAACCACTTCCTTGGAAATTCCTATACCATCCACATAGGCTTCAACCTCCTTCCTCACCTTCTTTTGGATTTCTGGCCTTTTGAACTGCTGGTGTAGTTTCAGGTTTTTCTCTACATAGGTTTCAAACCTTTTTTCTGTTGCATCCACCATATTTCTCAATTAATGGTGGGCATATAGTTCCAAGATCTTCTCATCAACTTCATATCCCATAGGCATTATCCATGGATTTCTTGGTTCAACTTCCTCGATCAAGCATTGGTCAGTGTCTACCATGAAATAGATTGTGTCTTGATATTTCTCCACAATTGACTTCAGTATTCTTTCCCTCTTATGCATCTCTTTTTGAAAATTCTTAAAGTATCCCCGTAGGTTATCATTCTGGAATTTAGAGTCACCAGAGCTATATAAATACTCCTATATTTGCAAACCTAAAAGTCTATCAAAGGCCCACTAAGCCTAACCCACTGAGCCTGACCCACTACCAATACTTCACTCATAAAGTAGAAAAACAAATGTAAAATCGGAGTTCCATATTTGAATGGGTATTTCCTATTCTCCTTTATCTTCTTCAAGTCTTTCAATAACTCACTCCGGAGTAGTTCACAGAGGTCATACTTCTTATCTTCTCTCATCATTTCATATGCTACATAAATGGTTGTTTCGGAAATAGAGTTTTCCCTACTAGAATAATAAACCTTGTAACCAATCACCATTGAAGCAAACGTAATGTCATATTCTAGAATATCATTAATTGTTATTTCTCTGCAATCAAACTTAGATCCAGTTGCATTTGTAACAACTTTATTTTTCACAACCTTTAGTGAGGGTAATTCTTTGGTTGAACATAATCCTATCATATCCCCAATGACACTCTTTGTGATCTTGTACGACTTATCCAACCACATGAATTCATCGTGCATACAGATCAGCACGTATCGAACCCATTCGGGTTTATCAAACATTAGGAATCTAGAAAATTGTACAAAAGCCTGGTTCTCCAATACTTGAAATTTAGGTTTCAAGTTACCAACCCCATCTGCCATTTGCTTGGTGTATAAATTCAACATATGTGCACTTCCAAGTTCCTCAATAGGGCAATAAGTTTAACTCTAACATCTTCAATGTCCAACACACCATAGGAGACCGATGAAAAAACACTCTTCGAGTCATTTTCCATGGAGATAAATGCATGGTTTTTGAAATCAAGTCGAGCTCTCTTCATGATGTCAACTAAAGGAGTAGTAGTACCCGATGCAACCATTTTAGCAATTTCAAATTTCAAACTGAAGAGTTTCACCGATAAATACCTTTATCACCAGATTCGGTCTTTGCTTTGAAAATCGGTTTGATGCTTGATCTTGCTTGACAATCTTCTCTCAGAGCTCTTCAAACACTATCACCTTGAGTGCAAAGTGACAAATGAAGTGATTAAGTCACTTTTTATCCTCCACATACCTAACTTTTCATGGTAATAAATGAACTTTACTCTAATACTTCCAGATACTCCGCATCTTCAAGAATTCCTTTTTGTATCTTCAAATCTGCTCATACTCTTCCAGAAATCCTTTAGAAAGATTAGTCATCATCAAATTCAACTTCTGCAACTTGCTGGAATTAGGCAGAAATATAAAATAGGGGGGTCTATAAGATTTTCATGAAAACTCCCCCAAGGCCGGATGCCTTAGTTTAGTTACCAGATGAAGTTCCAACACTAGAATCAGGTGCAAACCCATTCCCTACATCATTTTTGCTCTTCTTTACCTAAGTCTTCTTCATGTGATCTTTGATCTCTTCTACTTTCACTTTTCCCTTCTCATTTGCCATCACATTCTTGTTTTTGTTTTCTGGACCTCTCCTATTCATATTTCTACTTTTGTAGTACTTAACAATGCAATCAGATTTGTTGCAGGCATAGCAAACAACATTTCCTTGCATAGGCCTAAAGTTCATATTTCTTTCCTCTTGATCTACATTGATTAGAAACATGTCCAAACCTACAACATGCATAACATTTGACATTTCTTCTATTTTAAAATTTGTTCATCACACTTCTGCATTCATTTAAATTATCACCATACTCGTTTCATTTAAAATATTGACCAAAGAAAGATGGACCATTATTATTCATCCTATTTCTGCATTGACTAGCCATATGACCAAATTTATTGCAAACAAAATAGTTACCATTGAACTTATGAGCATTAGGTTGCCTTACCGAATGCCTTCTTGAATTGTTCTTCTGTTGTGCTGATTTGGAGCTTTCACCTTTCTCAAATCCAAGACCTATTATGTCATTAGCATTGTCTGGCTTTCAAGAATCTCATCAAGTCTGGTTGAGCTGATCCAGAACTTCTCCTTATACTCATTTGCAGCTTCAAGGTCAAATTTAAGAAGTAGGATCTGCTTTCCAAAATCTTCCTCATGTTCTCTTGAGTCTTTTAGGTCAAGCTTCAGTTGTCCATTCTCATTCTCAATTAGGCAACATTCATTAGATTTGTCTTTCAGTAACTGAGCAAGATTTTCCTCATTCTTCTTCCTTTCCTCAATCTCCTCTGTTAGTCTCATCATAATAGATTCCATCTCATTCTTCTGGACAACATTAGCTCTATCAAGTCTCTCACATTCTTCTGTCTTCTCCTTCAAGTCTTCTTCATCAATGATTTGACTTTATTTATCCTTCAACTTATCAAAAAGTTCCTTTCTCTTTTCTCTTGACTTGTTCAGCTGAACTTTCAATGATTCAATGAAGTTCTCAATATCCCTAAGGTTTACTTTCACTTGTTGGACCTTAGTTTGTGATTGATCAAGATGTTCAAGTGCAACAAGAAGCTATTATCTCAGACTACCAAAATCCATTGATTCACTTTCCTGGACCCTCCTCAAGATGTTAGGCTTCTTCCAAGGGACTAGGTTTTGATACCAATTGTTGGAATCAAGGAACACTGAGAGGGGGGCTGAATTACTGTTATACAATTTTAAACATTGTTAATTTGATACTGCAACCACTTAATGCAAATGAACAAAAGAAAGATGCAAGCACATAAAGAAAATATCCACAACACCATAACACCAGGATTTATACAAGGAAAACTTGGTTAAGGGAAAAACCATGGTGGGATTGAGACCCACAATATTAGTATACTTTGTTAGAAGTATAGAAATATTACATATGGGGAATGCACATGCATTCAGGCATAATGCCTAGAGCTCATTGCTCAAATTACAACAAGGGCTACAACCCTAGAAGGCTCACTGCCTTACAAAATGATTACAAAGGATAATTGGAATGTCTAAAGCGATGAACAACATCTGCAAATGCCAAATTATAGTTTCGGTTAAGCTACTCTGCTCTGCTACATTGCTCAATTATGCTAAATTTTAGAGTACAAATCCTTTACTTGCATGCATAAGACTTTGCACAATCGCTCACAAATAATTTCCACACAACCACCGATACCAAAAATGATCATATCAATCACTCTTTTATATCTGCAACATCAAATTAGATCTTTTACAGGTCAGCCCAAAAACACATAACACACAAATGAAATGTGTATACCAAGTCGGCTCAATTAGAACTCAAATGCAAAAGTGGACCAAAATAATTTGTCCACATGCTTCCCACATGTCGGCTAAACATCCTCAAACATAATTACAATAACCAAAATTACTCCACATGATCCACACAATGAATATCCAAACATTACTGCTGTTGAACACTATTCTAACAAAAAACATGCACACCAGACCTTGCAACTTACTCAAGAATAATCATCAGAGGCAACAAACCAGGAATAGGTAGATTACACATCCACAATACTTCTCCAAGATTCACAACACAAAAATTTCAACCAAAATGAAGTGCCAGAAAAAACACTATACACTTTTGGATGCCCTATTCAAACTCACCGGACCTTACCATAGCTCAATCTTACTTTCGGTATAACCAAATAAAGAACTACGGATGGGATATTAGACATTAGTTTCCATCAATGACAACATTTGATCATCTATGCAGTGTCTCTTTCCATCACATAACTCATCACATGATTTAGTAAGTTGTTGTGAAAGTCTAGAATATGGAAGATGACTCATGTGCATTTAACGTGAAGATCTCGATGGAAGAATGTAAGGACAACACCTCACTTAATTGTTTTTTAATTCAAATTAAGAACTCAAGAGTTATGAAGGAAATTAAGGCGACCAAGTGAACTTAGATTTTCTCCATAAATTTGATTAGGGTTAGCAGTCTGTAGAATTAGTGATCATGGATGCTCCCATAGTTGTTAATGTTGCTTCTAAGCCTCGATTTGTATTCATGAAGACACCATACATAGCAATACATACTAATCCCAGTTGAGCTTCAAAAATATCGATTGGGGTTGTTCTGGCGGAAGATGTTAGGTATTACATCCACGTAAATTTGGAAGAATTTGTTCATCATGGAAAAATGCTAGATCTTTGGATTGAGCAGTTGGCTGATGAGCGTGGCTAGGTAAAACTGGAATTCGTTAACCTAGTTCACAAAAAATTGTATACATGGAATAATTTTCCCAATTTATGTCATTATGACAAGTGGGTCAAGATAAAAATGAGTAGGTTTTGTGATGGGTTTCTCTAGTTAGACCAAACCCACATGATAACCAAGGATGTAATGAAGGCCATCATAGGTCTAAGTGACTCCAACGAAATTCAAGGATTGAAATCTGCCAAGAATAAGGTTGCTACGGAATTAAATGGTGCCACATTCATTAAGCATTCTTTGAAAATTGATAATGTCAAAAATCCAATAGTTAAGTACCTATCCATGATGGTTGAATTTTTTATTTATTTCACAAACAGAGAAAATTATATCTTAACTACTGCAATACACATGGCATATGAGTGTTGGTATTATGGATGACTTCATCATGTGTTGCTTTGGTTTTGTCATTGATGTCAACACTTATCTTCTTGGAGGTCTACATTGTTGATTTGGCACTATGGTTATATTGGTTTATTGTTGAGCCGACACATTGTGGTCTCGACATGGATATTGGCTTATGCATAGTCACCGGTATATGTTCAGCAGCAATTGATATATCAAAGAATCCGGTATTTCACTCTAAGACAAAGCATTTTTCTATTAAGTATAATTTTCTAAAAGAGAATGTTAAAGCAAATAAATTAAGATTGGTTTATGTGAATACTAAAGAGCAAATTGCAGATATCTTTACAAAGCCTTTGCCTAAGGAAACATTTGAATATCTTAGAGCACAGCTTGGGGTAATTTCCCCACTGACAGAGACTTGAATGATGAAGATTGACATCAAACCGGGAGGGACTAACAAAAAAATCATTTTTTCGGTTTTGATGAAGGAGAGCTACTACTTAGGGGGAGTAGTTAGTTGTATGTCATGTTTTAATTCTTAACTGCTTTGGCATTTGTTGTCAAAGGGGGAGAGATATCTATGGAAAAACATCATTCCTTAGCGGAGAGATATATTCTTGGAGAGATGTATTTTGGTTTTGGTTTTGTAACAAACTTTGTATTTATCTATCTTTGGCAGATTGTTGGTTTATTGGTTTTTGGCATTCTGTTTTTGGCACTTAGATGCTTTTCCATCTAGTGTTGCCATCAATGCAATAGGGGGAGATTGTTGGTATTATGGATGACTTTGTCATGTGTTGCATTGGTTTTGTCATTGATGTCAACACTTATCTTCTTGGAGGTATACATTATCGATTTGGCACTATGGTTATGTTGGTTTATTGTTGAATTGGCACATTATGGTCCCGACATGGATATTGGCTTATGCACAGTCACTGGTATATGTTCACCAGCAGGATATATTGTTCACCGGTAGTGACGATGACTTGTTATCATCTGGAGATCATTTGGTTATGTCGAAGACATGGATTGGAAGTTTGGATTTGGTGTTTTTGGTCTAATCGGGTTGACATATTTTCCTTTACCGACATATAAGTCTAGGTTATTGACCGGTATAGGATATCACGTTCTAGATCAGCACGACACATTTTGAAAATAGTTTATTGTTTGGATAATATGTAAATGTATTGAGCTGACATATTGTATCACATCAAGACTTATTTGTAATTGATTTAATTGTAATATCTTTAGTGAGCCGACCTCATCACATGGTCTTAGGTTTTGTATAAATGATTGTAAGATATTATTTGTGAGATATGGTATGGTAATGGTATGAGTGTGCGAATATTAAAGAGAAAAAATAAGAAGATCCTTGTGCGAATCACACAAAAATTATTTGAAGGTTGAAGGAAGGTTATGAAGGTGTTTGGCACTCATGTTTAAAGCTTAAACTAGTACTGAATCCAGCATTGTAGATGCTATTTTGAGCAGTACATTGTTATTGGATTTAACCATCCAATTGTAGTCAGTGTGACTCCTATTTTGTGATTGAGAAGTGAGTTCTAGGCGGTTGGCCTTTTTGCATGTGCAGACCCCATTTGTATACACTTACTATCTGCACTAGTATCATCGAATTGTGGGTAAGGTTTCCCACCATTGTTTTTCCCCTTATAGGGTTTCCACGTCAAAATATTTGTGTCATGTGTTGTGGATGTTGTTTCTCTTTCTGTTTCATGCATTAAATTATACTGGTACTTCTATAACTATTAATCTGTTTTACCAATATTAAGTTTGGTTTACCGACACTAATTTTAAGTTGGAATAATTTTTATTTGGGTTATAGTTTATTGACAACTAGTTCACAACTGATTAACCCCCCCGCCCTCTCAGTTGTCCTTCACAGTTCCTAAAAATGAGATGGTGGAACTAAATAAGGATTTCGACCTCTATGAAATCCTGGGTGAACTCACAAAGCTGGTTCTCGCTTTTGCCAATGAAGGAAATTGGCGAAAGTGAAAAATTTTGTTTACGGGGAAAAATTTTGTTTACGGGGGGTTCAAGCGAAGTGGGGGTGTTTGAACGGAGTACCCTTTGGGGTTCGAGCAAAGACCCCACTTCGCTCAAACCCCATCTTTCGAGCGAAGCACCTTTAATTCCCGTTTATGTCATTTTTCAATTATAGCGCGGGGGTTCGATCGAACCCCCCTTCATTCAAACCCCCCTAAAAATGGGGGTTCGCTCGAACCCCCCTTCGTTCGAACCCCTTTTTTAACACTTCTCTGAAGATTTCTACATTTTTTTGCAGATTTTTGGCCTTGAAACCTTTGGTTGAAGGCTCAAATGGAATGATCTTGACAACCCAAAATGTAGTATTATAGTCCTCAAAGAAAGCTTTCCAATGAATATAATTTTATTACATATTGAGTTTATTATGAACTTATTTTTTAATTTTACCAAATATAGGTTTTTCACCGAACATGAACTTCTCTGTTCAACGCATTGGGAAAAATAGGAAACTAATTCAAAAAAATTCTGAAAAATATTTAAGCCCTGGGTATTGATGTCTTCTTTCTAACAAAAAAAATAAAATTGAATTTCGATATATATAGAATAAGTTATGTGTTCAAACGTAAACCTATGTCTGAATTATGACTAGTCAAACTTCAAAACTTAATAAAATGAAAAATATTGAACATATCACTATCAAACCAACTGCAAGCCTTGGATATTGATTTTACAAACCAAAATTCAAAAGAATTGAGTTTTTATCATTTATAGAAAAAAAGTTATGTGTTTCGGGAGGCACATCACTCTTAAATAATGTAGTTTGTTGTAAAAAACTACTTTTCGAGGGAGATGGAAAAATTAAAAAAGAATCCTTAAAACAAATTTGAAAAAAAAATATATAGAATATACAGACAAAATTCTACAAATCACTAATTTACATCATCTTCAAATTCTTAATAGTTTAAAAGTTATAGTTGTCGGAAGTTGAAGATTATTTTAAAATTGTTCATCTCAGTGTCAAAAGTGGCAAAAAAGTCGGAACCATTATTGTGAGTTCACCCTCCTACGTCAATAGTTTTTGGAGAATTTTATTCAATGCATAGAAAAGAAACACTCATTCAAGTTTGAAACTCTTGCTTTGTGTATCTTGTTCTACTTCATGCAAGCATTACCTAGTTGTGGTAGGGTTTTATGGTCGTCAGACACGTCAGTAGCCCATCAGATCACAAACAAGCTTCAAGGGTTTATTAATGAAAAGACAAGAGAAGAAGATTTTGCAACCTTCTTTGCCATCTTTCAGATGAATATGCGGAACAATGACAAAATTTCGAAGGAAATTGTAGCCAAGTATAAAAAGGACATTACATTAGTGATTACAACTAATAAATGCTACATGGAAGTTGTGGTGCCCAAAAAATTCTGGGTCCCTCCATTTGGGTATGAAGTGCCTTCTGACACACTTGAAGGCGCAATAGTTCTCTTAGAAAGTTTGGTTGATGAGTCTCAAGAGTATTTTGAGATTGCAGATGAAAAATCTTTGCAGGTCCAGATGGAGCTCATGAAGAAGGATCGAGAGAAGAATGTGAAAAAGGTTATTCAAGAATCCCTGGACGAAGCTAATTTGACTAAAGAATAAATCTCAAAAGTTAGGAGATTCGGAAGGCTTGGCACATCCAGAACAACTAAGGCTTCTCAGATAGAGCTTCCCCCATCAAGCTCTCTAAAGACGAAGATTGAGATCACGAGGGAAACCATTGTCTTGGAATTTGAGGAAGAGGAAGAAGCAGAGCAATATTGGATACATGTCTGTAAATCCAAAGGGAAGAAGGCCAAGTAGCCGCTCGATGCAAAAAGTTTGTGTGAATCCTTTTCTCAAGGCACAAGTCCAAGAGAGGTAGGTAATCTGTTTACTAAGGCTAATGTTGAAGATCATAATACTATAATTAGAGGCTTTGTAATGTATTGTGTAAAATATGAAACTGCAATTAATGAGTATAGGAACACTGTACCAAATGAATTGTATAAGGATTTGATGAGAGTTAGACAAATTATAGAGAAGATGAACAAGCCATTAAAGATCACGTATTTGAGGTTGTCAGTTCAGCTCTCTCTTTGGAAAATAAGCCACCTTAATGGAAGTATGCAAAACTTAGTTAAGAACCAAGAAAAATTTAGATGATCTCATGCTTGGTGTTCCCAATGCCAAATAAAATCTTCAGAAAAATATCATGGATACAGTTATAACAATTGCCAAGAACTATTGTCTTTTCCCCTTTGATTCTGACATCACTACCAACATATCTGATAGAGAGAATCCATAATCTCCTCTTATGTGAGATCTTTGATCTTTCCTTTAAACCATAGGTATTCATTGAGCTTATTCCTTCAAATTAATCTAAATAAAATATTATGAAAATTAACACATTCTAATCAATGTTGGTTATATTCCAACATAAGTGTATGATTAAAAATAAACCAAATAGTGACTATCTAATTATAACATCCCATGTTTGCATAGTGATTGACTCAAGAACAAAACATCTATATATAATGTGTCTAGCTCCCACTTATGCCATACATGTGTAAAAAATTATCTCTTATTCACCATATTAGTACACATGGTAGTTAAAATAGGCATATTTCTCATATACACATAATGAGTATCTCATGCATAAATTGCAGATGCAAATAGTGAATAGCTTAGTCATACATCACATATATATAGGGCGATTAGATCATGCATCAATCACCTACATCAGTTGAATATTTAGAAATTTGATATGTGCAAGGTAAGTCTATAAGCCTTGGGAACATAATAACCTTGTGGAATTATGAATAATATCCCTAATCTTGAATTGTGTTATGTGTTTGACCCACCAAAATATAGTGTCCAACATGTATTTTCAATGATAGAGAAGATAGTTTCATCTGGGAGCTCAATAATAAGTGCCTATAATTATTATTCAAAGTTCATCTGCGAGTTGATCTAAGTTACAACTTGTTTTTTTATTACCTTTCTATATACATACTCTATGTCAGATTGCTAAGAATAATTACCTACTTTTCCATGCAAATAGTAAGAGTAGATTTGGGTAGAAGATACTTAAGTGGGTTCACTTTTGAAAAGATCTTGGTTTTGTGATTAATGTAGTGTCTAATTTTATAAGAGATAAGACAATTGATAGGAGATGCTTATTCTATTGAGTGTAGTTAGCTTGTACCCCACTAAAGTACGATTATTGCAATGAATAGCTCCCTCCTTTCATTGTCATTGTTTTGTCATAATAATGTCCCCAATGTTACTGATGTAGTTGAAATATATAATTAAAGATGTTTTCTTGGAATTGGTGGCATGAGAATAGGAGGTGAGGCAAGATAGTCCTTGAGTTGTTGAAAGGTTTATTAACAATTACCATCCCATTTAAAATCCACATTCTTGCAGAAGAGGTGGGAGAATGGTTGACACATATTTGCAATTTGTGCTATAAATTGTCTAATTACTTAAAATTTTCCTTTCGAACTATTTTTTTTTTTTATGTTCTTGGGTGGAGGCATTTCAATTATGGCTTTGACTCTAGTGGGATCAACTTTGATGCCTAATCATGATACAATGAATCTCATTTCTTTTTAAAAGTAACACCAAATACACATTTATTTGGATTCAATTGTACTTGATATTTTTCTAATCGATCAAAATAGTTCTAGGACTTGGACATGTCACTTTCTTGTTTTTAACTTTACCAAAAGATCATCTACATAGTCTTCCACTATGTCATCAAGAAAATTATGGAAGATCACAATCATTGTTCTATGGTATGTAGTCCCAACATTTTTTAGTCCAAAGGGCATTACTTGATAATAAGAGGTACCCAAGGAATGATGAATGCCATTTTATGTCAGTCCTTAGTGGTATTTCATATTTGGTTGTATTTTCTTACCCAAAAATTGATATGCATGAAATTCTATATTTTTTGACCCAACAACTAAATACACATTCCCTCTCAAGTGACATTTGCAATGATCTACATTTACAACTTAACAAGGTTCAACAAGACACTTACATATCATAACAACATATCAAGTTGAGCAAGAGAAAAGCTCAAGGGGAATATCAGGTGATCATGAGTGATGACATACAAGACCACAAACACCTAACTCTATATAGTGTTTGTCGAGGATGAATAGGTTCTCTTTTCGAGCAAGGTTGGTTTTAGAGACTAGATTTTGGGGTCTCAGAGCTGCATTATCAAAAATTGAAGATTTAGATGGTTATGAAATTAATTGTCACAAAAAGGTTATATTCTTAAGGAAAGAACAAACTTACATTCAAACCCCAAGGGGCTTACTATGATAGGTGACCTACTACTTTATTCCATGCCTCTCAAGAAAGATATGTCAAGTCCAAATAAAATGTTTTCTTTTCCTTATTTGGATACATATATAAGTTTATAGTCTTCATCAAAGGAGGGATGTCATCTTAAACAACAATCCTCAAATCATTAAGTATATAGGTGTCCACTCTTATTTGGATATATTCAAAACATTTATTACACATGAAAATGATGAGGATTAAAAATTTAAGACATGATTCAGTGTGGTTGAGTTGGATAGTTTATTTTCCTTTAAGAGACAAGCAATACAATTAATTCTCTATATTAAAAGTGATACTACAAATCCTATTAAACAACTTCCTCTAACAATAACCAAGTATAATCCCCACTCCCCCTACTGATAAAATTGGACTACTTTAACAAACAAGTTAAAAACCTAGGTTTCAAATAACCAAATTCTTATTAACAAGTCACTCAAAATTAAAATAATTTTTATTTTTTTTTCTTTTTTTAAAAAAAAAAAAATTGAAAAGAAGTAAAAAATTTCTTGATTAGTTTTCAGAGGCCCAACAAAATACAAATAATTATACATCCTCTTCTTCCTCAACATATTAAATAGATCCAAAGGCAAAGACATACACAATAAAAGCTCCACACAAAAAGCCATATTATTATTTATTCATATAGCCTAAGAAAGAAGTAAATCAGAAAAGAGTGCATGATGATTGAATTTCCTCAGTAGTGCAGCTTTAAATGCACAAGATCTTCAGTTTAAACTACCACAATAAGTGATACTGAAAGTTAATCTAAGGGTTATCCTCTAAATGATGGTGCAGGGGTGGTAGTTTTGCCTGTCAAAATCATCATAAATATAAAACTGAGTCTCACACCTTTCACAGGCATTGGTTTCTCTGGTGACTTGGGTAGAGGATGAGGCCCAACACTTGTCATCTGTGCACACATGCTCAACTACATACCATAAACATTCAATTTAAACTACTTTATTAAGTAATCTTGAAGGTGGATTAGGGATTATCCTCTAAATAATGGTGCAAAAACTGTAATTTTGGCTGTCAAAGTCGTCATAGACATAATACCCACCCTCACATCTTTGACAACATGCTGGCAGAATGTAGATTTTTTCTTCAGCCTGTGATTTCTTTTCTTTTTTCTCTTCTGTCTTTTTGGGTGGAGGATGAGGTCCCACACTTATAATCTGTGCACACTTACTTAACTTTCTGATCTCTACTGTAATTTTGACAGGGTCTACCTCTCCTGTCACTGTCACTATGTTCTTGGAGGTATCCACTTCTACAGAATTCACTCCTGTAATCATCACCAAATATACTTCAAATAAATTTTGATTGAAAAAATATTTTTAATATAGTATTTGATGGGTTGTTTTTGGATTTGATCTTGTGAACATATATTTTGTCAATGTTTTCAATTATATCTATGATCCATCATGAAATTGAACTGGTTAGAAAAAACTGATGGTAATAGATCATGAAATATGATCTAAAATATTGATGGAATAAATATTTAAATGACCAGATTCAAAATAACAAGTTAATTTATCATGACTAAAAATTTCATGTCTTTAATATGATAATTATTATTTTTATTTTTATATGTAAATATAAATATAATAGTTTACTCACAGATTAAAAAAATGTGATGATGAATAATATTATGAACAAGGAATATTTAAAATAGATGAAATTGTCTTTAGTGTGGAGTAATCTTTTACTAATAATTTAATATAGGATGTACTGAACCATTAAGTTTAAAATAAGGTAATTATGTCTAAATATAAGGTTGGTAGTTCACGAAATACAAAAACATAAATAAAGTAGGGAAGAGAAAACAACTTAAATAATATAAAAGGTAGGTGAAATGATATAAAGTGTGTACTACTATTTATGAGCAATTTAATATCAAATTTATAACCACCTTCAAAATACAGAATACTACTTTTATTTTATTTATTGTTCTAATATTACTGTCGTAAACATAGGAGTGGTAGTTCAAAGAAAGGTACAAAAATATAAATGATGACAAACAATATCATAAAATAAATAATACTTAAAGTATGTGAAATAATTATTTAGTGTGTAGTGCCATTTACTCCCAATTTAATCTAAACTTTATAGCCACCTTCAAAATATGAAGTATTGACTTTAGAACACCACACTTATTAGTTTACTTTAATATTTTTATCTTCAAAATGTACATATACGTAAAAAAGTGGGTGAGAAAACACCTTAAATAAACATAGCTTGTACTACTTTTATTCTATATGTATTTTCAATGTTATTGTCCTAAACATAAAAGTGATAGCTCACAAATAATATCATAAAATAAATAGTATTTAAAAATAACTGAATAGTTATTTAGTTTGTCTATTATTTACTCCCAATTCAATATAAAAATTATAACAACGTTCAAAATATGAAATATTGACTTTAGAACATGGAGATTATTATTTTTATTTTTAATATTTTTACCTTTAAACATAAGAAGGGTTGTTCAACAAAAGAAAATAATCTATATAACATAATTAAAAATATTCATTTCTTTAACTTAAGAGTTATTTTATTTCGAATTTAATTTTTTTATTATATAAATTTTTATTTTTTTTAAGAACTATTTTATTTTATTTTTATATGTAAATTGTAATTTAAAAAATAAAATTATCATTTAATATATTTTTTATTATATATATAAAAAAATGTTTGTTTCAAACAATCTTAAAATTAAAATATTTTTCTGTTTTATAATGATAAATAGAAACCATATATTTAAAATTTAAAATTAATCCTCAAACAATATTTATAAGATAACACAAATTCATACTTCAACTTAAAAATGTCTAGTTTATTCTTTTAATATATGCAAGCAAATTTAACAAAAAATATATGCGTTGTTTTCTAATAATTATCACTTGAAATTAATATTCTAAGAGAAGGATGCTAAGATTTTGGAGTAGTTTCCTCAACATAGGTCTATTCAATGTAAATTTTCTATACAGTGCATGAATCTCTATTGATGTATATTCTATTTTCTACTTGCAGTGCTATTGTATCCATGTAAGCAAGTATGAAGAAGAATACTAAGATTTTGGAGTAGATTCAGCATGAACATAGGTCTATTCATAGTAAATTTTCTATATAGTGCATGCGAATTCCTATCAATGTATATTATCTTTGCTACTTGCAGCCTATTGTACTCATGTAAGCAGATATGAAGAAGAATACTACGATTTTGGCGTAGATTCAGCATGAGCATAGGTCTATTTAATGTAATTTTTTTATACAGTGCATGGGAATTCCTATCGATGTATATTCTCTTTGCTACTAACTATGCTATTGTGTTCATATAAGCAGATATGAAGAAGAATACTTAGATTTTGGAGTAGCTTCAACATGAGCATAGGTCTATTCAATGTAAATTTTCTGTACAGTACATGCTAATTGTATATTATCTTTGCTACTAATAGCATTAGTGCATTCATATTGTAATCAGATATGAATTCCTATCGACTTATATTCTCTTGGCTATTAGTCGTGATTGTACTTATGTAAACAAATATGTAATTAATAAATGTTTTATTCATTCTTTTTCAACAACCTACTAATTTCCTTACACTATATAATTTTTGCTTAATTTCAATTAAAAAAAAAATTAAATCGATACAAGATAATCTTTTATAAAAAATAAAACAACTGTTTTATCCTAGTTAAATAATGAAACTTATAGAAGCTATCTAAAAGCACCAATTTGAAATTTTCTTTACATTCCTTATACTATGGAGCACAATCACAAATGTAACTATTGTGATTTGGAATGTAAATGAAATCTTTGATCAATTCAATCAAACCAAAACCAAGCTCTGGATAAATTTAACTCATTAGAATGAATCCATCAAGACTGTATCTATTTGGAATGCAACTGTATCTATTTGGAATGCATTACCCAAACACCACAATCGATCACTCGCACACGAAGTTCCACGAGTGTGATCTTTTTCAAATCCTAATATGATTTCTATCTTGTCAACCTCTAGAGGAGCCACCTGACTTGGCCCCACCCAAACCAAGATCCATTCTTCCCACTTTTCAAGATTGTATTTCTCTTCACTATCTTGCAGTTTCCCTTGTGAATTTTCAATTATAGTGTAGAGTTCTTCACGAAGGACACCACCACATTGTTTAGAGTCTATGCTTTAATTTTTTTCTTTGATCCGATGGAGGCCAATAGTCCTTTGTTTGAGGAAGTGCTTCCTGAATAGTCATTGGGGGGAGAGGTAATTCTTGTGGTCGCTCTTCTATTGGGAGATTGTGTACATAACCTCTTGGTGTTCTGAAAGCTGACAATTATACTTCGAGTCCGCCAACTCTTGTTCCACACTATAGAAATTTTTGGATATTGACATCCAAATATCCCTAGGTGCAAAAGTATCATCCTCATAATAGAAAAAAGGTGCTCCTTGCATGAACACATTGATTTCCTCCAAGCATGGCCCAATAGGTTTCGCAGGAACTCCAAAACCAGTTAGACCCTCCGGACATAAATTAGAGACGTCACGTCAGACACTCCAGACATTGTTTGTTTGTATTGCATACTATCTATCTATTCATCATCCTTAAACACTTTCCTCTGCCATTCTCCAATTGCTCTCTTCTAGGCAGCAGATGAGCTTGTTTCCATGTCATTCAAGATAATGTCTACTTGCTTTCTTTTAGGAAATTTACATGCAAGAGACTCTTCAACTTGTATGTTCTGCTTCTGTACAGATATAAATTTTAATTCACACTGAGATAATACTTAAATTAAATAAGCAATTGTAAAGAAAAAATTTAGTCATTCGATGTTACATATTATCTACGGAAAAGTCGTAGACAATTCTTGGAGAAAGGAAACATCATTGATAATCATTTTTTGCAAATAACATTGAATCAAATAAATTAAAAATGTTTCATGTAGTTTTTAAAAGTAGAACTCATTCAATGCTTTCATGCACCGATGGCAAAGCCGTTTGACCCACATCATCTCTCGTCGTTGGAATTCCGACGACCACTAATGAAATGCCCGACAACGATGCTTTGCATCCCATGGCACTCCTCTGTCGCAATTTTATACCTTGGTGTCGGAATTCTGACGACAGCCCGAGATGGTGACGGTATTCGTTCGCAGAATAAGGATGCATGGTGGCCGTCAGAAAGGTTGTGGTAATGTCGAAATTGTGACGACCACGAGGATAGTCGGAACTTCCGACACAAAGTTTTCGACGACCATTTTTGTCGGTAGTGCGACGAAATGTGGTCGGAAATCTGATGATTGGTCGTCGAAATCTTGACCCAAATGTACTAGTGTAAGAAATAAAGAAGACTATGGAGAAACCTTTGCTCCAGTAGCTAGATTGGAAGGAGTTGGAATGCTACTTGCATATGCAGCCTTCAAGGGATTCAAAGTGTATCAAATGGATATAAAATCTGCATTTCTGAATGGACTACTTGATGAGGAAGTGTATATAGAGCAACCAGATGGGTTTGCCCTATCAAAAGAAAGTGATATGGTGTGTAGGCTACATAAAGCCTTGTATGGATTGAAGCAAGCACCTAGAGCATGGTATGAACGTTTACACTCCCATCTTGTGAAGATTGGATTTGAAAGAACAAGTGAAGATAGCAATATCTATCTAAAGTTAGAAGGAGATCAGATTCTGATCTGTAAAGTGTTTGTTGATGACATAATTTTTGGTGGAGATGACAAGATGAGCCATGCGTTTGCAGATGAGATAAAGAAGGAAATCAAGATGTCACTAATAGGAGAGATTAAGTTCTTCATTGGACTATAGATTAAACAAATGAAAGATGGTATCTTTATCACTCAGTCCAAGTATGTCAAAGAGGTGTTGAAAACCTTTGGCATGGAAGACTACAAACTGGTTGGTACACCGATGATGATCGGTAGTAAATTGTCAAAAGAAGATGACTCATTGTTGGTGAATGAGAAGGGATACTGGTCAATGATTGGTAAGTTGCACTATGTAGTACACAATAGACCAAACATAGCACATGGAGTGGGCATTGCTGCACATTTCCAGAAAAGTCCAAGAGAATCCCACTTGGTAGCAGTCAAGCGGATTCTTAGATTTTTGAAGGGAACTATAGATAATGGATTGTGGTATCCATACAATAATGATTTCAATCTCAAAGTATTTATCGATGTCGATTGGGCTGTTAATGTGGATGACCGAAAGAGCACAACCGGTGGTGCATTCTTTCTGGGTGGTAGACTAGTCTCATGGATGAGCAAAAAGCAGAGTTGTATCTCTCAGTTCACAACAGAAGCAGAATATGTAGCAACATTTATTAATTGCACTTAGACAATTTGGATGAAGCATGTATTAAGTGGTTTCAAAGTCCCTGTATTTGAACCGGTGAGTATATTTTGTGATAACACAAGTGCAATTAACATTTCCAAGAATTTGGTATTGCATGCTAGAACCAAGCCTTTCGAGCTCAAGTATCATTTCTTGAGGGAGAAAGTTTAGAACAAAGAGGTTGTATTGGAACATGTTTCCAGTAAGGAGTAGTTAGTAAATATATTCACCAAGCCTCTACCGAAGGCTACATTTACCTATTTAAGAGGTGAATTAGGGGTGTTGCCCCTTCAAGAGGTGAACTAAAGGTATGTGCTCCACATCAGTCAGGTATTGCACTGTGAAATATTTTTAGGATTGATGTAATGGAGGATGCTACTCCTCAGGGGGGAGCAGCATAGTGGAACTTGGAAGCTTGTACCTCCACTTTGGCATTGTTGTCAAAGGGGGAGAAGATGTGAAGCAGAGAAGATATCTGTAGTGTTGGAGACATATAATATGGAAGATGTAGAGATATCTTTGTGTATTGCCATCAATGACAAAGGGGGAGATTGTTGGCATATGAGTAGAGTTTGATGACATGATGATAATGTATGTTGTCATTGATGTCAATACGCTGAAGTGTGAACCGGTATATTGAAGTAAGTAAACTGGCAAGTGAACTGGTATGATGGTTTGAACCGATATATGCAAAAAAGTGAATCGGTATGATGGTGTGAACTGGTATATGTTAAGTTTGTATCAGGGTTTCATTTGATATGACTACCGGTTGGTAGTCTTAGCTTCACAGTTTCCGGTTGTTGTATTCCAAGTTTGTATGATTCGACTGATGCCATCCTGTGATGAGTTAGCATTGAAATGAAGATCAGATCGCATTGCCATGTCAGCCTTGTGCGCGTGAAGGATTTCCTTGAGGATCTTGCATGCAGAAGATTGATTCTATCTACCTCGGGAATGTGTAAAATCTTAGTAAACGGTGGAGAGAGCGTGATGGGTTATCAGCTTCCAGAAGCGGTGAAGAACGGACGATGGAGAATGTCTTGAGATTTGTTCAAGATTATTTTACCCTATGTAATGAGATTAAATGGTCAGGATTAGACCGGCTGTATTGTTAAGCTAGATGCTTAGGGTTTTAGGTTTTGGCCACCAACCTAATTGTTGTCTATAAGGTTGATGATGATTTTTGTTTGAAGTTGTTGGCAAATGAATGTATGTGAGGTGATTCTTGCTAGACCGAAGAAGTGAGTAGAGATTTGCAGAGTGTGATTGCAGATGTAGAGAAACTGAAATGGATCTGCCTTAGCATTAAGTGTTGTTATCAGATCCGTGTATTACCTGTTGACTTCTAACCATTTTAGCAGTTGGAAAATCCCTTTACCAGGTAGCTTTAATAGGCTTTTTTATAAATCCTTTAATAGGGTGACTCAAAATCATTGAGTTTTTCAAATCCTCTTACAAGGTAACCTTTAACAGGGTTTTAAACTTTAACCGGGTATTTAGCCATCCCTTAACAGGGTGATCCCTAGCAGGATCGGTTCCTAGCAGAACCTATTGTAAAGTCTTTAACCGGACTAGGCTCCTAACAGAGCGAACTTCAAAAGAGTTCAAGAACAACTTGTGGGTATTCATCCCCACCGTGGTTTTTCCACGTGAAAAATTAGTGTGTTATGTGTGATGATTTTTCATGTGATGTTTTAGTGTTTTCTATTAAGTCGTAATGCAAGCTGATCCAATGGTCATTGTATTTTTGATGTATTACTTGCTTAAGCTTATGGGTGAAGTTGAGATGAGATGTTGGGTTATGAGAAGATCTAAGTGTTACCGGTTTATAATTTTCACAGTCACTGTGTTTTACATGTATTGCCTTGGTTTAGGTTGCTGGGGTTGTTTACCAGTTAGTGCAATCTTTGCAATTTAAGTTGTTTAAGAAGTTTTTGTCTATACTGATTCACCCCCCCCTCTCAGTATCTATTGGGTATTTACTATTCATCATTATTCATCATGAGGTTGGTTTTAGAGACTAGATTTTGCGGTGTCGGAGCTGCATTATAAAAAATTGAAGATTTAGATAGTTATGAAATTAATTGTCACAAAAAGGTTATATCCTTAAGGAAAGAACAAACCTTCATTCAAACCCCAAGAGGCTTACTATGATAGGTGACCTACTACTTCATTCCATGCCTCTCAAGAAAGATATGTCAAGTCCAAATAAAAAGTTTTATTTTCCTTATTTGGATACATATATAAGTTTATAGTCTTCATCAAAGGAGGGATGTCATCTTAAACAACAATCCTCAAATCATTAAGTATATAGGTGTCCACTCTTATTTGGATATATTGAAAACATTTATTACACATGAAAATGATGAGGATTAAAAAATTAAGACATGATTCAATGTGGTTGAGTTGGATAGTTTATTTTCCTTTAAGAGACAAGCAATACAATTAATTCTCTATATTAAAAGTGATACAACAAATCCTATTAAACAACTTCCTCTAACAATAACCAAGTATAATCCCCACTCCCCCTGCTGATAAAATTGGACTACTTTAACAAATAAGTTAAAAACCTAGGTTTCAAATAGCCAAATTCGTATTAACAAGTCACTCAAAACAAAAAATAAATCTATTTCTTTTTTTGAAACGAAGTAAAAAAATTTTGATTAGAAAAGAAAGTTTCATTTAAATAAAAACTGATCAGAGACCCTACAAAATACAAATAATTATACTATCCTTTTCTTCCTCAACATATTATATAGATCCAAAGGCAAAGACATACACAATAAAAGCTCCACGCAAAAGCTATATTATTGTTTATTCATATAGTCTAAGAAATAAGTAAATCAGATACATGATGATTGAATTTCCTCAGTAGTGCAGCTTTGAATGCACAAGATCTTCAGTTTAAACTACCACAGTAAGTGATACTGAAAGTTCAAATAAGGGATTATCCTCTAAATGATGGTGCAGGGGTGGTAGTTTTGCCTGTCAAAATCATCATAATTATAAAACCGAGTCTCACACCTTTCACAGGCTTTGGTTTCTCTGGTGACTTGGGTAGAAGATGAGGCCCAACACTTGTAATCTGTGCACACTTGCTCAACTACATATAATAAACATTCAATTTAAACTACTGCATTAAGTAATCTTGAAAGTGGATTAGGGATTATCCTCTAAATAATGGTGCAAAAACTGTAATTTTGGCTGTCAAAGTCGTCATAGACATAAAACCCACCCTCACATCTTTGACAACATGCTGGCAGAATGTAGATTTTTTCTTCAGCCTGTGATTTCTTTTCTTTTTTCTCTTCTGTCTTTTTGGGTGGAGGATGAGGCCCCACACTTATAATCTGTGCACACTTACTGAACTTTCTGATCTCTACTGTAATTTTGACAGGGTCTACCTCTCCTGTCACTGTCACTGTGTTCTTGGAGGTATCCACTTCTACAGAATTCACTCCTGTAATCATCACCAAATATACTTCAAATAAATTTTGATTGAAAAAATATTTTTAATATAGTATTTGATGGGTTGTTTTTGGATTTGATCATGTAAACATATATTTTGTCAATGTTTCAATCATATTCTATGATCCATCATGAGATTGAACTGGTTAGAAAAAACTGATGGTAATAGATCATGAAATATGATCTAAAATATTGGAATAAATATTTAAATGATCAGATTCAAAATAACAAGTTAATTTATCATGACTAAAAATTTCATGTCTTTAATACGATAATTATTATTTTTATTTTATATGTAAATATAAATATAATAGTTTAATCAAAGATTAAAAAATGTGATGATGAATAATATTATGAACAAGGAATATTTAAAATAGGTGAAATGGTCTTTTAGTGTTGAGTAATCTTTTACTAACAATTTAATATAGAATGTACTGAACTATTAAGTTTAAAATAAGGTAATTATGTCTAAATATAGGGTTGGTAGTTCAAGAAATACAAACACATAAATAAAGTAGGGAAGAGAAAACATCTTAAATAATATAAAAGGTAGGTGAAATGATATAACGTGTCTACTACTATTTATTAGCAATTTAATATCAAATTTATAACCACCTTCAAAATACAGAGTACTACTTTTATTTTATTTATTGTTCTAATATTACTGTCCTAAACATAGGAGTGGTAGTTCAAAGTAAGGTACAAAAATATAAATGATGACAAACAATATCATGAAATAAATAATACTTAAAGTATGTGAAATAGTTATTTAGTGTGTAGTGCCATTTACTCCCAATTTAATATAAACTTTATAGCCACCTTCAAAATATGAAGTATTGACTTTAGAACACCACACTTATTAGTTTACTTTAATATTTTTATCTTCAAAAGGTACAAACACGTAAAAAAGTAGGTGAAATAAACATTTAAAGGTAGGTGAAATGATCTTTCCGTGTCTGCTACCATTTATTAACAATTCAACATCAAACCCATAAACCACTTTCAAAACATAGCTTGTACTACTTTTATTTTATATGTATTTTCAATGTTATAGTCCTAAACATAAAAGTGATAGCTCACAAATAATATCAATATAAAAATTATAACAACCTTGAAAATAAAAATTATAACAACCTTCAAAATATGAAATATTGACTTTAGAACATGGAGATTATTATTTTTATTTTTAATATTTTTACCTTTAAACATAAGAGGGGTTGTTCAACAAAAGAAAATAATCTATATAACATAATTAAAAATATTCATTTCTTTAACTTAAGAGTTATTTTATTTCGAATTTAATTTATTTATTATATAACTTTTTTTTTTTAAGAACTATTTTATTTTATTTTTATATGTAAATTGTAATTTTTAAAAAAAAATTATCATTTAATATATTTTTTATTATATATATAAAAAAATGTTTGTTTCAAACAATCTTAAAATTAAAATATTTTTCTGTTTTATAATGATATATAGAAACCATATATTTAAAATTTAAAATTAATCCTCAAACAATATTTATAAGATAACACAAATTCATACTTCAACTTAAAAATGTCTAGTTTATTCTTTTAATATATGCAACAAATTTAACAAAAAATATATGCACTGTTTTCTAGCAATTATCATTTGAAATTAATATTCTAAGAGAAGGATACTAAGATTTTGGAGTAGTTTCCTCAACATAGGTCTATTCAATGTAAATTTTCTATACAGTGCATGAATTTCTATTGATGCATATTCTATTTTATACTTGCAGTGCTATTGTATCCATGTAAGCAAGTATGAAGAAGAATACTAAGATTTTGGAGTAGATTCAGCATGAACATAGGTCTATTCAATGTAAATTTTCTATATAGTGCATGCGAATTCCTATCAATGTATATTATCTTTGCTACTTGCAGCCTATTGTACTCATGTAAGCAGATACGAAGAAGAATACTACGATTTTGGCATAGATTCAGCATGAGCATAGGTCTATTTAATGTAATTTTTTTATACAGTGCATGGGAATTCCTATCGATGTATATTCTCTTTGCTACTAACTGCGCTATTGTGTTCTTATAAGCAGATATGAAGAAGAATACTTAGATTTTGGAGTAGCTTCAGCATGAGCATAGGTCTATTCAATGTAGATTTTCTGTACAGTACATGCTAATTGTATATTATCTTTGCTACTAACAGCATTATTGCATTCATATTGTAACCAGATATGAGTAGTAATTGTACTCATGTAAACAAATAGATAATTATTAAATGTTTTATTCATTCTTTTTCAACAACCTGCTGATTTCCTTACACTATAATTTTTGCTTAATTTCAATTAAAAAAAAATTAAATTGATACAATGTAATCTTTTATAAAAAAGAGAATGAACTGTTTAATCCTACTTAAATAATGAAACTTATAGATAAAAGCTATCTAAAAGCACCAGTTTGAAATTTTGTTTACATTCCTTATACTATGGAGCACAATCACAAATGTAAATACTGTGATTTGGAATGTAAATGAAATCTTTGATCAATTTAATGAAACCAAAACCAAGCTCTAGAGAAATTTAACTCATTAGAATGAATCTACTGAACATTAAATGACCAAATTTAGATTTAATACAATGTAATCTCAATCACCTTTAACTTTGGCAACAGTTCTCAAGACCTTTGACTTGCATTTTTCACAGCACATTTCCACTGCCACTTCAACTTTCTGCAATCACAGATTATATAAAAAGCTCACAACCAGAGTCAGATATATCTAAATATACATTTGATTTAAAAAAAACATTTCTTTGGACAAACCTTCATTCTTGTTGCAGCTTCTGCACAAAATCGACTTGGTTCTGATGATATGGTGAATCAGCTGGTTTAATATGGTGAATTATTTATAATGTCTTTAAAGCTTCTCAGGAAGCAAACTCAAATATTCTCCATGAATGATGTTAAATTTCAATTAAGAGTTCTGTCAGAGAAGTTGGTGAATATAGAAAAACATTCATTAATTTTTTATTAAAGGATGGCAGAGCCTAACATGTAAAGGGCCCACAATTATATAAATGAAAATAGCCAGAACATAATTCATCATATCATTGACATATACATAATTTTATTGTTTATCATATTAACTTAAAACTCATGAATTTACTATTTTTTTTTATCCAATTAATGTGAAATCTCTTTATTTATATTTTTAAAATATACTCTTTAATATTTATATTTACCTAGGGCGTTTGAGATGGAATTCTTCTGTCTAATTAAACCCTAAAAGTACTGGTGTTTTATGGAAGTCAATCTATGTTTTATGTGTTGATATTTCTGACTACCAATGTCGTCGTGGCAACTTATAATTATAAATTTATAATGTGTCGATGAGTATTTGGTAGCCAATTATGATCTCTTAAATTAAGATGCCACTATCTTTCAAAGCCTTTCTGAAATTTACATTTAAAGTACAACTATGTATTATAAACATTTTTCTTCGTTTTTCTGGTTCTTTAAATTAAGATTAAAGGGGTTAGGTTGAAACCTTTATAACGGTCACATCATCTTAAATATTGAATATTTCAATGCAAACATTCATAAATAAAATGAGTTGTCATTAAAATATTTAGTTGTCTACTTTTTTTGGATCAAATTATTACATATCATTGTACTATTGCATTTATTAAGTCTTTAGGAGATATCAATTTAGCATTTTTATGAAAAATGATTAGATATGCAATGGACTTTTAGTTTGCTCGTGAAATTGAAAGGTTCTTAATGAGCCCACCAGAGATCAAGTCTTGCTAAGTGCAAGTATTCGACATCTAAAAGTGATGAGACTGGGATCGTGTCTTAATCACAAATCTATTTAGCATCCATAAGAAAAATAATATTACCATAAAATACTATAAAAGTGTAAGGATTTTTTAAATTTTTTAAAATTTTTTTTAATTATGATCAATTATTTATAATGGTTATAAAAATTTAATATTTTAAATATTTAAAAAAATTGGAACAAGTTTATTTCAAAAATTGTATGGGTAGAGTCTAATAGTCAAAATGTAAAATAAAGATGCTAAGCAACAAGAACAAGTTTATTTCTTCTGCAATACAACCGTCCTCTTTGACTACCCTTGCAGTTCATGAGGTAGCGCTTGCAATTCATGAGCTAAACCCTATGGCTCCTGCCTTTTCATCCTCTGTCGTTGCGGCTTGTCCCCTAGGAGTTTCAATTTCATTTGATGAGTGTGTTTTTGTTGCCTTGCAGTCATCTCCATGGGATTGTTTGAGTACCAGACTCATCCCTTCTCTGGTCTTGGACTCTCTCTCCCTTGACTGCTAAGTTCGCTTCTTGGGCTTTGTAGCCCCTCTTTTTGATTTTGTTGCCGCTTCAATTGTCTTAGACAACACTCAACCTTTTGTTTCTCTTGTCAAGAATTCTTCTTGGACTGTGGTTCACAAAAAGAAAAAAGGTCGTTCTCTTCCTTTGTTGAGGTCTCAAACTATTCCCGTGGGGCCACTTCTTGGTCCTCGATTGGATTTTTATGTCTATGTTGTTCTTTTATAGCATTGTTATGTTTATTGGGTTACCTTGTTGTACATAGCCTCATTGTCTTCTCTTGTTTGAAGATGTAACCTCTCAGATCTGTAACAGGTTTAGGGCCTTCCCCACTTATTTTAATAAAAAAATGAGTTAAGTTATTATCGAGAGTGGAACATTGTTATTTAGTTTTCTACACACATTAGTATGGTCAAGTCATCATGAATATTTTCACTCTCAATAATCATTCTCTCTTCATTTTTGTCTATTGCAAGATGAGTATTACAAGTAAGATGGCCAAATCAAGGTAAGGAAAATTTTCAAGCTCTAGCTAGTTAGATGCACATTGAGCATGTGATTGAGAGGAGGTGGAATGTGGGTAAGATGTTTAAACCCAATATTCAACATGCAATCTCTTATTCTTTTTGAATAGGCCTAGGAACAAAGTGCATGAGAACCATGATCTTTCTAAATAAATTGACTACATTTATGTCAATATCTCTAGGTGAAGACTAACCCCTTATGGATACCATAAAAACCATACATGAAGTGTTCCCTAATAATTTAAAAATAATTAAAGATGAGCCACTTTAAATACAATTCTATTGCATTAAATCAAATAATAACATAAAGTGATACATTAAACTATTATTTTTTGAGAGAGCCATTTAATTTATACAATAATTTCTTATATATTGAATTTTTGTTTTATTATTTTCTTTTATGTTTATTTTTATTTTGGTTTATGGTCTTTCTTTACTAATTGATATTAAGAAAAACTATAACAAATTTTCAACTTTGAAACTATATTATAAGATATAGTAATGTTTATATTAATGGATGCATGTTTTGGGTGTAAATAGCTTATAATATAACCTCTATAAATATGATATAATAATTGAGGTTTTAAAATGCTAAGAGTAATTAATATTTTTAATTAGATTAATATTTAAGTATTGATTATTTGTAGAAATAGTACATTTTTTATATAAAAGGAAATTATATTTATTTTTTCTTGATTTTTTATTTTTTCAAAATTTTAAATTGCACATCTTCTATCTTAATAAAAAACTGTAACATTATATTGAATTTGATTTAATTTAATAATATAAAATTGTTATAACCACGTTTTGATTGCCTGCTAATGGGCCTTCTTTAGTTAGTCTGATTCGGCTAGGTGAGAAAGTAACAGTTTGGGCTCCTCCAAAGCCAAGATGGATCAAGATTAACTTCAATGGAGCTGCAAGCGGCAACCTAGGCCCTTCAAGTGTGGGGTGTGTTTCCAAGGACAGTCAGAGTTCATTAGTAGCAAAAGGAAAACAACATCTTTTGTATGGGACTAATAACGAAACAGAAGTGAAGGCAACTTCAATGGCTATTCAATTGGCGACAAGAATTGGGGTATTGAAATTACACCTAGAAGGGGATTCTCAACTCATTATCCATACTATAATTTGAGGGGGATCACATTATTGGAAAATTGATTGAGAAATACAAGACATAAAAGAAAGTCTTGCCTCTTTCCAAGATTTCAAAGTTTCTCATGTTCGAAGGGAAAGCAATATGGATGTAGATAGATGTGCGAACGAAGCCTTTGATCTGCAACTTGATGAAGTGAGTTTCAAGGTGGCTTGATTATTGACTTTAATTGTCTTTAAAAGCTGGGTCGAGTCAGATTTGAATTTCTACCCATTGGCTGACCGGAGGGTGGTGAGGAATTAATGTGGCAATCCTAATGTGATATCTGGAGGTATTACATGGGGCATTTGGAATAGAATGAAATCCCAACATTTCCCTAGGAATATCTGATCGAATATGTTCCTCGGGCAGGGTGGCGATTGTAGTTGGCAAAGGTTGACAGTTGATGGCAATCAGTGTGTCTGATGTCTTAGCATTAATGGTGACAATGTTTTCCACACTTCCCACCACCCTGACTATTCGTATCCCATTAAGGCTAAGGAATAAAATGTGGATTCAACAACAAGACAGATATTTTTGAGTTGCTCAGCGATTCACAGGCACCTAGATCTTGGTGTTCAAGGTGGCAGAAGAGCACAAAATCAAAGAGTTTTACACCTGCACAGGCATCGAGCCCAACTTCTCACTGAAGGCGGTGAGACCAATGGTGGCCTTTTGGGGCCAGATTTCAAATGAAATACTCTCTAATGTCTTTCGTTTCAAAGATCACGATTTTTTGACTTGGATTTAGGTCGTGCTAGGGAAAGAGTACTTAAAGGTGCAATATAAGTATCGCTCGAATGCAAATATTGCCTCCATGTTCACGATATGGTGTTTTGAGCTAGTTGGTATGGAGAAGGTGATATGGATAGTCACCAACGATGTGAAGGAAGAATGGCGTGGAGGTCTAGAGAGCTTTCTGAGTATGTCATGAGACAGAAGTGACTTTGTGTGCCTAAATGGGGTTTTGCTCCATTCAAGTGAATTTCGACCTCCTCTACGAACATACCTTCTATGGAGTGTAGACAGTAACAAGGAGGTCCGAAGGGTGTCTTCTCAAATTGGAATACATGGAGTTGAAGAGTACCTACGGCCATAGGAGAGGAAAGACATTCACAGGGAGCTGGAGAAATGGGGCCTTTAAGTGACCATAAATCCACAGAAGATGACTCTGGTTTGGGATCTTCCTCCAAAAGGAAGAGAGGACCTCCGAGAGGCTCAAGGAAGAAACCACAGAGTTGTACCTTGTGGATTGGATTCTTTCCTGAGGATAATGATGACCTAGATGAACCTGCAGACCCACAGGATGAGGACACAAATAATGAAGGTAGAGGCAAGGAACTTGCAATAGCAAGTGTTTCTTAGTTTGGCAATCATAGTTTATTTTTTGAAATGTGTCTGTAAAACTCTATTCTGGTGGTTAGCAAACTTGGTGTTAGATGATACATGGATGTTGTGTTTTGTTGATAAACTCTTTATTTCGATAGACTAGTTTTGAGAAAGTTTTTTGGAAAGATTTTTTTTTATGTATATCATGTTTTATATATCAGTATAAATCATCATTAACTGATAAAAAAAAAAACCATGTTTTGATTATTAATTTTTTTAAAGTTAATTCTCATCAACTACCAATTTAATCTAACAAGCATTTTCTATCTAGCTTAGAAGTGGATTTCATAATCTCTCTAGTCACCATGATAATGACAACTCTATGACACCACATATGCTTATACTCAAAGGTGGTAAGATTGTAATATTAGGGTGGTCATCCTTAAACCTAGACCTAAACTTGAAGAATTCATTCATGTTGACCCTACCTGATATCCCCTTTTGAAATTATAGGCTTCATAGTTGGTACACCAATGATAGGGAAAAGTTAATCCTTTTCTCTTGCATGAGATCTTTTATCTTTCTTTTAAATGATGACTATTAATTAAGATTATGCTTGGACGAGATTCTCCGGATTCCCGGGTCGAGAGAAGGAAAATCGAACAAGGAGGAACTCAATGAAGGAATCTCAACTAGAAGCAAGATTAAGAAAAAGGCAGATGTTGGAAGTCAAAATAAAAAGCAAGGAAGACCATCCCTAAAATATCAAAGGGAACAGGAAAGCTGGAAGAACCGTGCTGATGGAACATAGTGTTCCATCAAGTTAGCCCTATCCCCAATTAAAACATGAAGATTATATCCTGGAATATCAGAGGGCTAAATGCCCTCCATAAGCAAGATGTGTTACAGAATGTCATCAGAGATCATAAACTGGTTGTGGTCCTTGTTCAGGAAACCAAGATGTCTAAAGAAAAAGTAGAAAGGATCGGAATTTTGAAAGAAAACAGAGTCATAGGAACTAACTCGGAAGGTGCTTCTGGAGGAACTGCGACATTTTGGAACAAAAACACTATAACAGGAAAGGAAATCATCTCTTCCTTTAATAGGAACTCAGTTTTGCTTGAGCATATTAAGGACAACTTTGTTTGGGTGCTATCTAATGTCTATGCTCCTAATACCAAATTCGGGAGAGCTAAATTCTAGAAAAGCCTTGCCGCTGACAGACTCCAGTTTGTTGATCAAAGCTAGATTATTATGGGGGACTTCAATACCCCGCTCAAAGATGAAGATAAGATGGGAGGAATCCCCTTACATCTTGATGGAAAACAAGACCTTATGGATTTCATTAATGACCAAGCTCTCATTGATGTTGATCTCCAAGGCATCAATTACACCTGGACCAATAGAAGAATTGAAGCTGATTTGATTCAAGTTAGGCTTGATAGATCTTTAATTTCTCCTGACTGACTTTCTAAGTATAGCTGCTCCCTTGGTTCTGTTATCAAAATCAGTTCAGACCATTTCCCCATCTCTTTTTCTACCAACTCTTTTTCGGCTAAGAGAAACTTCCCTTTCAGATTTGAAAAAGCTTGGCTCTCCCATCCCTCTCTGGAAGCTTGCATTACTAAATGGTGGAAATATGAAGTGGAGGGTAAGGCTCTTTTTAGAATTGCTAAAAAGCTCAACATCATAAAAGCCAAAATTAAAACCTAGAACAAAGAGATTTTTGGGGACATATTCAAGAACAAAACTCAAGTCAAAGCTGAATTAAAGTATGTTCGGGATAGAATCCAAGAGGTGGGGTTGACCGAAGATCTTAGGATGGCTGAAAATGATCTGTTATCTAAATACCATTCCATCATTTCTAATGAAGAGACTTTCTGGAGACAAAGATCTAAAGCTTTGTTCTTGAAGGAAGGTGATAAAAACACCCGCTTCTTTCACTTAACCGCCCTTAAGCACAGGGCAACCAATAGAATATCCAGACGAACATGCAATAAAGGTGTCCTAACAGAGGATTGCGACATCAGGAAGGAAGCTCTTGAGCATTTTAGTACCTTGTTGGGTGAAGTGGATAACCTGGATTACAGTAAGCAAAATACCCTTTTACAAGCTATCCCTTCTATCCTGTCAAAAGCTGACAATCACCTCTTATCCCGTATTCCTTCTAATCCTGAAATCAGAAAGGCAGTGTTTTCCTTTCAGGGTGATAAATCCCCTGGCCTGGATGGCTTCCCCATGTTTTTCTTCCAAAAATTCTGGCACATTGTGGAGGCTGACATTTGCAATGGTGTCAAGGAATTCTTTGGTTCCAGAAGACTTCTCAAGGAACTGAATGCCACTTTCATTGTCCTTATCCCAAAGATTCCCAGAGTTGATTCTCTTAACAAGTTTAGACCTATCAGCTTGTGTAACTCTATCTACAAGATCCTTTCCAAGGTTTTGACTTCTAGGTTGCTTGATGTTCTCCCAAGGATTATCTCTGTCCAACAGAATGGCTTTGTCCCTGAAAGACAGATTCCGGACTCTATCATCTCTGTTTATGAAAATATCCACTCCCTGAAAGTGGCAAGTAAATAGGGATTCTTCCTTAAGTTACACATGGCTAAAGCTTTTGATAGAGTGAATTGGCAGTTTCTCATCAGGATCATAAAATCATTTGGTTTTGGGGACAAAGTTATCCAGCTCTATTCTCAACTCATGGAAACTTCCTCCTCTACTGTTATTGTTAATGGCTCCCTGTCTAGTTTCTTCAAAAGCTCCTGAGGTCGTAGACAAGGAGACCCCATCTCTCCTATCCTATTTACCATTCTTGCTGAATGCCTGGGTAGATTCATCCTTAAAAAAGTGGAAGAAGGCAATCTTAAGGGTCTGAAACCTTCTTCATCCAATGTTGTTTGCTCTCATGAACAATTCATTGATGACTCTATCACCATGGGGGAAGCCACCATCTTGGAAGCCAAAAACATGAAAATCATTTTGAACACCTATGAATTTGCTTCTGGTTAAAAAATCAATTGGGATAAAAGCTCTCTATTTTTCATCAACACCTCGGCCCAAAGACAAATTAGGATTGGTAGGATTCTTGGTTGTAACATATCTGAGTTTCCCTCTACCTATTTGGGGCTTCCTCTTTGTCTCAAGCCTGAGGAGTCCTTCTGGAATAAGTTAATTGACAGACTCAACCTGAAACTCGTTGGTTGGAAAAGGGGTTGTTCTTAGTCAAGCTGGTAAAGTCACTCTGTTCAAAGCCACTCTCCAAAATCTTCCTGTGTATGCTCTTAGCTTGTTCAAAATCCCCTCAAAGTTTGCAGAAGCTATTGAAAGAATCCAAAAAAAGTTCCTTTGGTCAGGTGTGGAAGTTAAAAATAGAATCCCCCTTATTGCCTGGAATAACATTTTTTCCCCTAAGGCCTCAGGTGGGCTGGGATTAAGGAACATTAGTTCTATGAATAAAGCTTTATTAGCCAAGCAAATTTGGAGATTCAAAGGGGAGTAAAGAGAATGGAACTCTATTTGGAAAAACAAATATCTCTATATGCAACCTTCTGAGGAAGAATTCTTTGACAACTCTTTCTCTGTTGATGGATCTACCATTTGGAATGCAGTGCAATCTGCTAAAGGCTAGGCTGCTGCTGGTAGAACCTAGAACCTTGGGGATGGGAGGAAAATAAGATTTTGGGAAGATAGATGGATCCTGGATAAACCTCTGGAGGAAATCCCTATCCTCAAAGATTGGAAAGACAGTTTCAAATGCAGGTATGGTGAAATGGTAAGAGATTACTAGATAAATGGGGACTAGATTGACTTCAGCCAGCAGTGCTCGGATCTCAAGTTCCTTCAGATTGCTCTTTTTGCTAAAATCCTTAGAGACAACAAAGATGACATTCTGATATGGTCGAAAACACTGGATGGGAAATACTCTGTTTCCTTTGCGGTGGCTATTCATAATGTCCCGGTGGAAGCTACTCCCATCTAGGCTAAAGTTTGGAATAAGAACCTAGTTCCCAAAGTCAACATCTTCTTTTGGATTTTCATCCAAAATAAGATATTAACCCTGGATAATCTTCATAAAAGAGGCATTATTTTTCCTAACATGTGTTCTCTTTGTTGCAGGGAAGAAGAGATAGCTTGCCATATTCTCAATCAATGCTCTTTTAGCTAGGACATTTAGAAAATCATCCTATCCAAGTGGAACCTGTACTGGGTCTTCATGAACTCTCTTGGTGACACTTGGTTTCAATGGCACTGTCCTAACTCTAATCCTAAAATTGTGGAGACCTGGAGACTCACTCTGCCGATTATTATCTGGAACATATGAAAAGAGCGCAACAATAAGATTTTCAGAGATAAAAGGGCTATTCCTGAAGTGGTTGTAGACAAAATCCTTAGGAGTATTTTTGAATGCCTCTATGGTACTGATCAGGGACTTGCTGCCTAAGAGGATTTCAAAGACAGATGGAATCTTTATACTACAACTACTAGCAAGGAGAAAGGTAGAGAAGGTCTTGTCTGGTGTTTCCCCCCGCATGGATAGATTAAGGCTAACTTCGATGGGGCTTCTAAAGGAAATCCGGGTAAAGCTAGATATGGGGGCATTATCAAGAATTTTGTTGGAAGTTGCCTTAAGGCGGTGGCTGGTCCTCTAGGGAATCAAAGTAGCCATTTTGCTGAAGCCTCCGTTGCCTTGCATACTTTAATTATAGCCAAAAATCTCAATTATGATAAAATATGGCTTGAGGGGGATTCACTTAATATTATTAAGTGCTTAAAGGGGGAATTAGAGCCTTCTTAGTCTATTGAGAACATCATCATGAAAGCTAAAGAGATTATCACTAGTTTCAAAGAAATTATTATACAACATGCCTTCAGAGAGCAAAATAGTGTTGCTGACTGTTTAACGAATACTGGAGTTAACTCTAATGCTCAAATGATTTGGCATGAGGATTATCTCAATTTAAATATTAAAGAGATACTCAGAAAGGACCGTTATATGGGGAGAGAAGGACAATTAAATCATGGCAAGTAAAAAGAATCATTTACGCCTTGCTGGAAAGGCCATCATTACTTGGCACTACGACAGATCTCCTACTATCTCCAACAAATCACTGCACACTTTGTGTGTTACTCAGAGCAAAAATTTGAGCTGCATCAGGAAAGAAGGTCTCAATTTGCAAAGAAACAGAGCCAATAGCCTGCATTCAAAAATGGGAGGAGATCTAAGACATGAAGAACCTGACAACACGTCGACCTGGAAAGCAATGCCCAAAGTCTGGGCAAAGCTAGAGAAGGGCTCTCTCACCAGCTTCATCGAAAAGCTTGAGGACTATGACAAAGGTAGGGTTAACTTAGCCGTTTCCAAGATTTCTGAAAACTGGTCTAATGGCTCTTTTAAACTTTATGGAGTTAAATTTAAGTTGGACGCTGGACTTATTCCAATTGTAACTGGAATGCCCCATTCTGGGCTTAACTTCTTTTGAGACCTCAATGTCTCCAACAATGCGGTTACCCTATTCCCACAGAAAGAGAAAGAGCGGGCCAAAATTGGCAAGGCTACTGGGGGCTACTACAATGCTGCAAACATCAAGAAGTTGTGGGGCTGGGTCCTGAATGCAATCATGGAGTATATTACAGTTGAAGGCCATTTCTCCAAGGCCCACACCTACCACTTCGTTCTCTTAAACCATTTCAAACACGACAAAAAAGTGTCTTTGCCCTACTACCTTTTTCGATCCCTCTCCAGGTCCCTGAACAAGCACATGACTAACCCTTCCAACTCGATTCTCCATTGTAGGCTCCTGCTGCTCATCTATGAGCATTGCAAAACCCTCACTCTGTAGGAAAATAAGCAGATTTCTGCTTCCCCAAGTAAAAGGAGGATGGAAGAGAGAGATACTAGCAAGGAGAAGGCGTCTTCCAGCAAGAAAAGGAAAAGCGCCCCCAGGTTAGAAACTGAGAACATTGTCAAGGAAAGCAGTGGTATGGAGATGGATGACTCTGACAATGAAGACAACTGGAAAGAAGAGGAGCTGGGCAATGAGGAAGAAAGTGGAGATTTTGAGTCTGGTCAAGATAGCCCTATTCTAAGTGATCACCCTGGTAAAGACAATAGCCATCTGATGGAGGAGGCAGCTCCCAAGGATAATGAGGAAACTAAAGTTAATTCTGAGAAGGAAACAAACAAAGGCTCTAAGAAGAACATGATTGAGGAAAGGGATAGCAAGGACAAGGAAAGTGCTGGTGAGGGGCTTATCTTGGATAATATCAAGAAGCTCTCGGAGGCCAGAATGAATTTCAATAGACGGACTTACGAAACCCTGAAAAACCCGGAGAAGAAAGGGATAAATTTGGATAAAAAGAGGGAGGATGAAAACAGAGAGAATATTAATTGGAAGTAGGAAATGGAGAACAAGGTTAAATCGCTGGAAGAGGGAAAAGAAGCGATGAAAAATCTAATGGGAATTATCTCAAGTATCCTTTCTGTTGTCACCAAAAACCTAGAAGACATTGCTAAGGTCTTTGACCATACTCCTAAACCGATTGTGGACCTTGACCTAGAGGAGGAGACCATCCAAATTGGAAGTGGCGGTGATACTACCCCGGTGGGTGGAACTGCGAAGAGAACCAAGGCCAGTATCAAGAAAGTTGTGGCTGCTGTGGCCAAGGACCCTCCCAACTTCAAAGACAACATCAAAGAGCTGCAAGAAATTAGTAGCACCCTGGCTAAAGCTCTGGATAAAATCTGATTCCTGGATGGCCTGTTGGCTTTTCGGGGCTTTTGTGGGTTTTCTTCAGTTTTTCACTGGTTTTTCCCTTTTAGTTCTATTCCTCTCTATTTCTCGTGGCTTTGTTGTTTAAGTCTTGCTTGTAAAGGGTTTCGGGGTCCCTTCAAAACCTGCTTTTTCATTAATCAAAAACAAAACATCTAGTCAATTGTTGGTTACATACCAATCATTAATATACAAACACATACAAATTCACATAGGGGTCATATCATTCCATAATCTTAGTTTCATAGAGTGATTTCTCAATAATATGTCACCTATACATAGGGTGACTAAATCATACACACGTCAAAAGCATAAAAATCACTAGCTCATACACATCACAAGTATAGTGGTGACAAGATCATACACACACATATACCTAGTAGGAATGATCTACACATACATCACCTATTCACCTAAAGGCCAATTGACAAAATGAAAGTGGATGCAATATATTATATGAATTATATCACTACCTAGTTACTTAAAACATTGACATGTAAGTAGATCTTATATATAAAAGGAATGCTAATGTATCCCACATTACATTGTGGGTCTTATCTTTTTCCCAATCCACTATTACCTATGATGAAAATTAAACATCCCATACTACCTTATGTCCTCACTTGCAAGAGCATGTGTAGCATCTTAAATTGTCATGGTGTCAATTTACACCTCATGTTTGTGCCCCTACTTTAGTGTATCTTCCCATAATAACCTATTTAGGTCCAATTTGTGCTAATTCTCTATTTCTAATGCCATGTACACCGACCAATTGATTTCCTAGAGTTGTATCCTTCTTCCTGGGGCTAAACAAGGTCCCTAACTAAGAAGGACTAGGGCACCAACACCTTGGTCCTAGGATCCAAGCACCTAGTGCCATAGTCCCTCTTAGTTGGGCCCTATTTTAAAATGGGAGATGACCCCTATCTCTTTGGCAAGAAATCAAATTTGTGGCTCTACATGACCATTGGAGGTTGACCAAATTGGTAAATTACCTAAATACCCTTATATAAAGACATTTGATCAAATTCATTTCAATCCATCCTAAGACTCCAAGAAATCAAGTATCCTTGCATCCACAAAGCATTCACCATCAAGAATGTGTGTGTGGTTAGGGTTTTGTCATGTTCAAGGCATTTCATACAACCTATGTGATTACATCCAAGAAACAAATCATCATCATCAACAATTGCAGATATGAGGTATACCTTTCCATTATTTATTTTAGTATTTGCACTTATTCATTCATGGTTAATTCCTAAACTATAATTTGACATAGGCAAACCCCTATTTCCAACCATTTAAACCTTCTCTATTGTGCACAAGAACAATTGTGAAGCTATAACTTTCAGGATCAACATAATTCATAGAGACAAATAGGTTCCCCTTTGGATGGCGAAGAGTGTGGAGGACTAGAGAGATGGGCATTCTAGTCCTAAGAATTTAGGATGACCTTCTGGGAACACATTTGAACACTCACATATTACTGAGATCTAGGTTTATGTATCCATTCGACAATTATAGCTCACTATTTTTGCACAATCTCTTCAATTTCAGCACATTTATAACCCTAATTTCAGTATTTTCACAATTCAAATTAAAGGGGGTATTCAATTTCTAATCCAGTGAATCTAATAAGAATTCTTAGCCCTATCCTTGCTGATATGAGGCTAGATCTATTTTGTTCACCCATCTTTATTGTAATGGTCCCTAAGCAAAAATTAGTGGTCTACTCCCTTCTTGTGGTGGAAACCCTAATTTTTCACACATTACAACATGAGTATGAAAATATGCACCATGTTAAAGGTTTATAATAATATTTCCATAAATTATTAATCATCTAGATCATCAAACTTATTTTGAATTAACACGTCCCAACCTTTGCAATTTTCTAGCACTCTTTTAATTAAATAAATATTTTTATTTTCTTAAAATGTAATTTTGTATGCATATACTAATTTTTCATCTTGTGGGAGTTTCCATGGTGATGTTTCATCTTATTGAAAAGGTGGCATGTATGTTTTTGTCCTTGCATGAGTATTTAGGCATCCCATTTGAGGTGCCATTCTTCTAGCCAAGTGTCAACATCTTCTAAAATATTTTAGAGGTTATACCAACTTATGACTAATGATAAATTTCATGATATGTAGGAGCCAACATTTGAAAGGAATTTCATGTAATGATGCATAAAAATTTCATGAAGCATCATTTTATCAATATTTTGGGTGCCTAAGTGGGTTTATGTCAGGTTGTAAGAGAATTATCTATTTTTATTTAGTTATGACATGTTGTCTTATATTTGTAACTGTTGTAAGTTATGACATATTCTATGATAGTTTTTGTCAGAAGGTTGGTGCCTTCATTCCCTTGGTTGTTCATTGTTGCCCTCAGGGATTCATGACATGGCTTGACCACCTCTTGTGGTTTGTCTATCTTTGATTTTTGTATTAGGTATTAATAGGTCAATCTTTTAGTGCAACAACAAACCTTGGGCCAACAAGTAGTATCAGAGCTCAGGTCATGGGTTTGAATCCATTGGTTGCATTGAGAGGGGGATTATTGGAAGGTTGGTGCCTTTGTCCCCTTGGTTTTTCAGTTATGCCCTTGAAGATTCATGACATGGCTTAACCACCTCTCATGGTTTGTTTGTCTCTAGTGTTTGTATTGGGCATTAAGAGGTTGATCTTTTGGTGCAATGACAAACCTTGGTCCAATAGTTGTAAGATGTTTAAGAATATTTTGTTAGGTCCCGGTGACAACTGAGAAAGGGGGGGGGGGTGAATCAGTTGTCTAAAAATTTAAACCAAAAACAACTTAATCAATTACTACTTTAATATCGGTGAGACAATATTTTATACCGATGGACAGATTTAACAAATAAATGCAATACCAATAAAGATTAATGCATGAAACCAAAAGATAAAATCATCCACAACACATGACACCAATATTTGTACGTGGAAACCCTGTAAGGGGACAAACCATGGTGGGAAACCTTACCCACAATCAGATGATACTACTGTAGATAGTAAGTGTACATAAATGGGGTCTGCACATGCAGAAAGGCCAAGCGCCTAGAGTTCACTGCTCAAACACAAATGGGAGTCACACTGACTACAATTGGATGGTTAAATCCAATAAGAATGTACTGCTTAAAATAGCATCTTCATATGTTGGATTCAGTACCGGTGTAATGCTAATATGCCTTCACAAAAACCTAGCTTCACCTTCAAATGATGTCTTTGTGTATAGCTCTGCTTAATCTCACATATCCCTTCACAATATACCTTCTTCACATTCATAATTTGATTTTACAATTAAGACCTTTCATTTATACCATAACCTAAGACCAATTTTAGTAGGTCGGCTCTACAAGATATTACAATAAAAACATTTTACAAACAATATGATATCCGATGCAATAACCGATTGAACATGTCGGCTTAATGCATTTACAACATTAATTAATCATCTCCATAGCATGCCATGCTGATCTAGAAAAGATGAACTTGCCGATGTAACCCTGGATAACCCTGGACCTATTTGCCGGTAAAAGAAAATATGCAAATATGAATATACCAATGATCAATTCTCCAAGATAAGATGTCCACATGATGTCTTCGACATTACCAAGTGTCTTTCATGCCATTCCAAGTGCCGGTGATCATTATATCCTACCGGTGTACCATATACCAATAACTATGCAATAGTTACTCGCTTGCCAATGAATGTTTTGCTGGATCTCCAAAATGCTTTTAGTAGGTGTTGACATCAATGACAAAACCATACCAAAATACCAACAATCTCCCCCTTTGGCATTGATGGCAACACAAGATGGAAAAACCATCAAAGTGCCAAAACAGAAATGCCAAGTATAAAAACCAATAATCTTTTCAAAGTAACAATCTCTCCCCCTAAGAGTAACATGAGTTTATTTATGTTTTTCTGTACTGAGATAATGTGTTTTTCCATAGATATCTCTCCCCCTTTGACATCAAATTCCAAAGTTACAACATACCAACTGTTACATACAAAATACCAACCAATTTCATTACACCAACTACTCCCCCTGAGAAGTAGCTTCCTCATAAAAGTCAGAGTAAGAATATATCTCTATTAATTCTGCTGGTTGATGACAAACATCATCTCCCTAAGTGTCTACCGGTGGGGGTATGACCCCAAGCTATTCTCTAAGATACTCAAAAGTCTCCTTAGGCAAAGGTTTAGTGAAAATATTTGCAAGTTGTTCTTTAGTATTCACATAAACTAGTTGTATTTCTTTTGCTTCAACTTTTTCCCTTAGAAAATTCAGTTTGATAGGAACATGTTTTGTTTTAGAATGTAATACCAGATTCTTAGATATATCAATTGTTGTTGTGTTATCATAATAGATAGTTATAGGTTCCTTGCATTTTACCTTCAAATCTTCCAACATTTGTTTAAGCCAAAGTACCTATGTATAGTTAGTTGCTGCTGCAACATATTCTGATTCTGCTGTTGATAAAGATGTACAACTCTGTTTCTTACTCAACCAAGAAACTAATCTGTTTCCAAGAAAAAATGCTCCTCCAGTGGTGCTTTTTCTGTCATCCACATCTCCTGCCCAATTTGCATCTGTGTATGCACATAGGTCAAAGTTTTCATCTCTAGGGTACCATAATCCAAGATTTGTAGTGCCTTGTAAGTACCGAAAAATCCTTTTTACAGTTGATTCATGATTTTCTCTAGGATTACTCTGAAATCTTGAAACAATACATACTGCATTCATGATATCAGGTCTTGTTTGTGTTAAATACAATAAACTTCCTATCAAAGATTTGTACCTTGTTGGATTAATTGGTGTAGATTCATCTCTTAAAGATAGTTTGTCATTTGTAGTTATAGGTGTGCTTACCAGTTTAGAGTTCTCCATCCCAAATTTCTTAAGTAACTATTTTAAGTATTTTGATTGACTAAAAAACATACCTTTTTTAGTCCGTGAAATTTGCAATCCTAAAAAGAATCTTATTTCACCAATCATAGACATTTCAAATTCTTGCTATATTTTTGTAGAAAAGTCTTTACACAATCCATCTTCTCCTCCAAATACTATATCATCAACAAAGACTTCTATAGCTAAGATGTCATCATTAGTCACTTTGTAGTATAAGTTACTGTCAGCATTACCTTTAGAGAAGCCAATTTTCAAAAGATACTTATCCAATCTAGCATACCAAGCTCTTGGGGCTTGCTTTAATCCATACAAAGCTTTCTTTAACCTGCAAACCATATCTTTGTCATCTGTCAAAGAAAATCCATCAAGTTGTTCAATGTAAACTTCCTCCTCAAGATCTCCATTCAAAAATGCACATTTAATATCCATTTGATATACTTTGTAGTTCTTATCTATTGAAAATGCCAAAAACAATCTAATTGCCTCAACTCTAGCTACCGGTGCAAAGGTTTCATTATAGTCAATTCTTTCCTTTTGAGAATATCCTTTACATACTAGTCTTTCTTTATTTCTCATAATTTTTCCATTTTCATTAAGCTTGTTTCTAAATAGCCATTTTGTTCCAATTATATTTTTGTTTTTAGGCCAAGAAACTAATGTCCAAGTGTTATTTTTCTCAATTTTCTCTAATTCTTCTTCCATAGCTTTAGTCCAATATTTGTCTTCACATGCTTCATTAATTGATGATGGTTCAATTTGAGAAATAAGACATACCTCTTCATTTGCCAATCTTCCTCTTGTCATAACTCCTTTGTATTTGTTTCCAATTATCTGATCTTCAGAATGATTCAATCTTATATACCGGGGTGTCTTTTTTTGCTGTTGTTTCTCAGTCACAGTGGAATTTTCAGATGATACCGGTGTAATTGCATCTTCACTCTGTACCGGTGGATTCAGTGTACATTCATTTATTAGAATTTCTGTTACCAGTTCAGAATCTATATACCTTGAAGTTCCTCTGAATTGTTCATCAATTTTTACATTTGTACTTTCAATAATTTTCTGCAATCTCTTGTTAAAACATCCATATGCTTTACTCTTAGATGAATAACCAAGAAATATACCTTCATCACTTCTAGGATCAAATTTCCCAATATATTCATCTCTTCTAATGTAGCATTTGCTTCCAAATATTCTGAAATATTTAAGAGTAGGAGTAATACCAAACCATAGTTCAAGAGGGGTCTTACCGGTTTCACCTTTGATGTGAACTTTGTTGAACGTATAGACCGTTGTACTTACTGCCTCTCTCCAATATACATGTGGTAGATTTGCTTCTGATAACATACTTCTAGCAGCATCCAAGATAGTTCTATTTTTCCTTTCAACAACTCCATTTTGCTGAGGTGTCTGAGGTGCTGATAGCTGTCTTCTAATTCCATTCACTTCACAGAATATATTAAACTCCTTAGATGTGAATTCTCCTCCTTGATCTGATCTTAAACATTTGATTTTCTTATCAGTTTCATTTTCAACCATTACTTTGAACAGTTTGAACTTTCCAAGTGCTTCTAATTTTTCTCTGAGAAAAGTAACCCAACACATTCTAGAATAGTCATAAATGATAAACATGAAATATCTATCACCTTGTAAGCTTTTAGTTCTAGCTCGAACCTATTTTCCAAATTGACATTCTTTGCATACTATATTGTGAGGTTTGACAATCTTGGGTAAATCTCCAACTACCTTAGTTGTACTAATTTTTACCATGCAATCAAAGTTTACATGACATAGTCTCTTATTCCATAGCCAACTTTCATCTATATGTGCAATCAAACATGTCTTCTCACTATTATTCAAATGAAAGATATTACCTCTAGTCTGATTACCAGTTGCAATTTCTAAACCAGTTCTGTTCATGATTTTGCATTTTCCATTCTTAAATTGTAACTGAAATCCTTTTTCAACTAATTGACCAACACTCAAAAGATTATGCTTTAATCCTTCAACATAGTAAACATTATCAGTTTTATGTTTACCATCAAGAGATATTGAACCCTTACCTTTGATCTGACAAGCTTTGTCATCTCCAAATCTTACTAAACCACCATTTTATTCTTGAAAGTTCAAGAATTTTCCTTTGTCTAATGTCATATGATGTGAGCATCCAGAATCAATTATCCATTCATCTTTTACCTCAATTTTAGTTTCCAAGGTTTGTTCTACCAGTTGCACTGTAGGTGCTAGTTGATCTTCTGTTATAGAAACAAAAACCCATCCATTTTCTATCAGATCTTCATCAGAATCATTAGTTACTCCTTCATCAGCAACATAACAAGATTTGTCCTTATTCTTCTTAAATCTGTATCTCTGATATTCAGGGTTAGGCTTGTATGTCCTTCTAGCTTCTTCTCTTAGTCTAGCATGTCTATCAAGGCATCTTGAAGCCATATGACAAATCTTATTGCAGTTAAAACATTTAAAGAGTGTTTTACCTTCATATTTACTTCCAACTGGACCTTTAGGCATTTTTCTTGCAAATAGTGCTTCAAGTTCTTCAAGTTCTTCAAGTTCTTTCCTACTTTCCTCAAGTTCTCTTGCATAAAAGGCTTTCCAATCAGATTTGTCAAATGATAATGTAGATGATGTTGATGCTTTGAAAGCTAAATCTGCCTTTATAGTAGCAACAGGGCCAAATTCCTCAATTTCAAAGGCTGAAAGTTTTCCAATCAATGTATCGCTAGTTACTGATGTATTAGGCATTGCTCTTAATTCATTTATAGCAGTAACCTTCATTTTGTATGCCGGTGGAAATCCTCTTATAACTTTTGAAACAATTTCATCTTCACTTAGAGTTCCTCCACAACATTTTATACCCAAAACAATTTCATTTACTCTTTCCATAAAAGCAGAAATTCTTCCATCTTCTTCCATTTTCAGATTTTCATACCTGACCCAGAAGCTTTCAATTTTTACAATTTTGACTGTGGAATATCCTTCATTTAGTGTTTCCAAATGATCCCAAATAGCTTTAGTAGTTGATTTGTCTGATAATCCCATGATTTGCTGATCTGTCAATGCGCTCAAAAGTGCTTCTCTTGCTTTGCAATCATTTTCTTCATCTTTAGTCAAGTTAATTGGAGTAGGCTGACCTAGAGTAGTAGTAGTATAACTATTCTTTGGAACATCCTAGATGTCCTTTCCAATGCAATTTGGATGTGTCTCCATTCTGATCTTCCATATCCGATAGTTGGTTCCATCAAGTTTAGTACTATCCTTCCTGAAATAGTTAGTAGACATTGGATCTCCTCAAGTTGTTAATCTTCTGCAAAAGAGGACTTAGCTCTGATACCAATTGTTAGGTCCCCATGACAACTAAGAGGGGGGGGGGGGGGGGGGGGTGAATCAGTTATCTAAAAATTTAAACAAAAAACAACTTAATCAATTACTACTTTAATACCGGTGAGACAGTTTGTTATACCGGTGGACAGATTTAACAGATAAATGCAATACCAGTAAAGATTAATGCATGAAACCAAAAGATAAAATCATCCACAACACATGACACCAATATTTGTACGTGGAAACCCTGTAAGGGGAAAAACCATGGTGGGAAACCTTACAAACAATCAGATGATACTACTATAGATAGTAAGTGTACATAAATGGGGTCTGCACATGCAGAAATGCCAAGCGCCTAGAGCTCACTGCTCAAACACAAATGGGAGTAACACTGACTACAACTGGATGGTTAAATCCAATAAGAATTTACTGCTTAAAATAACATCTTCATATGCTGGATTCAGTACCGGTGTAATGCTAATATGCCTTCACAAAAACCTAGCTTCACCTTCAAATGATGTCTTTGTGTATAGCTCTACTTAATCTCACATATCCCTTCACAATATACCTTCTTCTCATTCCACATTTGATCTTACAATTAAGACCTTTCATTTATACCATAACCTAAGACCAATTTTAGTAGGTCAGCTCTACAAGATATTACAATAAAAACATTTTACAAACAATATGATATCTGATGCAATAACTGATTGAACATGTTGACTTAATGCATTTACAACATTAGTTAATCATCTCCATAGTGTGCCATGCTGATCTGAAAAAGATGAACCTACCGGTGTAACCCTGGATAACCCTGGACCTATTTGTCGATAAAAGCAAATATGCAAATATGAATATACCAATGATCAGTTCTCCAAGATAAGATGTCCACATGATGTCTTCGACATTACCAAGTGTCTTTCATGCCATTCCAAGTGTCGGTGATCATTATATCTTGCCGGTGTACCATATACCAGTAACTGTGCAATAGTTACTTGCTTGCCAGTGAATGTTTTGCTGGATCTCCAAAATGCTTTTAGTAGGTGTTGACATCAATGACAAAACCATACCAAAATACCAACATATTTATCATAGCGTATTTTTAGTCAATTCTAGGCATCCAAGCTTGAGATAAAATTTTTATATGTTATGACAATTGTATGGGGTGTATTAAAAAAATATTGCACAAGTGCCTTTTTTCATGTAAAAGGTGTGGGAAAGTGTACCATATAAATTTTTATGTCCATTCCTTGTTCCTTCCTCTAGATGATTCCCAAAATTTTTTATAATTTTTATAAATAAGGTGCTCAAGGAGTGATCTTTATAGATTAATTTGCAGGTACTATTATGTTGTCGAGATTGCTCTAGAATAGTCAAGTGGTGAACTCCTAAAAGAGTCTAACTTTAGAATTGTATATTCTAAACTTCAATGTTCCTAGATTAATACATTGGATTTTCCTTTGGAGTGTGAGTTTTTCCCTCTAAAATATTTTTCCAAATTTATATCACTTTTACAGTATAATTTCTTTATTTTTACGTTTTGTATTTTCTCATTGTAATAAATAAAGCATTTAAAATTCATAATATCTTCTTATTTTAGATTGTTGCAAGAAGAGTTTTTGCATACCTTGCTTCCTTTCAATTGGTATTAGAGTCTAGCCAATTTTGGTCCCATTGTTGGGTAGAGGGATTTTTGAGCTAATTTTTATTTGAGAGTGAGCTTGTTGGAGAGTATTTGGTGATCTTATTGTAGGAACGAGGTGGGTGACACATCTATAAGAATAGAAGAGAAGTTTAACAATAGTGACTTTGAGTTGTGGAAAATTAAGATGAAGGATATGCTCATATATCAATACCTATGGGTTGTAAAATCTAGTACCAAACCTACCAGCATGGCTCAAGTAGATTGAGATCTAATGGATAAAAAATGTAAGGCTATCATAAGGCTCTATTTGGTAGACTCTATGTTGTCGAATGGTCATAAAGAGGATATTGAAAAAAACCTATGGAAGGGGTTTTGACATGTTCATTAGGATAAGCCCCTGTGGAACAAGTTATTTCTAATGATTAAAATATATTACTTGAGAATGAAAGATGGAGGATCCATAGTTGATCATTTAGATGAATTTAGTATTCTACTTTCCTAATTGAGTTCCACTAGATTGAAAATGTAGGAAGAGTATTGTTGATCATTTAAATTGCTTCATTATTTTCTACATTCATGGGACAACCTTGTGATAGTCATTAGGAGTTCCACCATAAGTTTTAAGATGGATGCGGTGGCTATATAATTACTAACAAAAGAGATGCAAATAAGAACTTTTGAAATGGCTTGAAAGATAAAGATAAGAAGAAGGAAATGAATTAAGAAAAAGAAAGTTCTAAATCTCATGGGAGATCTAAGTACTGTATAAATTCCAAGGTGAAATGTTGGAACTATAAAAAGCTTTTATTTTTGTAAAAAGTGCGAGGAGGAAAATAAGAATCCATCTAATTTATATTTAAAGAAATCCTCTTAGGATGATGGTAGATAAATTTACATAGTGTTAGAATCACATACATTGAGGATGTGTGGATGATAAATTTAGGTTAATCTTTTCACTTGGCTTCACATAGGGGCTGGCTCACAAAGTATAAAGATTTAGGTAGTGGGAAGCTTTACGAAGGTGATGAGTTGCATCTAAGGATTATTAATTGAGGACACATCTTGATGTGATTTCTTGATGGATGAGTGAATGAGATCAATAATGCTTTATATTCCCTTGGTGTGGACAAAACATCTTATTTATAAGTAAATTGAATCATGTGGGTGTGCAGATTGTTTTCTAGAATGAAGGATGGAAGATGAATAGAGGAGCCATGGTTTTGGTGAAGGGTGTTTGGATTCATTCTTTTTCCAAGTTGGATGCATTCATAATCCAGTGCAATGTTGTGGCATCAAAGACTTGGTCATATTGGTGAAAAGGGTCTTAGATCCCTAAAATTTAAATGCCTCACTTAGGGGCTTGATGGTTATAATATTGAGTTTTATTTTTATGAACATTTCATATGGAAAGAAGACCTATGTTCTATTTTATTATAGCTATGAAAATTTCTTGGGGTGTTAAACATGATACATTCTGATGTTTTTGGTCTTATAATGTTTCTTCAATTTGTAAATCTATTTATTGTGTATCATTCATTGATGACTATAGTAAAAAGTAATGGGTTTATTTCCTTAGGAGAAAATTTGATTTTTTTAGTTAGTTTAAAGAGCATACAAATTTTATTAAAAATTAGACTAGGAAAAAGATTAAGTGTTTGATGACTCATAATGGTGGTGAGTTTTGTTTCATAGATTTTTTACTATAAAGAACATGGGGTTGAGAGGCATAAAACAACTCAATATACACCTCAACAAAATGGATTTTCAAAGAGGGTGGACAAGGTGTTGTTGGAGAGGGATAGGAGTATTCTAAGTGGAGCTAGCCTAAAATAATTTCTTTGGGATAAAGTTGTTACCAATTCTTGTTATCTTGTTAATATATTTCCTACATTATTTCTTGTCAAAAAGACACCTATGGAGGTTTGATTAGGAAAAAACATCTCATTGATACATCTTCAAGTATTTGGTCATGAGGCATATTTACATGTACCAAAAGAAAACTAGACAAAGTTGGAGAACAAGGTAGTTGATGCAGCCATAACCAGTAAAAACCCTCAAAGGAGTCGACCGACTTATGTAGCAAGAGAGACATAATGAAAGTAGCAAGAAAACACAACAAATTCACATAAAAAGATCATAATGAAGTCTTATAACTTTCGGCAATCATTCGAAAACCATCATATTATTATCAAAGAACATCTGGTAATGTACTAGTTACATGCAGGCTTCAAGCCATAAACAATCCAACTGAGACTCTAAGAATCAACCGGATCACAATATGCAAATCTCAATCCTTATTCTCAGTTCTACTTCCTCTTCAACTACAAATGATTACATAATATCATATTTATACCCACCATAACATATTCGGGTCGACCTCATAAGATTACATTCACCAATGCAAGAAAATGAAACGTGTAATTAGGTCGGCCCTAAGATACAAGAAATCTTTTCAAAAAATAACAACCAAGTGATGCATTTCAACATGAAGGTCAGCCACATGCCAAAGAACATTGGACAAGACCCAAGATGGATCCACATGCCAAGAATCATGCCAGTAATGAAGTAAAACCAATTGGTAAGCACAAGAACTCTCCCAGAAAATAGAAATAGTCAACCAAAAGTGATAACTGATCAGAAAAGAACCTAAATGAACTGGGAATCTGGAATCAAGCACATGAAACCATCTGAAAACTAAAAAATAAGATCTACCATGAAGAACAAGCAACTACTGGTACATACCAATATGAACACATAAAACTGCACAAAGAACTAAACAAGAACAAAAATGAAAGGAAATATTTTTGGTTGATGCAAGATTGCTCATTGACTGGGGATGCTCCTGCATTAGTAGTGAAGTGTACCTTCATTGGTTATGGTATTGGTCTAAAAGTATACAATTTGTATCCTCCTAAATTTTACTCCCTTATAATTTATTTTGCATTTGGGCCCTCACCTTGGCATTCATCCCCAAAGGCCTAATTAGAGCCTTGATTCTACTCACACCTTGCAAAGTTGTACCTTTTCCATAGCCTACCTCTCTCCCCAAGATCTCTGGTCTCTAATGTCCAAAACAAGGGTGCTAGCACACTGGTCCCCAAGGATCGAAGCACCCAACACACTGGTCATCCTAAAAGGGACCTATTTTGGGTCCCTCCTATAGGTCATTTGATTTGGGCCAGAACTTGGATTCCATGTCGACCAAATTAGGAAAAATAATTTAAATTTTAGGTAGAAATGTATAAAAGGTGATCTACCCCTCTCAATTTGATCTAAGTGCTTTCATGATCTTAATTACACATCCAACAAATTCAAGTGAGCAAGTAATCAATCTTATTTCAAGCATTAGAGTAACATTAAAGTCAGATTTGAAGCATTGGAGATGGCATTCATGTTCTATGTTGTATGAAGACTCTCTATCTACATGAAACCTTAATTCCCTTGTGAAGACAAAAAAACATCATAGAGGGGTATAATATTAGTGTTGCAGATATTTCAGTATTACCCTCAAAAGGAAATCATTTCTATTATAACATTTTATTTTTATTTCATTTTTAATTCAAAAACTGTGGTTTGACATAAGGCAAAACCCTATTCCCAACCATTTTCCCTTCTTTACTGTGTGTAGGAATAGATGTGAAGCTATAATTTTTCAGGATTGACATAATTCATGCAGATGAACAAGTTTCCCTTTGGACGGTGGAAAGCTTAGAGGACTAGAGCGACAGACATTCTAGTCCCAAAAATTTGGGACAATCTTCTAGGAATAGTTCTGAACATACTCATATTGCTTAGATCTAGGTTTTCAACTCCGTTTGATTATTGTAGTTCACTGTTTATGCACATTTACTTTAGCAATTGACCTTTACACCCTAATTTCTATATAATTAAAAATCAATTCAATTTAGCAAAAGAGAGATAGGGATCCTAATCAAAATTTTAGAGCTTCTTTCCTTGAGGGAATTAAGTCTAAATATATTAGGTTTTCCCCCTCTTTTAATGTAATAGGTCCATAAGACAAAATTAGTGGTTTTACCTCATTTTGGGGTGAAAATCTAATGTTCTACCTCTTACATGGTGAACCCAACATCTTACACCTTAATTTCTAATTTATGTTCTCATATCTGATTATTCATATGTTTAAAATATAAATTTACATTTGCAAGTTTAATTTTCAATTGGATTTAAAAAATTTAGAGTTCAAATTTACACAAGTCCTAATTTTTTATTTTAAAATTGAACTTGTAGTCTGTGTAATTTGGATTAATTGTTTCAAATCCGATTATTTATGTAATTTCAAATTCAATTTTTCACTCATTAGATTTAATTTTTCATGAGATTTCATAAATTTAGAGATTAAATGCATAAAACCCTAATTTATAATTGTAAAAAATTATCTTGTGGGTGGCATAATTTTCTAAATTCATTTCAAGATCTGAAATTTATAATATCCAATTTCATGATTTATAAACATTTATCTTTTAAATTCACAAATAAAGTTATTCAATTAATTGGTTGATCAATCACTTTTACAAAATTTTGTATTGTTTAATCATAATTTTTAATTTTTAAATTCAAATTTCTCTCCTTTGTGCATGATTTTTACTACCATTAGTCCTACTATAATATTCCCATGAGAAGTTATGGAATTAAGGCTTCCCAAGGTTTAATCACTAAGGATATGAAGCCTAATTTGGATACCTTCTTTCATGGGAATGATGGTGATTCTTCTAATCCTACAAATGATGTCATTTATCCCCATTTTCCACAAAATTCTCATGATGAGGATAAATCACTAACTAAGGTTTTCATTGACCAATTGGAGAAGATTAATTTTCTTTTTTAGTAATCTTCAATAATATATGAGTAAACAATACTTGGAAAGTGAGGCAATCCCATTGATTGGAGGATTAAAAAGAATGGTTCAAAGTGATAAAATTGGCGTTGATTTTTTGTGAGGCCTTGCTCATATCGTTGAGACTAATATCATGCCTATTAAAATTTGTGCCAAAGTCCTTGGTTACACTCAAGCTACTAGTCAATTCAATCATTCTATTTCCATGCCTACAACCTTGCCTAGTATTCCTACATTCACATCTTCAATCATGACTACTTCCACACAAAATGTTAACCCTACACATGTTTGTCAAGGGTTTAACTCTGTTAATCAAAAGTATTTTATACCTCCTTCCACGAGTCTTCCATTTATAGCCTAATCATCTCCCATACCTACCTACCATAGTGTTCCACCTTTATACTCTTAACCTCCACCTACATAAAACAATTTCACTCCTCCATTTGAATCAAATATGTCCAATTTCAATCCATTGATTGAAACCACAATCCATAACTTATCCCAAATTATTTCATCCCTATAACAACAACTAACTTCCATTACCCAATCCAAGTTTAATGTGGCCACATTCAATGTAGTGAGCCCACTATTTGATGACACTGTTTGTGTTGTCCCTCCTAAAAATATGAAAGTCCCTTAATTGGACATTTATAATGGAAAAAGTGATGTCTTGACTCATGTGAAAATATTTCAAACTTTGTGTAATGACTTTTCTCATGATAAAAGACTTATGGCCAAATTGTATTCTAGCTATTTTAGAGGTAAAGAATTGCAATGGTATTGTTCTTTGTCTCCTTATTCTATTACATTATTTTAACAACTAGATAATGCTTTCATTTAGTAATTTCACAATAATATTCGTCCTAAAATTACTTTGACTGATTTGATTCATTGTAAGCAAGGTGTTAAAGTAAAAGTGAATGATTTTATTGGTAGATATAAACAATTGTATTCTCAAATTGCTTATTAAGTGTTTGATCATGATGTTCAAAGAATTTTTATTTGTAATTTACAAAAATAAATTAGGGATAAGATTCTCTTTCCTTAGTTGACTTCCTTTACACATTTGTGCACAATGTTTCATAATTATCAACTTCTAGTAAGTCAATTTCAATAATCTCCTTGAATGGCTTTGGTTGATAAGTCGAATGAAAGTGCTCAACAATATTTTGTGAAGTTTAAAAAAAAAAAGGGATACATCAAGATCAATGAAAACATTAACACTCAAGTGGCAACTACGACATTAGGTGTGCCACCTTTATCCAAATACTTTAGAAAGTAATTTAGTCATCTTTTTTATTCTTTGCATAGCACCATGTCAAAATTGATAAATAATAATACGTTCAAACTTCCACTTATCAAGCCAATTGATTCTTTAAAACCTTTGCCACCTTATCATGATCCCAAATCCTTTTGCCAATACCATCATCAACCCTACCATGATATTGAAAAAATGTTATACCTTAAGGAGTAGGATTCAATATTTTATTGATAATAATACCATATTTGTGGCTGGTGTGAATGCCAAAGGAAACAAATCCGTAGCTACTCCAAACCAAAACCTTCAAATATTTACCAATCCTTTTCCTTCCCATTCTACTAATGTGGTTGATTCTGAGCCTCTTGATGTTACGCCCAATGACGTTGGTGTTGAATCTAATAATGTTGTAAACCTTATTGATAAACCTACAACTCATAAGGACCTTTGTATTACCTTTGATCCTAGTGAGACTATTGAAGCACCTAATGGCCCACTATAAATCAATGCAAGAATAAAATAAAAACTCTCATGAGGAGTACTCATTGATCTAGTGTGTGTGGTGAATGTGATAAATGAAGAATATATTTATACTTTACAATTACATCAAGTAACATATGATAAATCTGATGTGATGGTCAAGTTGTATGATGGTTTCTCTTGCCCCACTATTGGTTCTATTACTCTTCATGTTGAGTTTGGTTATAAGTGAGCTTAGATGTCATTTTTACTAGCATTCCTACATTTGATCAATTTCATGTGAAGTTGGGACATCCTTGGCTCTCTTCCATGAAAGAAATCTTTTCTACTATTCATAAACTTTTAAAATTTCCTCATAATGAAAGAATCATAACTATTAATCATAGCATGTGCCAACCCATAGTGAGGCATGGAGAGTTTAACCTTGATTAATTTTGGCCTAAACAATTTGAACCTCTTAAGCCTCAAAGTGATGTTCTTTTTCTATCTTATCAAAAGTGGAAGAATGAGATGATCCTATCCTTGAGTAAACCTAGAAATACTACACCTATTCCTCCTCATGATGGACCTAGTCTCCTTCCTACACCTTCTATTTCTCCTCTATATGTTACAGTCCTACCTCTTACATCTTATAAGGGGAAGCATCATGCATCTCTTATTTTCCAGCCTAATAGGCCTTCTCCCATTCCTCCCCCTTTAAAGGAAGATAAGAAGCCTATGTCCATCGATCCTCAACCTTCACAACCCTTGGCTAAAACTAAAATAAACCATTGTGTAAGAGAATACTGATAGAAACATCATTCTAAGGCTCGTGAACTTGCTTCTCAACCCATTTCCTCCCCGAAGATACCAAATGTTGACTTGGTACCATTTTTATAGCCTTCACCTAACCCTAGGGAGGAAATTCAACCTAAATCTCCAAGATTAAAAATGATTGTTCATGTTCTATTCCTATTAAAGATCTAATTTTTATTAATCTTGATGAATAAATGGATGATAATATGGTTCATGATAGCAATATTGTTTCTAATGATCTTGATGATTTTGATGATATGTATAAACTTAATGATGTTTGTGAGATTCTACGAGAAGCAAGAATTGAGCCAAGATTTGATGTCGGTCGTAGATCACATGCAACTCCTGATGAAATGGATGATTGAAGATCAAAATAGCTGAATGAAGATAATTTATATATGAGAGAGAAAAAAAGACAAAGAAGAGAATTTGGAGAAGACTCTCGCCAAGCTATCACTTGACTAGTGAAGGTGAGAGTATAGTGCTTATTAAATAGAAAAATATAAGCATATACATCCAAGGGGTACATTAAATCCTATTCCCCATAAAAAGTGGGAGGTTTACCTTCTTGGTAAATGCCAAAACATGTGGCATAACCTCCTTACATGAAGACAAAAAAGGAGTTGAGAAAGTTGGCACATAAGGCCAAAAGAGGGTGTGTAACCCAACTACCCCATAACCCACTTAGGAAATGACAAAATAGTGGTTATGAGAGGTGGCACAACAAGCCAAAAGAGGGTGTGTAACTCAACTACCCATATGAGGTGGAGAGTTACACATGTAGTTGAAGTATTTTGCCACATGTCCTCATATAAACTAGTCCTATTAACCTAAGCAAGCTTAAATAATATATGTGTAGGAAAAATAAATATAAGGAAAATAAAAAACCTACACTAACACCCCCCATTAAGCATAGCTTAGGTGGGTGAAAATATGGGTCCTGGAAAATGCAACCATGTTGGGTACCCATGTACATAGATTGACCCCTCCAAAAGAAGAAGCCTCCCATAAGAGGAATAGCCCCCCCCCCCCCCTAAATAAGGAGAGAAAGAAAGAAGGACTAAGAAGTCCCTCCTAAAGTAGACACCTATCGTAACCCAAGCAGAGATCACAAATGAAGGAACTTGCTTTCAATGAAGGGTTTGGTGAAGATGTCCATAGTTTTCTCCGTTGTAGAACAATACTTAAGATCAATGATGCCTTCATGAATGAGCTCCCGAATATAGTGCATATGTATCTCAATGTGTTTCGTCCTCCAGTGATGAACTAGATTTCTTGAGATCTGATAACACTTTGATTATCACAAAAGATGATAGTAGGCTTCCTAACTGGAATACCAAACTCAATGAGAATATTCTAAAGCCAAATAGCCTTAGTGGTGGCATTAACTTCCCCTTGATACTCAACCTCTGTTGATGAAAGAGAAATTGTAGACTGCTTCTTACTCGACCAACAAATTGGGCCAGAACCAAGTGAGAAGCAATACCTGGAAGTGGACTTGCGATCCTAAGAATCACCTGCCCAATCTAAATCTGTATATCCCACCAAGTCAATATCCATTCCTGCTGTATACTAAATTCCATAATTGTGAGTACCCTGAATGTAGTGGAGAATCTGCTTAGCTGCTTTCTAATGCAACTCATGTGGCTCCTGCATGAATCTAGAGACCATGCCCACCGCATATGAAATGTCAAGTCTCATATGAGTCAAGTAGATGAGGCTCCCAACAATTTGTCGATATAAAGTGCTATCAACCAAGGGTGAAGAGAACTTAGCCTCAAGTTTGACCCCAGACAAAAAAGGAGTAGGTGCAGACTTACAATCAGCCATGCGAAATCTAGAGAGCATATCGAGTGCATACTTGGGTTGTCCAAGGAAGATGCCTGAAGAAGACTGAGTGATCTTAATTCCTAAGAAGTAATGTAGAAGACCCAAGTCTGACATCAGAAATCTATCATGTAGAGTACTTTTCACTACCTTGATGGTGGATGAGTGACTCCTTGTGATCAACAAGTCATCAACATAGAGAACTAGAAATGTAGGAGTATCATCCTACTATAGAATGTAGACGTGCAGATCAGAATGGCATCGATTAAAACCAACTGTCATAAGGAAGGAGTCCATCTTGGCATAACAAGCTTGAGGAGCTTGTTTGAGGCCATAGAGAGACTTTCGAAGTCGACACACAAGTGAAGGATCTTGAACAAACCCTTATGGCTGCTCCATGTAGATTTCCTCCTGAAGGTCACCATGAAGAAATGCACTCTTCACATCCATCTAATGAAATTCCCAATGATGGGTTGCAGCAATAGCAAGGACAAGCCAAATGGAATTCATCTTAGCAACTGGAGCAAAAGTCTCAAAGTAATCAACCCCTGGTACTTGGGAAAATCCTTTTGCTACCAAGTGAGCCTTATACTTATCAATCGATCCATCTGCTACAAAATTTGTTCGATAGATCCACTTGCATCAAACAAGTTTCCTTCTCTTAGGAAGAGGAACTAAATCCCATGTGTGATTTCTTTCCAAGGAATTAAACTCTTCTTGCATTGTAGCATCCCATTCGGGAACACCTGTAGCTTCTCGAAAAGACTATGGATCAAAAGCTAAAGCAATGAAGAGATGTGGAGCTTGCTGAAAATATGACCTGGTTCTTCTAGTATCTGATGGGTCACCAAGCCAATCTCCTGCTGACTTAAAAGTTTGTCGATCCCAAAGAGGCACTGAAGCTAGAGAGTCTGGGGGAGAATCATCAACCTCTGAAGGATGACTATGAGAAGAATGTGAATCCTCACCATCACTATCACCATCTAAAGTGGAGGAAGAAGACTCCTCATCAGGATTGGGAGGATTAAGATCCTTAGAAGAATTGTCATCATCATGTAATGTCTCCAATGTGATAGTGGATGGAGAAGTGGTATGAGAAGAAATAGAAGAACTCTCCTCAAAATGAACACTCCTCTCAATGAACAACTCATGTGTAGAGGGATGAAGAAGACTATACCCTTTGACATCATCTAGATACCCAACAAATATGCAAGGCTTGCTCTACAGATCCATAGCCTTGCATTTCTCTGGTGGAATGTGGGCCCATGCAAGAGAACCAAACACTCTGAAATGCTTAACTGTAGGTTTCCGACTGATCCAAGCTTGAAAAGGAGTTACCCCCTTCACAAATTTATGAGGAACTCGGTTCTGAATGTAACATGCACAATTGATGGCCTCTACCCAATACTGAGGTGCCAAAGACTTGGAGTGAATCATATAATTTTTCATCCCCTTCAAAGACCTATTCTTTCGTTCTGTGACACCATTCTACTAAGAACTGTATGGAACTATGTGTTGCATGTTGATACCTTCTGAAGCACAAAATTGTTCAAATTTATTATTAACATATTCACCCCCATTATCTATATGCAGAATCTTGATGAACTTCCCAAATTGTTTCTCTGCAAAAGCTTTGAAATCCAAAAAATTCTCAAATACCTCAGACTTTTGTTTGAGAAAGTAAACCCATGTAAATCAGGAAAAGTCATCAATAAATGTTAAGACATATCTAGCCTTACTGAAGGATGGTTGTGGAAATGGTCTTGCCAAGTCACTATGTACCAAATCCAATAGTTGTGGAGCTCTCCATGCTTTTCCTTTATCATACTTCTCCTCAGGATGCTTACCAAGAATACATCCTTGGCAAACTCCATCAGAAAATCAAATAGAAGGCAACCCTGAAACCATGTCATGTTGACTGAGTTGTTGCAAGTAACGATAGTTCAAGTGGTCAAATCATTGATGCCACAAACAACTAATCTCATTTGCATGAGTGAGTAAAAATGTCAAAGGAGAGTCAGGAACAAAGTGAGAAAACTGATATAATTTGGATTGATGATCTTCTTTTCCCACAACAATAGTAGACCCAATATGCATTTCATTTATTACCACTCTATCTAGTGTGAACTCAACTCGCTTACTAGAACTAGTGTGAGTGATCTGATAAACAAATAGGAGATTAGTTGATAAAGATGGAACACAAAGGACATCCTTAAATGTTCCTTCACCCACATAAACAGACCCTCTCCCATGCACTTCAATAGGAGTGTCATCACCCATTAGTATGGAAGGCATAAAACATGGCTCTAAAGAGGTGAAATCATATTTGGAAGAAGCCATGTGGTGTGAAGCACCTGAGTCAATTATCCAAGAATTGGGTTGTGAAGCAACAACAACTACGGCCTTAACCTTTCCTTTCCCTTTAATCTTAACTATGTCCTTAGAAGATCCTTCTGATGAACTCTGTTTGACTGAATCAGGCACCTTGATATTATTCTTTTCAAGAAGATTTGAAAGGTGATCAATTTGTTTCTTTAAACACTTATGTTAATCATGACTAGGCCTCTTACAATAAGAACACTTGACCTTCTCCTTCTTAGGTTGTTCACCTTTTGATGAAGAGGTTTGATTATCTGCTTTTGAAGTAGCAGATTTCTGATCTTTGTTCTTCTCTCCTTGGTTCTTTTGTTTCTTATCTTTCTTACTAGACCCTTTTTGTTCTTTTGTGCCTTGATTTACAACTAAGGCATGTGTCTTAGAGGGTTTTATTGCACCCATTTGAACCAATTTGTCTTGCTCCCTAGTGAGTTCTGCAGCAAATTCATCTAGAGAAGGCATTTTGAATGTGGTACCTAGGGCACATTTTGTAGCATAGAACATTGAATAGTTAGGACCAAGCTTAGAAAGAATACTCAAGATCAGTTGCTTATCATCTTTCTTAGTTTCACACCATTCCAGCTGCAATCTTACAGATTTAAGTTTAGTGAAGAAGCCTTGTATAGTATCAAAATTGGTTGGATTCAACCCTATGAGTTCATTCTCTAACTGGTGACCTCTTAGCTCATCTTGCTTACCAAAGAGGTTTTCCAAAGTGGTCCACACTGCATTTGGTGTAGTGGTAGATTCAATGTGAAAAAGAAGGTCTGGAGAGACTGACATACATACATAGAGTACCAAAAGCTTCATCACATTTATTAAACCATTTAATCTTTTCTGCAGCATCTTGAGGTTCAGTTTCAAGTCCCATAGTAACATAATGATATCCATGTCTTTTCAGATATATTGTCATCTTATATTTCCATTCAAAGTAATTTTATGGTGTTAAAGTGGAACTATAGATGCATCCATAATAGTAGAAAAGAATATTGCAAAGAATTAGGAAAAGTGCAAGAAAGAAGACACAAGAGACACCCTCCCTTTCACTAGTCTCAGAAATCACCCCCCCCCCCAAATATTACAAGGTTGACACTTTATAATTAGTGCATTTACAAGGCTTTTTATCAGATTACAATTATTTTAAGAAACCAATAGAGATTTTCAATACAAATAATTTGAGAGAATATCTGAAACAAATTAGCCTTATAACTGCTTAATTTATCTCAATACCTTTCCAACAACTACTAGTTTTGGAAAAACAGAGTTGTCAGGAGAAAGATATGACTAGTTGAAGAGAAAAAGAAGTAGTTGATACAAACTTTAATATCTAATAGAAAAAGGCAAAAAAATTCAATTAGACCTACAATAATGGAGAGTTCTCATTTCCATCTTTTCGTCAAATATTTGTTTGCAAAAATATGACACCCGAGGCAAAAGTTGTGCAACTTTTAAGAAAGACCGCTGAATTTGCCTGATAGAAAAATGGCTTAGGCCCTATTCAAGCTCAATTTCTGCAAAATTTATTAATTTTCTGGAAATACCATCTAAAACCTAAAATTTTTTCGATGCTGGGAAAAAAACCCATAATTCATTTTTCTTGAAAATGAACAGAAGTTGGAACACTAAAGATGAAATGAAAACAACTCCAGTAAAAAAATTTTACTCTGATTTTTTTACTATCTTCCAAACTCTGATTTTGGTGAAGTAAAAGTCACTTTTGACTTTTTCAAGCCTTTTGGACACTCTGAAAAATTCTTATTAAGCTTCCAATATTACCACAAAGCTGCAATCACCCAGATCTTACAAGAACACATAAATGTTAACCAGATTTAACTAGAAGCTATTTTCCTTTAAACTGTTCTGATTCTCCAGATCACACGAGAATGTAGGAGAAGAGAATACTTAGTTTTTAAAGAAAATATTAGCTATATAAAAGTCTCAAATCCCTCAAATAAATCAGAAAAACCAATGAGCTATACCAGATAATAAGCTCTAATACCATGTGAGATTCTGCAAGAAGCAAGAATCGAGCCAAGATCTGATGTCGGTCGTAGATCACATGCAACTCTTCATGCAATGGATGATCAAAGATCAAAATAGTTGAATGAAGATAATTTCTATATGAGAGAGAAATAGAGAAAAAGAAGAGAATTTGGAGAAGACTCTCACCGACCTATCACTTGACTAGTGAAGGTGAGAGTATAGTGCTTATTATATAGAAAAATATAAGCATATACATCCAAGGGGTGCATTAATTCCTATTCCCCATAAAAAGTGGGAGGTTTTAACTTCTTGGTAAATGCCAAAACATGTGGCATAACCTCCTTACATGAAGACAAAAAAGGAGTTGAGAAAGTTGACACATAAGGCCAAAAGAGGGTGTGTGTAACCCAACTACCCCATAACCCACTTAGGAAATGACAAAATAGTGGTTATGAGAGGTGGCACAACAAGCCAAAAGAGGGTGTGTAACTCAACTACCCATATGAGGTGGAGAGTTACACATGTAGCTGAAGTAGTTTGCCACGTGTCCTCATATAAACCACTCCTATTAACCTAAGCAAGCTTAAATAATATATGTGTAGGAAAAATAAATACCCCTTAACATAAGGAAAATAAAAAACCTACACTAACAATGTTGACAATGATTTTTCTAAATAATTTTTACATGCATGAACCCTAGCTCCTAGTAACAAACAAAGTGATTCATTATTAGAGCATGGTCCTTGTTTGTAACTTCTAGTAGCTCCATCTATCATGATTGAAGTTTCTCATCTTTCTTTTTGTCCTCCTTCTCAAAACAATGTTTAGAAAGATAGGGAGGCAGACGATTTACATGACTAGCTTCCTTCATGCTATAGATCCTCCCATGTCTAATTTAGGATGATGCAAAACATTGAGATCTCCTTTGGTCTCTCCCATGTTGACTCAAAGAGACAAGTTCTTTTTTCTCTTCTTCTATTGTCTATCCCATGTCTTGGGGGAATTTCATTGTGATAGCATGCTTAAATTCTTTTGGATGCATGTATGCTTCCTTAAATCAATTGCTCCTATTAAGGTGTAATAAATCTCTTTAACATGGGGGCATACACTCCGCTCAATGTTTTCACTTTATGCACACACTACACATCTGGATACTCAGGTTACTTTGCAAACTGAGCCCTTTTTCTTTGTAATTTGGTATTTTTATTTTTAGTGACTCATAGTAATAAAATAAACTCACTAGGGTAGAAGTCATGATTCTCCACTTCCTTATGTTGTCCCTTTTATCTTTATCTTAGAGTAATAAGATCCTAAAGTCTCTAGGAGATTGGTGTATCTTGTCTCTTAGGTATCTTGATGAAAGTTTTCAATGTGAATCCTTGTACTTTACCAAGAGTATGCTTAGTCTCATACTCCTTCTAAAGTTGGGGATAAATGTAGAATCCTAAATTTTACTCCCTTACAAATAATTCTGCATTTGGGCCCTCACCTTGGAATTCATCCCCAAAGGCTTGATTGGAGCCTTGATTCTACACACACCTTGCAAATTTGTACCATTTTCTACAATCTACCTCTCTCCCCCCAAGATCTTGGGCCTTTGATGTCTAGGACTATGATGCTAGCACCCTGGTCCCTCTTAAAGGGGCCTATTATGGCCCCCCCTAACAGTCATTCATTTTGGGTGGGAACCTAGATCCTGTGTTGGCCTACTCTAGAAAAATAATTTTATTTTTGGGTAGACATGTATAAAATGTGATCTACCTCTCACAATTTGACCTAAGTGATTTCATGATCTTAATTACACATCCAAAAAATTCAAGTGAGCAAGAAATAAATCTTCTTTCAAGCATTGAAGCAATAGTAATGTCATATTTCATCAATTGGAGATGGCATTCATGTTCTATGCTATATGAGGATTCTTTATCTACATGAAACCCTAATTCCCTTGTGAAGACAAAAAAAACTTCATAAGGAGGTATAACATTAGTGTTTCAAATATTTCAGTATTTCCCTCAAAAGGACATCGTTTCCATTACACCATTTAATTTACATTTCATGGTTAATTCCAAAACTAGGGTTTGATGTAAGGCAAACCCGTATTCCCAACCATTTTCTATCCTCTATTATGTATAGTCCAACAAGTGTGAAGATATAATTTTTCAAGATCAACATAATTCATAGAGATGAACATGTTTCCCTTTAGACAACAAAAAGTTCATTGGACTAGAGTGATAGGCATTTTGGTCCTGACAATTCGAGGCAATCTTCTAAGAATAGCTTTGAACATCTACATATTGCTCAGCTAGGTTTACAGCTTCATTTGACAATTATAGCTCACTATTTATGCACATTTACTTCACCAATTCACCTTTACACCCTAATTTTAGCATAATTAATCAAATCAATTTAATTCAACAAAAGATAGACAAGGATCTTAATTAGAATTTCAAATCTTATTTCCTTGAGGGAATTAAGACTAAATCTATTAGGGTTCCCCCCTCTTTTAATGTAATAAGTCCCTAAGACAAAATTAGTGGTTTTACCTCACTTTGGGGTGAAACCCTAATTTTTCAACTCATACACAATCCTTGAGATGTAGTTAAAAAAATGCTTGTATGGTATGAGTGTTATTTTTAAAGAAATGAAGCCTTCTTCTACTGTTTTACAAATATAAAGAGAAGTTAAAGAAAAGGGTGTGGTTTATCCTCCTCCTACCCTTGAGAAAGAAGAATAAAAACTCTAGTTGAATCTAATAAGGAGAGATCAAGTGACTTTAAAAGTTCAGAAGAAAAAGAAGAATCTCAACCTCAACCATCGAGAGGGTCCATTCATTCTAGGAAACAACCTTAAAGGTTTGGTTATTGATTACATTCATGATTCTAGTTACATTTTATCCTTAACACTGATGAGCCAGGAATTATGAAGGAGGCTATGGGTATGAAAGATGCAAATTATTGATAAGTGGCCATGGAAAAGAGATGGTTGTGTTAAAGAAAAATAATTTATGGGATCTATTACTTTTTCCTAGAGGACACAAACCTATTGAATGAAAATGGGTGTTCAAAAACCTAATTTGGTTCTAGATGGAAGTGTTAAGAAGTATAAATCAAGGTTGGTCATGAAGGGGTATTCCCTTGTTGAGGAAATGAATTATGGTAATATTTTGTCTCCCATTTCTAAGATAACATCTATTAGATTCTTATTATCACTAGTTGCAACAAATGATCTTGAAGTTGTGTAGGTGAATGTGAAGATAGATTCAATTTACGGTGATCTAGGAAAAAAATTATGTCACAATCAAAGCATTATATTAAAAGAGGTAAAAAAAATTGGTTTAAAACAATCTCCTAGGAGGTGGTACCAAAAAAATGATGCCTTTGTGTTTAATTTTAGATTTATGAGATTGAACTCAATCATTGTGTTCATTTCAAGTAAGATAACAACTGCATTCTCATCACTCCATTATATTTGAATGATAAGATATTGTTCAATGGGAATGGAGAAAGTGTGATTTTCTATTTGAATTCTCATTTGTCAACACAACTGGAAATCAAATATTTGTGTCGGCATCCAAGTACACCTTAGAGGGAAATTAGAAGAGACATAGAAAATAGAAAATTTTGGGTAAGAAAAATTAAGTATGTGAATACTACGTTAAAGAGATTAAGCATGGAAACTTATATACCATTGTGTGTTCCTATTATGCAAGGCACAAATTTATCTATTGTATATTGTCCAAAAATATCCTACTGAGGTGGAGGACATGAAAATATTTTCTTATGCTAGTGCTATTGAAAATTTAATGTACATGGTATGGTCCATACAAGACCAAAAATTTACCAAGATGAAGACTCTTAGTTGATTCATGGATAACCCTATATGGGTACATTCAAATGTTGTTAATAAAGTTTAGATATTTGTAGAGTATGTTTGATTATTCCTTATGCTATCATGGTTATCCTACAAGAACTTGGTATGAAGCTATATGGCTTTAGTGATTGTGTCCAAATGTTGGGTTTGATGTAGGGATGATTAGTATTTATTGTGATAGTTAGAGTGTTATTCGTTTAGCAAAGAAACCCACCTTCCATGCTAGAATGAAGCATATTGATGTTTAATTCTATTTTATTCATGACATGGATAAAGATGGAAGATTAAAGCTTGAGAAAGTTGATATTTTCACTAGTGTTGCAAATTCACTAATAAATCACAGGAGTATAGAGAAGTAAAAATAGCATTTTAAGAATCTATGAGACTCTTTGCCCCTAGTAGTTGATTTTTTTTTTCTATTAGCTCTTACAAAATTTTCAACAAGTAGGATAATGTTGGAAATTAGGGGTTTCACAACCTTTCCAATTTCATATCATTATTTTATATGCACATGCTAATGTTTCATCTTTTGAGATTGGTGTGGTGACTTGTTATCCTATTAGGAAGGTGGCACGAATAATTTTATCCTCAAATGAGGATGTAGGCATCCCATTTGACATGGAATTATTCCATCCATGTGTTGGCATCTTATTCAATGTGGACTTGAGGTTATGACAACTTATGACAATGACATATTCTATGACATGTAAGAGACATCATTCTTAAAATGGTGAAAATGGTTGTCTCTAGCTTAGAAATGCAAACTAGGAACCATTTTTAAATATTTCATTGGGGAAAACTAAATTATGTTCAATTCAGCCATCTAAGGGAGCTAAAAACTATGACTAATTATTTACTTTTGACATGACTAGATATTATTGAATTGAAGTTGCAAGAAATAGGTAAAATGATGCAAAATTGAAAATATTTAGCAAAAATAAATAGATACAAAATGTAAGGCTAACATAGAGGTACAAATCTAGAAATAAGACTCAGAAAGGAACATGTCATTAAAATATGGAGATAAAAGTGTTGGTCAAGTATGACAGGTGCTCTATACATGGAGTTGCTTCCATAAACTAAGACTTTGGATTCTCTAGATCATAATTCTTTGTAAACCAATTCCTCCATAATTCAGCCAAAAAGTGTCATTCACATTGCACTTTAGCATAGACACGGGGTTTATACCTATTAAAATTATGTAACTATATGTCTCAATCTTCTTTGCATACTTCTCTAACTTTTGATAGTTAGATATGTACCTTAGACATAGAAAATATAAAAAAATGTTGTGATGTATAGGGGCTTGCCTAAGTCAAACCCCGTGTAGGTGTTTCCACATTCAAATGGTTATGATGGATTAAAGAGAACCTACCTGTAGTAGAGTGGAGGCTAAAAACCTTAAGGAAATGACTAAATTGACAATTCATACCTTGGTATGAAACTCTATGCAATTTAATCCTCACAAAAAGATTGTTGTTGCTTGATAGGTATTAATGCATGTCTTTATTCATGGAGGAACACATAAATTGATCACAATTTCTTAACTTGAATGCTTGAGTTCAAATTTATCATTGATTTCCTTGAAGATGTATGATTAAATGCTCAATTGGATTGATAGGAATGTAGACTTGAAATATGTGGGTATTCAAATGAAGGAGGGAGTTGTATTTGTACAAAACTTACACATTTTTGGGTTTAAATTTTAAAGAACGATAACATCAAGGAGAAATTTCTTGCTATTCAAAATCTCAACTACTATGATTTCAAATTTGGGCCCAAATTTATTGTACCATGGTCATAGGTGTCATAATCAATGAGATGTGTAGTTCTAGGTGCCATATTACTTATTTTTTGGGATGAAATTAGGACCTGTGAACAAAGAATTGTGTTGAGCTTCTAGAAATGGCCATGGATGGAGCACTATCAAGAATGAACAAGCATTGTGAGCCCAAAATGAGTATGAAATTATTGAGAGGGATGAAATTTATGACACTACATTTATCCCCCACTTTAGCAAGAGTATGACCTTACACTCATTCTCTTGATACAATATAGTATAACTTAGAAAGACTTCCATAAAGACATTAAAAATATAAGGAAACACCACACCCCTAGAACTTAGGATCTTATCAGTATAAAATATCAAAATAAGAGGTGCAACACGATTAGTATAGGTAACATGTATACACATGGATCATGCAAGAATGAATAAGGGAATTGCATTGTAGGGCTAGTAAGGATCCATAGGAAACTAGCCATAAGCCATAAGAGAAGAAGTATGAGATCTAGGAACAATAGGAGATTATTAATAGCAGTGATATTAAAAAGGAACAGTCGAATAGGTCTAGAAAGATGTGTTATTGTAGTTGACTCATGCTAGATAAGATTAGAAAGGGAAATATCTATTTGCTAGATAATCCAAAAATATGACTCAAAATGGGTGTTGCATTATGTGCCAATCAAATTAATTTGTGTGTTCAAAGTATACGAAACAATATAATGGTGTGTACAAAAAGTGTAACAATTAGTAGAGTGCATGGCACCCCACATTAAATCTATTGTGTACACCTAACCAAGATCAATTGGTTTAAGTTAGCATACATACATCCAAAATACAAGCATGTCACAATAGTGAAATTCCCTAAAATGTAGGAAAATCAAAGGAAATGATCACAAGAAACAAAAGATCACACAAGGGATCGACTATCTAGGATTACTATGCTCATTAGATAAATCATATATATCGTATGATTGTTATGAATTGACCTCATACCCCAAATGTAGTTAAACTATAAGAACACTTGAAGAAGAGCCTATAATAAGAATAAAAGGTATTTTTGGGTCAACATGGAAGATACCAAAAATAGCTAAATGCTTTGTATCATCCCCAAATAGAAAAAAACACAAAATCATATTTACAACAAGAGAAAATTTATGACATAGAATGTATACAACATGTAGAAGAATGATGATACAAATAGAGGATTGTTGCAACAAGGTTGGTCCCTTTGTATCCTTCTGCCAATGGAGAAACCAAGATTCATCCAAAGAGATATTAATAAATACAAATACATGCCAAACATCACATTATAGGAGATCATATTACATGCAAGAAAACAAGAAAAAAAGAATCTATTTCTCAAAATAGCTAGTCTAACAAATCATCTACCTCTCAATCTTGCTCATCTCCATTTAGGAATGATGGAAAAAATTACAAAGGGTCTATATCTAGTACAATAAACGAAGATACCTCTAATACTAAACATGGACCATTCTCTAATGATGGATCTTAATAATTATTAGCAAGAGCTAGAGTTAATGATTTTGAAAATATCAAAGATAGGTGATCATTAGCATTTTAAACACTTTCATCTATATCATAAGTATCATCATCCAAAATGATCATAAAAGGAGGTTTGATAGTAGGAGGAGGAGAAGAAGAAGAAGCATTTTGAATTGATAACTTAAAAGTTTTCATTAAGGTTGGTTAAGATAAGGTTCCTCTCTAGGTGTGGAAGATGACAAGGAAGGCTAAGAAGGTGGGATCAAATCAGAATTTGACTACTTAGGAAAAGAATCACTTTTGGAAGCAATATCATTAGCCTTGACATGATGTCTTTGTTGATGTTCTCTCATACTACAATTTTGATGGTTACAACTTGTAGCATTTGTAGAAGGTTTGGTATCACTCAACATTGATTCAATTACTTTATTTTCTCTAAGAATAGGAGGAATAGAAGAAACCTATAAAGGTTGAGAAATAGAAGGTGTCAAGTGCTTCCCTCTTTTTCCTTTATAGGATTGTGGAGGTGGAACCACAAAATATATAGATGAAATGTTAGGAGAAGGAATGATTCTCAATACAAAATGAGGTTTTCTTGTTACCTTTGGGGTAGTAATATCTACTTCTATATCCATAAATGATAAAGGATCCTTGGGGGTAGTAATAAAAGAGGATCCCAAAGGATCACCTGAGGATAAGTCAGATATCCTTTTAAATTTAAATTTTTGATGGGAAAGGAATAGGAAATCCTGATAAGGTTTAAGTAGTTGAATTTTTTGAGGCTAAAACATAATGAAGGGTAAAAATTTCATGATTAGCTAAGGGATGGAAAAAACTATGATGTATAGTTATAACTTGTCATTTGTGAGAGAATGACAAACACTTATGGATGGTAGAGAGGATTGAATTCATGAATGTGAGCCATGGATGACCCAAATTCACACAATATTGGTTTGAGGTAGAGATAATGGTAAAAGGAACATCTAAGAACTTAGAGGCAACTTCAACAGGAAGGGTGATGGAACCTATGGTAGGAAAATGTAAACCATCATACATCTTGATCAAGGCACCATATTTGTCTTATGTGTCTTGATATAATTCATGTGTATAAATATATTATTCTATAATCACATTCACCATACATACCAGATTAATGAGCACTCCACATGGGAGTTTTATTTTTATTTTTGCAATAATGTATAATGGACCATTAGGTGCATTTATGATATCATGTGATGTAAAAGTAATATTGGGTTCATTTTTAGTCTTAGGTTTCTCTTGGCCTATCAAATTAAAAACATTAATTTGGTCAAATAAGTCATCAGTGGTTCTATGACTATCACCTTTAAGATAGCCAATATTTTTGGAATGGGAATTCAAATGATTAGTAAAGGTCTGTAAGTTTTGATTAGGTGGTGCTACAAATTTATTCCCTTCATCTTCACACCATCCAACTACATAAATATTACAGTCAATGAGGTATTAAATTTTATTTTTTAAATGTATAAATCTCTCTATGTCATATTTAGGTTGATGATAATATTGACAAAATAATTTTGAGCTAATAGGAAGGACGTAAAGGCTTTGAGGAGTCTTTGAAATGGACAACAAGAAGCTTCATCAAGTTGTTGTTAATCAATTGAAGCATAATGGAATGCAAGTACTCACAAAGTAGTGTGAATTTGTGGTTCTTGGATGGTTTAGAACAAAAGTGAGCTACAACAAGGGGTGTTGTGGCTACAACTTGAGTACCAATGTTATTTGAAGAATTGTTATTGTTGATCTTGATAAGTTTTTTTTTTCTTGAAGAAATGCTATTGTTGATCTATGATGAAGTATAAATAACTATAAGGTACCATGATAATTTTTAGTAATCTCTATTGTGAGTTTATCCTCAATGAGATTTCTAATTACTTTGACATGTGGGAGTTCTAGGGTAGGGAGGGGGATTTACACTAGATAGAGTGCGTGCACAACAGGTGCCCAACTAGAAACTAAGACTCCTGACTAGACCAAAGTTGGAGAATGTCACAATCTCTTCAATTGTGAAGGAGGGTGTTGAGGTAGATACCTTAGAGTCTATTATCTTACTCACTCAGACCCTTATACAACATACTAGGCCACTAGTACAAGGTGATATGGGAAGGTCTTATTGGTGAGAGACACCATAATAGTAGAGATAAGTGTTTGGGAGTTGTCATTGATGGAAACCCATATAAAATATTTCATCTAGACTATATGGATGCATCCTATTGGAAGTCTGAAGTCCAATTTTGTTTAAGTCTGGAAAATGGAACACAATGGTTGACAAAGTGTGAATATTTTGGGTATAATTTTATTTTGGCTGAGTATTTTGTTTTGTAGATATAGGATATGTATTATAGGTATGAAATTTACCTTATTCTAGGTTTGTGGCCTCCAACATTAAGTTTTGTGCAAGTTAGAAGATCAAACAATCATGTTTTTGGCAAGAATAGTGCTCATTAGCAGTAACATGTAAAGATTTTATGGGTGAATCTTGCGGATCAACTTTGGTGAGTGTTTATTTGTTCAAGGTCGATGAGACGACATATGGGAGGCATGTGGACATTTTATTTTGGTTTTCTTAGTTGTTTTTGATTGATTTGAGCCGACTTGGGAAACACGTTTCATGTTGTGTGTTATGCAGTTTTTGGGCCAACATGGAATTATTCTTAATTCATGTTGTGGATATATATAAGAGTTTGGTAAGCTCATTTTAGATATTAGAAAGTATGCAAGTTGTGTGTATGTGTGATTGTGTGTAGTTTCACATGGGCCATTGAAGGATTTTTTCTATGTATTGAAGCAGATAAACAAAACTGAGCAGTGAGATAGTTGTATTTTGTGCTTAAACTGTAACTATCCTAGGAATTCATAAATTCTATTTCATAGTTCATCTTCATGTATGTTACCTTTGTAACTATTTCATAAGGTGGTGTGTAATAACCCACTATACTTAACCCAACAAAATTTTGACCTCTTTTAAAAAAAAAATAATAATTTAATCATTTGTGTTTGATTCAATCGCATACTTTGGGCATCCATCCATTTGGATTAGGCATTCATCCATCCAGGATGAGCAGCTAACCATACGGGTTAGGCATCTGTCCATACAAAATAGAAGGTTTCATCTATCCAATTAGGGATAGGCATCTATCCAATTGGTATAGGAGGTACTTTGGCCAGAGACTTAGACTCATCGGGACCATTCAGGTCCTAAGCCACTCACTAAGTACTACACTCCTCTAATAGGAGTACATCGAGGTCGTCGTCCTTAGGAGAAATCAAAATAACATAATGCAAGCTTGAATTCCACCTCAGAATTTGACTTAAAGCCTCGGGAAGTCAAGCGAATCCATACGGGATTCCTTCCGAGTATGCATTGAATTACTTTTTCTTTTATTACACTTATATTTCAAATTAGGATTCTTCACAATCCTTCTTCTTACCAAAACCTAGACCCCATCCACGAGCACCTGAGTACTAGGGACAACTTCGTCCCTAGATTGCCTACATACCTGTTTCGGCATGGGATCAAGGCATAAAGTATGTAGTTCTATTTTCTAATCTATAGTTCAATGTAAACCATTTGGTGGGTATGCAACCCTTTCTAGGGTCAATATACCAGACAGTTTCTTTGCAGTTGCTACCCATGATGGTAGCACTTAAGCAAAGGCTCAAGATAGCCTATTACTTATGGCCTAAAACAACTAGATCCTAATACCTATTATAAGCATCACCCTTGACCCAATTGTCAATCGTCAACAACTCTTCAAGATTAAATCAATTTTATAAAAGCATTTCACTCAATCAACCCTAAAGGGGTTTACTATGGTTTAACTCAGCAGATGTAAAATTATTTAAGGATTATCTTATTAGATTATCGATCCAAGGGGGATTACCCTCCCCTTGTATTTTAACTTCCAAGTGTCCCTTATTACTACCCGACGATTTATAGGGGTGATGCCATAGACGTCGTTGATGCAACTTTATTAGGCATTAAGTGCAGTAGTTCAGCACAATGACATTACTCGTAAGCGTGACCCAGAGGCACCATAAATACTGAACACTATTAGGTTTTAGTTTTCCAACTCCCTTTGTTTAGTTTTCTAACTAAGAGGCTATGAAAACTTTTAAATTAGCATCATGCTTGAAACAATTAACTACTTCTATGGAATTCATGAACCACTTGAAAACTAAATTATTTAATATTCAAAACTTGAAATATAACTTGCACAATAATGGCAATTATGAAACTCGCATATTGATAATTAAATGTGTAACTTGCATGAAGATGATGAAAATGTAACTTGCTCATCAATAAATGCAAATAATGTAAAGTAATTCGCATGATGCAAGAATAGTGTCATTTACATGCAAGATTAAGCAATGTTTATTTCTATCACGAGAATAATTAATTATAGAGTCACTAGTTCAAAATAAGCAATTAGTTTACACATTAGACAAATTTTGGATCAAATCATAATAATGTAAATTAATTGTTTTTTTTTTAATGAATCGAAAATACCAACTAAGTAACCCAATAAATCTCAAATAAATTGAAAGATACCAATTATAAAATTTGATATATTTTTAATTTACAATTATAAATTTACTAAAGATAAATTAATTATAAATTTATCTAAGTTTAACTTTATTAAACTAAAATTTAAATTAAAGAAGAATTTTTTTTTAACAAAATCCAATTTGCAAAAATTAATTTTAGGTAATGGCTTTCATTACTAAGTGGGGAGTGGGGGCTAGGGGTCCCGTCACCACTGCAGACCTGCAGGTGCAAGCCCACAGTGACGACCGTGGGCCCCTCCACTCCCTCTACGACCACTGTCGTAGTAGTGACCGCATGGGTAGTGGAGGATACCAGTCCTCAGCGATTATAATAACGTCCCCGCCCCCCGCTCGCCCCCGTGTTGACCGTTTCATTAATTTTATGCAAACAAATTTTTTTGAAACCCACTTTATTTTATTTTATTATTTTTTTTTTGTCGTATAAGATTTATATATATATATATATATATATATATATATATGGTTTTACTCCAATTCTACAAACAATTTAAAAATGTTATTATAAAAATAAAAATAAGAATCTACTCACAGCCATGAAAGATAATAGAGAAAATTATTTCAGATGATCTCATAGGAGCCCCAAAAAAAAAGATACACTGTGCTTGAATTTGAGCAGCAATACAACAGAGAACTAAATTACCTCAGAGATAGATAAATGTATAAATTTCGATTTCATAGTGATCATATTCAACGAATTTGCCTTAAATCATAAATTTTTTTGATGAGATTTTCAAGAAATTAATATTCATAGAGGAAGAGAGATTTCTGAAAAAAATAAAAGATAATATTTTCATAGGGAGTTCATACAACAATATTGAGAAGAAAGAAAAATTCATATTTGAATTACTATTTCACTTAGCAAGAATTCTGAATACAAATGATTATATGCATTGAGAAAGAAATTATTTACAGAGATAAAAGAATTTTGAGTTTTTCAGAAAAATTAGAGATGTTGAAAAGCATGATTTTTTTTTCTAGATTCAAGATTTTCTCTAGATTTAAAAAAAAAGCAGAAAAAGTTGAAATCTGATTTCTTTCTTTTAAACAGACTATCAAATAAAAGAGAAATCTGCATTTGCATGTTTAAAAAGTACTTTTATCAATGCATTTCTTTAATGAAAAATAGATTTTCCTTTCTAATTAATCTATCTAACAATTAAGAAATAATTTCCTTCAAAAAATTATATTCAAATAAAAGAATCTAAGAGGAGATATTTCCTTTTGAAAATATAAAAATTTACATAAGCAATTAGCAAATGCAAAAAGGGAGGGAACCTGGAGAAGTCTTTTGATGTTGAATCCTCTCCAAATCTTCAAGCCTAACCTTCCTTGATCCTTCCTTGCAAGCTTGGAAAAATTTCTTCAAGACAAACTTAACAATTCTCCAAATGAAGAATGTGACTACCAGAAAAAAACTACTTGAGGAAACTTTTCTTTGAAAAAAAATAATCAACTCCCTCTTTTTGAAAATTGCATACAATATATAGGAAAATCCCCTTAACTCCAGTATCTACAGAAATAATTGAAAATGAGATTCTTTTTCCAATTTTGGATCCATGCAAAATTGATTAATATCCTAGTGGGGGAGTTACATGCAAGGGAATTAAAGAATGAATATTCCTCTAGAAGCTTCTAATTTCTCCTACAACATGTGCCATAATTGGGAATGGGAAATAAATAAATAATGTCTTTTTAAATTATATTCACCAAGTGTGTATGTGGGTCCATTATCTAACCTTTTATAATATTTATTCAACCCTATTCAATAGCTCAACCACAAAAATATATAATAGAAATTGTATCAAATCAAAAGTGATAAAGGAGGGTTGTGACATCCTCCCCTTCTTAAATTGTGCATCATCCTGATGCACTTATTGAATGTATCCAAATAGAGTCTATAGTTCATGATTAGTTTAAAACAAAAAAGGAAACAACTGTTGCATTTCCCTAGTATCTTCCCATGTGGCATTATTTTCATCATACTGATTCCATTGTACTTTGCATTGATCAACCTCTCTATTGCGCAATTGGCACTGCGCCTCTCCAAGATTCTGAATGGCTCTATCATTATTCCCCCCATTTCCTAGACTTGTAAATCATCCCAATTCAAGATACATTTCTCATCAGGTACATGTTTTTTAAGAAGAGATACATGGAAGATATCATGGATTTGGCTCAATTGGGGAGGTAAGACCAACCGGTATGCAACTAGATTAATCCTTTCCAATATTTCAAAAGGCCCAACATAGCGAGGTGCAAGCTTAATCTTTTTCCCAAACCTTATGGAACTCTTGTGTTGCCTAACCCTTAGGAAGACTTTCTCTCCCACCTCAAACTCCCTTGGTGTCTTGTTCTTGTCTGCATAACTTTTCTGCCTATCTAAGGCTTTCTTCAATCTTTGCCTAATTTCCTTAGTTTTCCTTTCCATTTCCTTCAACATATCTGGTCCAACAATTACTTTGTCTTCAAGACTATCCTAGCTCAAAGGTGTTTGACATGGCCTACCATACAATTCTTTGAAAGGTGTCATCCCCAAAGATGTTTGATATGTATTATTGTAAGAAAACTCTACCAGAGGTAGGTAATCTTCCCATTTCTTATGTTGGTACATGCAGTACATGCAAAGTAGGTCTTCCAAAATCTGATTTACCCTTCTGTTTGACCATCAATTTTAGGATGGTATGCAGTACTAAAACTTAGTTGAGTTCCCAAAGTTGATTGAAGAGTTGTCCAAAACCTTGAAGTGAATCTAGCATCCCTATCTAATATGATTTTCTCTGGAATTCCATGCAACATAAATATTTCCTTAACAAAGTGCCTTGCCAAGGTAGGTGCATCATCCGTCAGATTCCCTGGTATAAAGTGTGCCACCTTAGTGAGTTTGTCAATTACCACCATTATTGTATCATGCCTAGAAGGTGACATGGGAAACCCTTGCACAAAATCCATGCTAATAACTTGCCACTTGTGTTGAGGTACATCATGTAACTATAATAATCCAACAGGATGTCTATGCTCTGCCTTTACTCTTTGACACTCCAAACATTTAGCCACATACTTAACTATGTCATTCTTCATCCCTTGCCAAAAATATAGCTTCTTTAGATCTACATAAAGTTTGTTAACCCCTAGGTGCCCTGAGTAAGGGGCATTATGAGCCTCCGACAAGACTACCTTCCTTAAGTCCCCTGAACTAGGAACATAGATTCTATTATTGTATCTAAGTAACCCATCTTCATCTAATGTATACCCTTCAACCTTAGGATCTGTTGGATCGTATTCTAATGTTAATTTGACTTGCTCATATCATGGGTCATGTCCCTGCTGATCCATTACTTGCCTTTTGAAAGAAGTTTTGAATGTTTCTATAGTCATCAAGTGTCTTCTCCTACTCAAAGCATTTGCCACCCTATTTTCCTTCCCCTTAATATATTCAATTTCAAAATCATATTCACTTAGAAACTCTAACCACCTTCTTTGTCTAGCATTTAAGTGGGGTTGGGTAAAGATGTACTCTAGTCCTTGGTTATCTGACTTTAACTCAAAGGGCTTCCTTAGTAAGAAGTGTCTCCATTTCTGTAGGACATGCACAATCACTGCTAACTCTAAGTCATGGGGTGCATAATTAACTTCATGAGTCTTTAGCTTCTTGGATTCGTAAGCTACTACCCCTTCATCTTGGATAAGTACTCTTCCTAAACCTTCAATAGAAGCATCAGTTACGATTGTGAAGTGTCCATTCAGATTTGGTACTTTTAAAATGGGTGCTGAAGTTAGTTTTCCCTTCAAAATTTGGAATGCCTTATCACTTTGGTCTGTCCACACAAACCTTTTACCCTTCCTCTACAATGAGGTGATGGGGTTCGCTATCTTTGAGAATCCTTCCACAAACCTCCTATAGTACCCTACTAGCCCCATAAAGCTTCTTACCTCTGAAATGTTTTTAGGGATTGGCCATTGTACTATTGCCTTTATCTTATCTGAATCAACTGCTATTCCTTCCTTTGATATTATATGCCCAAGGTAGTGAATCTTTTCCTTGAAGAAGGCACATTTTGACAGTTTCCCATATAACTTATGTTCCCTCAACCTTTGCAAAACCATTTGTAGGTGTACTAAATGTTCCTCCTCGTTCCTAGACTAAATCAAGATGTCATCCAAAAATTACAAAACAAATTTGTCCAAGTGGTCATGGAGTACACTATTCATTAGGTTCATAAATGCAGCTGGGGCATTGGTTACACCAAAAGGTACTATTGTGAATTCATAATGCCCATATCTAGTCCTGAAAGTTGTCTTCGTAATGTCCTCCTCTTTAATTCTAAGTTGATGATATCTTGATCGGAGGTCTATCTTCGAAAAAACTACTGCTCCTTTCATTTGGTCAAAAAGATCCTCTATTCGAGGTAAGGGATACCTATTCTTTATTGTGACCTTGTTCAACATCCTATAGTCGATGCATAGTCTTAAGGTTTCATCCTTCTTCTTAACAAATAAGACTGGTGCTCCCCATGGTGATACACTTGGACTTATTAATCCCTTAGCTAAGAGTTCCTCTAATTGCATTTTGAGTTCTTGTAATTCAGTTGTGTTCATTCGATAAGGTGCCCTTGATACTAGTTCAGCTCCTAGTAGTAAGTCAATAGAAAAGTCAAACTTCCTTTTAGGGGGTAAGCCGGGTAATTCTTCTGGAAATACATCCTTGAATTCTCATAAGAAAGGGGTTTTTTCAAAGGTTGGGGTATTTTCCTCTTCTCCTTCATCAATTTCAACCATATAGATTAGGCCTCCTCTTCTTCTTTCCTTATTTAATTGCATGGCTGATATGGTTTCTATATTAATGGAGTTAAACTTTCCTTGGATTTTGACCCTTTTCCCCCATCATCCAAACATTCAATAGCTTTGTTATAGAAATCTACATTAGCTTGATGATCTGTTAACCAACTCATTCCAATAATTACATCATATAGCCCTAAGAGTGCCACATAGAGATCTACCCTTGTTTCAAACTCAGGAAATTGTACCCTTGCCCTCGGCAATAACTTAGTTACTTCCCTAGTTTCCTTATCCCCATATTGAACCATCCATGATGACTCCATTTGATTAACTTTTAATGCATATTTGCTTACTAATTCAGGTGAGATGAAACATTCAGATGACCTAGTGTCAATTAGAATTGAAATTGGTTGTTCAAATAGTGTACCTATAGTTTCCACGGGAACATTCTGGAATCTTGCTCTTTGTTTCCTAACTGTTGCATGAATCCTTTGTTGGGCCTCTTGTTGTGGTTGATTGGCCCTAATCATACCTTACATCCTGGGACATTCTCTAGAAAAATGGTTTCCCCCACACATAAAACATCCACCTAGAGGACCCCTCCTGCCTTGATTCCTAGGGGGATCATTCCTTGTTTCATTGGCCCTGGGTGGATAAGTCATCCTATTGTGTTGGCCATTCCTATTATAATTGCCCCTATTATTATTATTATTATTTCCATTCCTCTGATATTGATTAGGGGGTGGCCTTCTTTCGGAAGAATTATTCCTTTGACTTTTGTTCAAGTTAGTGTTCCCCTTGAATTCCTACTTCCTTTTAAATGAGTGGTTCCCATTATAGTTCTACCTTGCTGATGTTAAGGTTTGAATCTTTATATCCTATCTTAGGGACTTTTCAAGTACCTCGTTCATGTTTTTGGGTCCATGCATGTCAACCTCTACCTCTATGTTGGTATTTAGTCCCAAAATAAACTTCCTCGCTTGACCTTCTTCATCTTTCTGGTACATAGGTATGTACTTAACCAATTTGGCAAACTTATCCTAATATTGTTGGACTGATAGGGACCCTTGTCGTAGATTATGGAACTTTGTCACCTTCTCATCAAAGAACAATTGAGGGAGCCACCTTTTATAGAAGTGGTGAACAAATTTATCCCATGTGATCGTATCCTTGCTATACCCATTTTCTCCTTGGTGTTGGTCCACCAACTAGCTACCTCCCTTGTGAGTTGATAGGAACCCCATAAGGCCTTGGTTGTTTCACTAAAATCTCTTAGTTTAAAATACTTTTCCATTTCATTTAAGCAATTTTCAGCTCCTTCACCAATTTGCCTCCCATCGAACTTAGGGGGGGTGATTTTCTTCAAATCCTTAGAGAGTTCCAATATGTTATTTTCTTTTCTATTATCCATCACATTCCCTTGATTGCTACCAGGGTTCCCATTTTCAATTCCACTTCGATTTTCAATGTCATTCTGCCTTGCCCTAAGGTCCTGCATTGATTGCTCCAAGAAGTTGATATTATTCCTTTGTTCGGTTAGCAGGTTGATTATAGCCTCGACCCCATCTTCGTTATTCCCTTGGTTATGTTGATTCCCTTCATGGTTTTCCCCATGGTTTTCTTCATGATTTTCCTCATGGTTAGCTTCCCTTTGTTTCCTAGTGGTAGCACGTCTTCCATTTCCCCTTCCTCTTCCTCTCCCTCTTCCCCTTCCTCTATCCATCTAGGGTTTTACCTAAAAATTAAATTATGTAGTTAGTTCTTGATTTAAGATTTTATAATTTAATCTCTAGCATTGTAAGACATTCCCTTAGTTGTGTCAATTGAAGTGAGCACAAGGCCTAGATTTGAACCTTTGCTCTGATACCACATGTAATAACCCACTATACTTAACCCACTAAAATTTTGACCTCATTTTTTTTTTAAATTTAATTTAATTATTTGTGTTTGATTTAATCACATACTATGGGAATCCATCCATTTGGATTAGGCATTCATCCATCCAGGATGAGAATCAAACCATATGGGTTAGGCATTTGTCCATACGAAATAGAAGGTTTCATCTAAGCAATACGGGATAGGCATCTACCCATACAAGGTAGGCATCTATCCAATTGGGATAGGAGGTGCTCTGGCCAAAGACTTAGACTCATCGGGACCATTCAGGTCCTGAGCCACTCACTAAGTACTACACTCCTCTAATAGGAGTGCACTGAGGTCTTCGTCCTTAGGAGAAATCAAAATAACATAATGCAAGATTGAATTTCACCTCATAATTTGGCTTAAAGCCTCGAGAAGTCAAGCGAATCCATACGGGATTCCTTCCGAGTATGCATTGAATTACTTTTTCTTTTATTGCAATTATATTTCAAATTAGGATTCTTCACAATCCTTCTTCTTACCAAAATGTAGACCCCATCCATGAACGACTGAGTACTAGGGACAAATTCATCCCTAGACTACCTACATACCCATTTCGGCATGGGATTAAGGTGTAACTTATGTAGTTCTATTTTCTAATCTTTGGTTTAATGTAAACCATTTGGTGGGTACGCAACACTTTCTAGGATCAATATCCCAGATAGTTTCTCTGTAGTTGCTACCCACGATGGTAGCACTTAAGCAAAGGCTCAAGATGGCCTATTTCTTGTGGCCTAAAACAACTAGATCCTAATACCTATCATAAGCATCACCCTTGACCCAATTGTCAATCGTTAACAACTCTTTGAGATTAAATCAATTTTATAAAAGCATTTCACTCAATCAACCCTAAGGGGGTGTACTATGGTTTAACTCAACAGATGGAAAATCATTTAAGGATTATCTTATTAGATTATCGATCCAAGGGGGATTACCCTCCCCTTGGATTTTAACTTCCAAGTGTCCCTTATTACTCCTTGACAATTTATAGGGACGATGCAACAGACGTCGTTGATACAACTTTATTAGGCGTTAAGTGCAGTAGTTCAACATGACGACATTACTCGTAAGCGTGACCCAGAGGCATCATAAATACCGAATGCTGCTAGGTTTTAGTTTTCCAACTCCCTTTGTTTAGTTTTCTAACTAAGAGGCAATGAAAACTTTTAAATTAGCATCATGCTTGAAACAATTATGAAATGAATGTGCATAATTAGACATTGCAAAGCTTAAATAATTGAAATAACTACTTCTATGGAATTCATGAACCACTTGAAAACTAAATTATTTAGTATTCAAAACTTGAAATATAAGTTGCATAATAATGGCAATTATGAAACTCGCATATTGATAATTAAACGTGTAACTTGCATGAAGATGATGAAAATGTAACTTGCTCATCAATAAATGCAAATAATGTATAAGTAATTCACATGATGCAAGAATAGTGTCATTTACATGCAAGATTAATGAATGTTTATTTCTACCACGAGAATAATTAATTACAGAGTCACTAGTTCAAAATAAGCAATTAGTTTACACATTAGACAAATTTTGGATCAAATCATCATAATATAAATTAATTGTTTTTTTTTTAATGAATCAAAAATACCAACTAAGTAACCCAATAAATCTCAAATAAATTGAAAGATTCCAATTATAAACTTTGATATATTTTTAATTTACAATTGTAAATTTATCTAAGTTTAACTTTATTAAACTAAAATTTAAATTAAAGAAGGAAAAAAAATTAACAAAATCCAATTTGCAAAAATTAATTTTAGGTAATGGTTTTCATTGCTAAGTGGGGAGTGGGGGCCACGGGTCCTGTCACCACTGCAAACCTGTAGGTGCAGGCCTGCAGTGATGAGGGGATGGTCATGGGCCCCTCCACTCCCTCAGCGACCACTATCATAACAGTGACTGCAAGGGTAGTGGAGGGTAGCACTCCTCGACGGTAATAATAAACCCCCCCCCCCTCGCATTGACCGTTTCATTAATTTTATGCAAACAATTTTTTTTTGAAACCCACTTTATTTAATTTCATTCTTTTTTTCATCGTATAAGTTTTATATATATATATATATATATGGTTTAACTCCAGTTCTATTAATAATTCTAAAATGTTATTATAAAAACAAAAATAAGAATCTACTCACAGGCATGAAAGATAATAGAGAAAATTATTTCAAATGATCTCACAAGAGGCCCCCCAAAAAAGATACACCGTGCTTGAATTTGAGCAGTAATACAACAGAGAACTAAATTACCCCAGAGATAGATAAATGTATAAATTTCGATTTCATAGTGATCATATTCAACAAATTTGCCTTATGTCATAAATTTTTATGATGAGATTTTCAAGAAATTAATATTCACAAAGGAAGAGAGATTTCTGAAGAAAATAAAAGATAATATTTTCACAGGGAGTTCATACAACAATATTGAGAAGAAAGAAAAATTCATATTTGAATTACTATTTCACTTAGTGAGATTTCTGAATACAAATGATTATATGCATAGAGAAAGAAATTATTTACAGAGATAAAATAATTTTGAGTTTTTCAGAAAAAGTAGAGATGTTGAAAAGCAGGATTTTTTTTTTCTAGACTCAAGATTTTCTCTAGATTTCAAAAAAAATAGAAAAAGTAGAAATCGAATTTCTTTCTTTTAAACAGATTATCAAATAAAAGAGAAATCTGCATTTGCATGTTTAAAAAATACTTTTATCAATGCATTTCTTTAATGAAAAATAGATTTTTCTTTCTAATTAATCTATCTAACAATTAAGAAATAATTTCCTTTAGAAAATTATATTCAAATAAAAGAATCTAAGAGGAGATATTTCCTTTTGAAAATATAAACATTTACATAAGCAATTAGCAAATGCAAAAAGGGAGGGAACCTGGAGAAGTCTTTTGATGTTGAATCCTCTCCAAATCTTCAAGCCTATCCTTCCTTGCAAGCTTGGAAAAATTTCTTCAAGACAACCTTAATAATTCTCCAAATGAAGAATGTGACTACCAGAAAAGAACTACTTGAGAAAACTTTTCTTCAAAAAAAATAATCAACTCCCTCTTTTTGAAAATTGCACACAATATATAGGAAAAACCCCTTAACTCAACTATCTAGAGAAATTAATTGAAAATGAGAGTCTTTTTCCAATACTGGATCCATGCAATATTGATTAATATCCTAGTGGGGGAGTTACATGCAAGGGAATTAAAGAATGAAGATTCCTCTAGAAGCTTCTAATTTCTCCTACAACATGTGTCATAATTGGGAATGGGAAAATATAATAAAAATAAATAATGTCTTTTTAAATTATATTCTCCAAGTGTATATGTGGGTCCATTATCTAACCTTTTATAATATTTATTCAACCATATTCAATAGCTCAATCACAAAAAGATATAATAGAAATTGTATCAAATCAAAAGTGATAAAGGAGGGTTGTGACATAGTGAGCCTACTAGGGTTGTAGCCTTTATTGTATTTGAGCAATGAGCTCTAGGCAGTGTGCCTAAAAGTATGCACATTCCTATGTAAAATTTTCACATACTTTTAACAGGCTATTATCTTACTATGGGTAGGATTCCAACCGTGGTTTCTCCCATGATTGGGTTTTCCACGTACACAATTGGTGTGCTATGGTGGTAGTTTTGTGTGTGTTTTTCTTATGCTTATCTCTCTTGTTCATTTGTATTAAGTGGATTAAGGGTTGATTTAAGAAGATTTAAAATTGCAGAACACTAATTCACCCCCCTCTCAGTGTTCCCTTGCAAGAAGGCACAAAAAAACTATCCAAGAGAATATCTAGATTACCTGTGAAGCTAATCCCTTGCAAGAAGGCACAAACAAAATACCCAATAGAAAGTGGCACTACCACCCGATCATGTGGCCCAAAAAGAAACCACCCCTCCATGATAGGAGATAGTAATAAGGCCCTCAAGAAAGCCACAAAAAAGCATCACATGGTCTAACATGTACATCAAGTACTCACATAAGACATAAGCATACAAATATGACTCTCACAAGAGTGCTCCAAGTAAAGCCAACACATAACTACACACTAGTGAACATAAGGGAAGAGTGTCATCAAATAGCTGGTATGGGTTATCCTGGCAGGCTTTCATAGGCCCCGAACCCCATCCAGGGTTATCCTGGTAGCCTCTCTTGAAACCCCAACCCCCATCCATGACTCATGCGGACCTAACAAACCTTTCATGAAGACAAGGTAGTTGGTTTTCCATTCCAAGCCTTCCCACTGCATCCCGAGTCTGTACTAGCACTCAACCATGAGCGGGGAATAATTAATCTTGATTAATGTTTGAAACCCAATCCTAGTTTATTAATTAAGTTATCACTTATTACACAACTTCCAAGGGGTTATCCTAGTAGCCACTTTGAGCCCCGACCCCCACTTAGAAGCCAGTCTTCTTTATGACACTACACAACCTCCAAAGAACCCCAAGGCAAAATGCAAAATCCAACTAACACATGCAGTTCAAAATACAAAACTAAAGAATAACTTGGTTATACAAACCTTCTACCAAGGTTAAACAACTAGAGGTGTGAAATGAACAACTGGTCTATTCACAAGACAAGACCACAACCAAAATAAAGAAAATTTAGCTACACTTAACAGTTAACCACTTAATCACACAATCAGCTTGGATTCAACAACATACCAACATACACACAATAATAACTCTTTCAACTCAACACCAGAATCCATCAATCAGAGTAAATACTCAAAATGGTACACTTGCACTCTAAACACATCCATGTTAAGGAATCATAACGATTACTCAAAATATAAATTAAAGCTAATGTTCTCTAATTGCAGCTCTTTCAATAACTGACTCTTTCTTGATAAGAACACCGCAATAGGGAATAACACATAAAGAAGGTCTAAGTGCAAATACACCCAAATAGACTTAATCATTGCTTGGTTTAAAAACCATACATCCTTTATAAGAATAAATGCAACTCATAAGCTAAATAAGCCATCATTTAAAGAAACATAACTTTTTTCCAATTAAAGCCAATTTGGCTATAAACAAAATCCCATTTGCATTCAAAAATTTCTAATAATAAAAATAACAATTAAATATGTTGGAGAACTAGAATCATTATTTAAATCAAAATAAATCTTTCCAATTAAAATCATATCGACTAACATAATTGATGACTATTCGTACAACCTATATTTTCACAAAATAAATTACGATTACATCAAATCAATCTTTAACATTTAATTTCCATACTACTATATATATATATACTTATTAAATTCAAAATCTGAAAAATCATATTTAAAACCCAATATCCACTAAACCTCATATTAATTTAAAAATTACAAACTCTCTCCCTCCCTCCCTCTCTCTCTCTCTCTCACACACACACACACACATACATATACATATACATATACATATATACACACATACATATACATATATATGTACACACACACACACACACACATATGTATATATATACATATACATATATATATATATACATATACATACATATATATATATATATATATATATATATATATATATATATATATATATGTATGTATGTATATGTATATGTATATATATATGTATATGTATATGTATATGTATATATATGTATATATATATATATATATATATATATATATATACATATACATATATCTACATATACATATACATATACATATATATATACATATACATATACATACATATATATATATATATATATATACATATACATATATATATACATATACATATATATTTATATACATATACATATATATGTACACACACACACACACATGTATATATATATACATATACATATACATATATATACACATATACATATACATATACATATATATATATATATATACATGTACATATACATATATATATATACATGTACATATACATATATATATATATATATACATATACATATATATATATATATATATACATATAGATATTTATATACATATATATACATATACATATACATATACATATACATATACATATACATATACATATACATATACATATATATATATATATATGTATGTATGTATGTATGTATGTATGTATGTATGTCACATATTATTTCATATCAAAAAACACACAACCGAATCAATTTTAATTGGTGAATAAACTAAAAATTAAATGCACCACGTTTTCCCCCACTGCATGCAGGAAGAGGCCTCAATGACAGTGGAGAGTTCTCCCCCCCACGGTTGTGGTGAGGAGACACCATAGTCATGGTGCCCTGTCCCCACCACGGTGGGTTGAGAGGCACCACGGGTGTGGTGCCCTCTCCCCACATCGTGGGGTTTGGGTTCCACGCCCCCCCCCCCCCTCGATTTCATTTTTTTTCTAATCCTCTCGTTAAATTCGACAGACGCATATTTAATTTATTTTATTTTTTTCAAAACAAAAATTTTCAACTGAAGTTCCAGAATAAATTTTTTCAACAACATAAAAAATAATACCAATCCTTTGCCCAGAAACAGGGTATGAACTTTTGTTAAAAACAAATTTATTGATAAAACACTCATAATAATAATTTAACAACCTAAATCAAAGATTCAACAACAAAAGTTTCAAGATATTTTAAAAGTCCAAATCTTCTTCCCAAATAAGAAATTGAAATGAAAACTCAAAACCCCAAGAACCCATTTCACCCAAAAAGGAAAGGAGTCAACTTCTCCAATTTACTAAATTCAGATTGAAGCCATGCAAAGAAATCAACAAACAACCACACAATTATAGACAATTTTAAAAGAAGAACAAGCAAAAGAATTAGGCAGGCAACCTACAAAAGCTTTCCTAGAGGAAATTTGAGGAAGAGCCATCCCAATCCTCCCAAAATTGTTAGAGTCTCCACTCAAAACCCCAATCACCAGCAGAGAGGATGAATTCCTAGATTGAGAAAATAATCCCCTTCATTTTGAAAAAAAATTCCAATTTTTTTATAAAACCATTCACCCCAAAAATCTATTTTAGGGCACAATTTTATTTAAAAATAAATAAATTGAAAATCTAATTTTATTTTAAAACATTTACATTTTTTTCATTCAAAACATTTGCATGACAACTTAGAAATTCTATTATTCTTTTATTATTTTAACACAAAAGCCAATAGATATTTTAATAACTAAAAGTAAGAATTGATTTTTTTTAAATACACAAGGCATAAATATAAACCCACCATATAATGACTTTTAAACAATAATTTAAATCAATCTACCTAGCATGCTTGCATTATTAATTTAACCATAAAAAGGGTATCCATAATAATTTATCCTCATTTAATCTAAAAATGCAATTCACATAAAATAACACTAGAAGAATAAATAAAGTCACAAAACGCATAACACACAAAACTCAACTTAAATAAAACATAGACATGACTCACATACCAATGTCAGAATAGCGACCTACTTGGCAATCCGATAGGGTAAACAAAAGACTGACGATGCTCACAAATGCGAAAGGCTAGGGACGACATTGGGGCCTTAGAACTATCTCCTCCACTTCCATTAGGTTAATTGGGTATGCTCAGACCTATGGAGCCAAGTGGAGTCGGTACCTTATACCTGGAATTTCTTGCATCACCGAACCACACATACATATCTACACAAACACAGTAAACACACTGGTGAAGGATAATCATGACTTTCCATGTCTCATCGAAATAAGTGACGAAAAATCATCTCCTCGCACCCCATACACTTTCCACACAACATGACGACATATACATAAAGCAACTCACACATGAAAAAAATATGTTAGTCCATCATTAGTAACACATAAATAAACTTAACATTTCATCATTTATAAAATACAATGCAGAATCAGAGTTTACAACTACTCATCAATAAGCAATAATGTATAATCATATTCACCAAATCTCACTCTGAAGTGCCATCATAATAGAATAAAACATCACAATCAAAATGAATCATCCATCCATGTAAGCCATTGAAAAGTCAACCATGGTCAACGAGATAAAAAAGGGTTTGATTACAGTAGGGTTACTACAAGCATTTGGTTGCAAAGATTTTGAAATATTTGAATGTAGGTGATTTTCCATGTCACCATTCATAAGCTTTATGTAATTCACTCTTACTTGAGTCTTGTTAATAATATATACAGTAGTATGCACAACTTATTTCCAATACATATTAGGAAAGTTAGCATTTTTCATCATAGTTTTATACATTTCAACAATATTCCTATTCTTTCTTTCAACCACTCCATTCTGTTGTGGAGTCCTAGGTGCAAATAATTGTCTCCTAATACCATGCTTTAAATAGAATATATCAAATTCATTTGATTTAAATTATCCTCCTCTTTCATACCTTAAACATTTGATCTTAGCTTCATATTATTTTCAACCATAGATTTGAATACATTAAATCTATCTAGTGCTTGTGATTTTTATTTTAAGAAGGTAACCTGTGTCATTTTGGAATACTCATAAAAAAGCAACATAAAATACCTTTCACCATTTAGTCCTCTTGTCCTTGTAGGTCCACATAGGTCAATATGAATCAAATCCAAAGGTCTTGTGGTAGAATACTCCTTGTTGTTGAATTTGTTCTTTATTTGTTTTTCCATAATATGACATTCCTTGCACTCTATATCAGAAGGTTTGATAATCTTTGAAAAATCTCTTCCAGCATTAGTAGAACTGATCTTCACTATGTTGTCAAAGCTAATATGTATCATTCTTTTGTACCACAACCAACATTTACTACTTCGTTCCAAAAAACAACTACTTCCTTTGATTTCTTTTACTTAATAGACATTACCATTTGTCCATATACCTTCTGCAACTAACCTTTCAGAACCCCCTTTTTTGATCTCACATTTGGACCCATGAAACATGAGCTTGTAGCCTTTATTGCACATCTAAATCACAGTCAAAAGATCATGTCTCAAATGTTTAACATAATAAAAATCATTTGTCTTATGCTTACAATAAATGGATACAATTCCCTTTATTATAGATAGGTGTAACATCCTCACCAACAAATTATTCAGAAATATATCACTTAGTGTTCACATAATGTGAATTGTTAACACAACTCACTTATCTATTATAAGTGTGATTATTTGTTTCGAGAGTTTGTTTATAGATTATTATTAGTGGCATGAATGTTTGTTTGTAATTGAGTTGTTAAACAACCCAATATATTTAGAGATGTCGTTTATGTTGTTTCCTAAATTTAATAGGATTTGAGAATCCTATAAATATGTAAAGTGTATTACTATTTATTTTTAATTATTATTTCTTCATTGTCTCTGCTCATATTTCTATTATGGTACTAGAGCTATAGCGATTATGTGCCTTTCATTTTGTGATGTAGAGAGATTATTGGAAAGAACTAAGGCTTCTCATTCTAGTTTGAGAATAAGGTCAAAAGCCACAAGTGGCAGAAGCAGCCTATGTAAAATGTCTACATAAGCAATTTCAAGCTATTTGTAAGGGATCAGTTCCCTTCTTCCACTGACATCTTAGAATGTCATTATGTATTGGAAGGAGTTAAGGACATGAGCATATGTGGTTGGATCCTAACCATTCCAATGATCACGTTTTCAATAATAATCCAATTATGTATCATCATTACCATTCATTCGGTAATCTATGGTGGATTTGATTGGTGTCAATATCTCTCTTCTTTGGCGAGACATTTTTCACAACCCTCATTCATTTGATTGGGTTGTGAACAATCTTAAAAGTTACTCATTTATGTTGTGATCAGCTCCTAATCTACAAAGCATTTGTTATTTGTCCTATTCATCCTGATCAAGTTTCATGACATTCTAATTGTTGAATCTAATTTGAATACATCTTATTGAGAACCACATGTGTTGGGTGTCCTTGCAATATTTTGTATGGTGCATGGCAATATTGATTGCCTGTGTGATTTGGATTCATTTTTTCTATGGTGACATTATATTGGTGGCAATAAGGCACAACTCTTTCCCTTTGAATGATTGATTGCTATTGTAGATAGCTTTGGCTAATTTGTCATGATTTCTCACCATTCACTTTGGGAGAAGTAAGGAGAGGTTGTAGTCACATATGCAAAAAATTGCTTTTGTCTTTGAATAAATGCAATCATTAGTCAACAAAACTGAGTTGAGTCATCTAAAATAGTAATTTCTTATTATTTAGTTTGTTTTTTATAGTCTAGAATTGTTATCAATAAGTCAATTTGTATTATTTAATTTAGAATATGGTCTATTTTCATGAGTCATTATATATAAATTTCAAAATATAAAAATTGCCTCTATTGTAATTGGATGCACTATCGCTTGTACGCGATGTCCATATTAGGGGGCGCATTATAAAATTTAGCCTAAAATTCAAATTTTCTAATTAAGAAGCAAATCTATTGGAGGTAGGAGGCTTTGAAGGTTGTAGGACTATCAACATCCTCTCATTAGTCACCAACAATGGGGCTGCTTATTAGCTCTAGTGGCATTTCATTTTCTATTCTTTTTAGTATGTTGTGTGAATAAGTGGAAATTTCATATTGTGAAAGGGGGGGGGGGGGTGTATATAACAAATGTTCCATTCCCATTTCATGCCAAAATGACTAAATTCAAGGGAATCTTCTAGTGGTAGTGGCAGTTGTCTATGTTGTTCAAGATTGTGGCAGCAATCGATAATAGTGACTACAATTAAGAATATTGTGTTCTTATGAACTGTGTTTTTCCTGTTCATGTCTAGGTTTGTAGTAAGCCTGTGTGAAAACTATGAAAGGTTGATAGGAGGTGCCTTTCATTTTAAATCAAGATCATGAGAGTTGGGCTTACTGTAGATAAAGGCTATGAGTTCTTACCATTTTTACACTAAGGGGTGGAATATTGGGAAATATATTGTTAGTGTTCACATAATGTGAGTTGTTAACACAACTCACGTATCTATTCTAGGTGTGATTATTTTTTAGAGTTTGTTTATAGGTTATTATATTAGTGGTAGGAATGTTTGTTTATAATTGAGTTGTTAAAAGAACTTAATGCATGTAGAGATGTCATATATGTTGTTTCCTAAATAATAGGATTTGAGAATCCTATAAATATGTAAAGTGTATTGAATGATGGGATGAAAAGAAAGCACACATTATTTATTTTTAATTATTATTGCTTCATTGTCTCTACTCACATTTCTATATTAAAAACTTCACTGATCCATCATCAAATTGATCTTTCACTATTATTCTCATTATGTAGAGTACCAAACATTTCATTATCCTTTTCTTCTATGACCAAAAATAATGATTTATCATTTGAGTCATCACAATATTCTTCTTCAAAGAAATAGGTCTTTATTGAACAAAAACTCTTGTTAAGCTTATCTTTGGCATCTATTCTTTTGAATCTATCATCTCTCCTATAATTATCCTTTATATTATTATCATCATCTAATCTCTTATAGTTATTGTAAGGTTATGGAATAGGGTTCACTATTTTTTGCATGCAAACTAAGAATACTGGGCCTATTCCACTCTTGCCTTGGAAGGAAGATGATGCACTAGGCTCAAGATGATTCAAGCATAAATTGGATGCAATGGTCCTTCATTGTGAGTTGAAAGTGACTATGCAAATTAGGGTTAGGATGAGGAATCAACCCTTTCTTGTGTACATAAGGGACTAAAAAGAGATATAACCCAATTTTGAAAAAGTATGTGGAAGTACAGATTGTAATTAACCTGCAATCCAAATTTCAGAAAAAAATTGTAAGGGCTCAGTCACCCAGATTGCCCCACTCTCAGGACTCAGTCACCTAGGGCACCTCGCTCTCATCAGTTTTGGATATGATGAATTTCAGACTTTAGATCTCTGTTTGATGATTCTACACCTCTTCTCATATCTTTGTCACCTATTCCTACACAAATAAAAGATAGAAAATTGTTGGGGAGAAAGGGGTTTACCTAAGTCAAACCTCAATTTTGGAATTAACCTTAAAATATAATTGAAATAAACTTGAGAGGAAAGTGTTCCGTTAGGTACTAGAGGCTAGATCTGAAAATAGAAGTGTCTTCTACCTCGATTATGAAAATTAATCTTTGAAGATGATCATGAATATTAATGCAATAGCATGACTCCACACAAAAGATCTAAAAGGACCCCACAAAATACATGCTTGCATGAAGATTGTTGAGAGTTACCATAATAAAGGATATGATGGGATGAAATGCCTTGAATGCTATATGATTGAATGCTTGAATACTTTCTCTCAAGTTCACCTTTTTTATTTGATGTAGACTTATCCAAAATGAGGAGGATACTTTTCTTATATACCTCTCTCAATAATTATGGGGTGCAAAACACTAAGTAGACCGACACAAGAAAATATTTTTGGCCCAATCCACCTAATCATTATGTGATTTCAGTTTGGGGCCAAACTAAGAGGAGTGGGGCACCCTAAATTCCATTCTCCCTCCAAAGAAAGATCAAATTGGGACCCAAAGCCCTAAATGAGGGGGAGATGCTGAAATGATATGCTAAATTGGGTTGTGATGAGTAGAACCAAATGTGGGAGAACATACATGCTAAAATAGGGCCTAGTTGAGCAAGAAATTTCATAGGGATACAATTTACGATGCTACATTTAGCTCCCACTTTAGTGGGAGTATGAGCGTACACACATACTCACAATAAATTAGAAGAAAGAGATAAAGAAGAGGCATTGAGAAAGCCTACAAAGAGATAATACATCACGAAGTTTGAGGGAACAATCCCCCAAACTAAGGATCTCAACTCGTACAACCACATGCAAGGATACACAAACAAAAAAAAAGACAAACATAAAATACACCAAAGGGGTTAGTACTAAAAAAAAGGATACAAGTCAACTAGTTGAATAGACATCAATAATCAAAATGTCTCAACCACTAATATCACCCTCAGAATGCTATTGTAAGAGCATAAATTATCACATGGAAATAGCAAGAGTACACATCAAAGACAAGACAAAACTTTATTTTCCAATAAATAGAAAGGGTAAGAGAGAGAGAGAGAGAGAGAGAGAGAGAGAGAGAGAGAGAGAGAGAGAGAGAGAGAGAGAGGAGAGAGAGAGAGAGAGAGAGAGAGAGAGAGAGAGAGAGAGAGAGAGAGAGAGAGAGAGAGAGAGAGAGAGAGAGAGAGAGAGAGAGGAGAGTAGGAAATAGACTAGCAAGTTATGTTATGCTAGTCCCACTCATCCCAAGAGATCTTGGTGCAAAATTGAGAGTTGAATAGTGTAGAAAGTTGTGTTATGATAGTAAACTCATCTCAAAATTGTATTAAGTGCAAAGGAAAGGTCAAATAGTCTAGCAAGCTTTGATATGATAGTCAACCTATCTTGAAAATGTCATCTAGTTTTAAGAATTAAGCATCTCGTCTAACACTTTTGGTCTAGTTTTGAGAAAATGCAACAACTTGTATAAGACGCGCAATTTGAAAAATGTGTCTGATTTCAGGAATACAACATCTCATCTAAGACTTTTGGTTTGGTTTTGAGCATATACACCTTGTTTGAGACATGCAATAACGATAACCAAGCAAGACATTGTGCAAGTAAATCCACGATAGAAGGCACAAAAGGATAACCAAGGAAAGAACTGTCTCCAAGTAAATCCATAATATAATACACAAGGAGGCCACATATATGCCCCCCTCCTTAAGATGGCATCATAGAGCTATTGTGACATCTTAAGGAAAAGAAGAATAAGGATACACACATATAATCACCAAGTAGATATTTTTAAACAATGGTGTACTTACAACCCTATCCAAAGAGGCATAACTCTTATGAGCCAAGGAAGGGACAATTGTGAGATATCTTACAACAAGTGCAAAGGGGATCCTTTGGAGGAGAAGGAGGAAGAGATCTTTTCTCAAAGATATCTACCTCCAAGATGAATTCTTGAACAAAAACAGCATCATTGACCAAAATAAAATAAGGAGAACAAGAATTCATACCTTGCTCCTATTTCTAGGTAAAGGGATTCTTGATGAAGGATGACATACTTTTGACCCGAAGTGAGGGATTTGTTTGAAATAGACATACACTATCAAGCAAGGAAGAGGTTGTACCCAAGGATACACACCTCTTGCATAAGAGAGAATCCTTGAGAAAAAAAACAATTCCACAAAATAAATGATATCATATCATAAGAAAATAATACTCAACTAAGGAAAAATGGATCAATAAAAAGGATAAGAGATAGAAGATATAATCCAATGTATATTGAATGGTGAAAAGAGCTTTGTTGTCCTTCTCTTTGTCTTATTTCAACTGATTTTGTTGATGTGGTGTCCACACATTCAATGCATTGTGATCTATAGGTGCTACGCATCCCACTTCCACTAATTCTCAAAGCTCCTAATATTACGGTGTAGGTCTCATAAGTTGCTAGTCAGTTATATGATACCCTATGACAACTTGCTATGTAGATTATTAAAAATATAAGATTTAATTATGGAACTTTCTATTTCACAACATGATAATGTAAGAGTTTATATTTGACAAGTGGCTATGTGCATGTGGTAATACCAATACTTGGAATTAGTAGTTTCTATGAGGAAGGTACCTTACATGTAGCAGGTTGACCAGTGGTGAAGAAGCATGTGTTGTTTTGGGAAATTTCTATGTGCAATGGGTCTTGTTTACATCAAAAGATTCTATTTGGGACACTAGCTAACCACATAGGCGTTGGAGATGGTTTTGGAAACCATGGGTGCTTAATCTTCATGTGTGAGCTCTATAAATAGTTAGTGCCTTAGACTATTTTATATAATAGGATTTTTTTTGAGATGTTATGATGTCAAGATTATTCCAAAATTCTATTATTGCATGAGAACTCTTAAAGAGCGTTATCTTTGTGCCTTTTATTGTAATTGTTTTATTGCTTATAATATGATTGAGATGCATGCTTGGATAGTGAGATTTTCTTATAAGATATTTACCACATAAATCATACTTTTCTGATTTTCATTGTTTAACTATTTAAATTATTCTTTAGCTATGCATGCATTTAGATCTATAATAGTTTAAGGGTTTACAAATATGTCAATCCTCTTGAGTAGATTGGCATGAGGAGCTATTCCCAATTACTTGTCATCCTTTAATTTGTTAAGAATAATAAATACTTATATATATGTATTTGATTTATAAATAATAAAAATGATAATTTAATATCTTATTCTTAATTATTTATATTGAATTTTTAATTAAATATAATTAAAATAATAATAATATTATTATTATTTACTAAAGATTGATCCCCTATGTTTTTTCTCCAACTTTATATATTACTTAAATTTAACAAAAAATACTTGACTTCATTCTTTTCCACACTTATTATCTTTATTATTGTGCATCTCTTAAATAAATAAACCAATTGCCTATACATTTCATTCATAATATATTTTTTCTTGTACATCATACTTGTATCACCTACATGTGTGATAGATTCCTTTAATTTTATTTTATTTACCAGTATTTGAATTTACCATTATATTTTTAACCCTTTGCCTACCTTGGCCTCCATTCAATTACTTCAAATCTCAAATAATTATATTATTCTATGATATGCATGCATTCATTTAATTAGGTCTTCAAAATAAATCTACACCTATCTTGTTTGGTCATTAGATCTATTTTAGAATACACAAGTAATTTTTTTGGATTCTCTAATCTTCATTATTTAAGTAAATAAATTATGGTACTCAATCAAATGGTTCAAATTTTTAGACGTGTAAATTAATTTTCATAGAGAATTACCTAAAATAACATAATCCTTTCATTAGAAATATTGTACATTATCTTATACAATATGTTCAACATTAAATTTGCTTCACTTTAGGCAATTCTATTAAATTGCAATCTATTTTTATTTTACAAACCATTTTTTAGCATTTTAAAACCAAGAAAAAATGTCTCCATACAGTCCATAAAATTAGGTCCTATAAATAAAATAATTTTCATTACTAAAATAAATTTAATTTAATATTAATATATATTCATTGTATTATTAAATACTCATTGTGTACTACTTATTGAATTATACATAATAAAAACTAAAACTTAATGATATTGATATATAATATCATTTGTTAATACAAATAGTATGCTTTGTGAGTTTTATAATATAATTAAAAGAGACACAAAGAAATTTTTCAAATATTGTTGTCATATACCATTGAAGTTAGGGCTCCTGCCCACGAAATTGGGCAAGTCTCTAATGACAATTTTTCTTGGCTCTAGCAACCTAGATTGAAGGCTAAGGACTCTTCCTTCACAGATGGATCTAGTAGTGCATTCATGGGTGGTAGCCTTGAGGAAAGGCCACTAGAATTTTTGTCATTTAGAGCTTCTAGTGAAGCTAGGGTTTGCATCCATAGGGATGAATAGTGGCAATCTATGGATGGTGATGCAGGGTGTGGACATGGGTTGATGGACTAAAAACTAGGGTGGATCGATCAGGGGCTATAAAATCACTTTCATAGGCAAACAAATTCCCTATGGTTGGCTCCAAGCATTTGGAGAAGGGCGTTGTGCCTCTTGGAGGTTCCTCAAATGTGAAGGGGAAGTGGAGTTGCAATCTCCCTAAGAGGTTCATTTTGCCACCTTTGCCATCATTGCTAGTGTAGACTGCTCAATCTCCTCTAAAAGTAGAGTTAGGAGAGATAATTTTGATGGAGGTTTCAAAAAATGAAGATTTCTTTGCTAAGCATGGCTAGATCAGCAGGTTCAAAGGGTTTTGGATAAGCCTATTTGAGATTCATCAATGAAAATCATGGGGGCCCATTTTGATGGATGACATTCAATTCTATCTTTATGCACGATGGTTTTTTGTGGTGGTCTTCAAAGACATTCAAGATTGGAAAATGATTCTATTTTATTATCAATGGGACTTTGAAGAGCATCTTCTGATGTTGAAAGCTTGGCATCCATCCTTCAACCCAAATTCTAAATCTTTTGTTACAATCCCAGGTTGGGTAAGGCTCTCAAATTTACCTTTACAGTTTTAGTTTGATTCCTATTTTGAGGCAACTAGCAATTCCTTGGGAATTTTTTTTATTGATGGGGGACCCTCAAATTATCTACACATAACCTACGCTTGTATCTTGGCTAAAATTGACATCACCAAAGATCTAGAAAAATAGATCTCCCTCACCACTAATGGTAGATGCTAGAACTAAAGCATAGATTTTGAAGGTATTCCCTTTCATGGTCGCAAATGTTATAATGTGGGTCATTTGGCTACCCAATGTTTCAAACTAAAAAAGGACATCCAAGCTACATGATGGAAGGATATCTCTCCCCATCACTATTTCGTGGAGAAGGAGAATTTAAGTCAGAAGAGGGATATTGTTACAACTAGTATGGTTAGCAGGATTGGTTATCAAAAGACCTTTCAAAGTGTAGGATTGACAATATGTCCTCACCAAAGGGAGCCACATCAAGGGCTAATTTTGGGGCACCAACTATTGGCTTGGATAGTGACAAGGTTGTTGTTGCTCCTTCCCCAACTATAGAGTTGCGAGGTAACTCAAAATGTTCTCTTATGCATCTTGAGGATGAGGATTCTACGATAGAATAAAAGGATCGAGATAGTGTTAAAGGTAGTTGGATAGCAATACATCAAAAAAGAAAGAAAAATGTGTCCACTTTCATCATGCTTCTCCACTCCCATGTTAAATGTGGAGCAAAATCTTAAATTTTTTTGTAAGGTTGCATGGACCCTTGTTTATGGGATCTCCTTTGTTGACCTTGTTGCATAGATTTGTAAGCTTGGATGTGATAGATGGTTTTCTTTTTTGTTGTGAGACTAGGAGTGAAACCTTGCTAGATAGTTTTTTGTTGATGGCTATTTTTGTGTTTAAGTGGCTTTCAAGCGCGTTGTTAAAACCTTTTATTTCAATACAATTGGATGCAACCCCTTAGCTAGTATTTGCTTACCACAAAAAAAAAAATTTTAAATAATATGTAAGTAAATTATTATTGATTCCCTTTTTTAATTTTTATTGTAAAATTTAGAAAAATATGTAACTACATCAATAATGTTTATTAATTTTTTTAATTAATATATATATATATATATATATATATATATATATATATATATATATATTAGTTAGAATTAATAACAACATTATTTAAAAAATTATATTTTAATTAAACTAGATGTATAATGCAAAATAAAATATATGATTATGCAATTTCATTATTTACAATATTCTAAAAATGAAAAGGAGAAAAGAGTCAAAATAAAATTCAATGACATAAAAGGGACAAAGCATGTTGTAGAGATGCTTTGATATAAAGCTTAGATTCAATAGTAGTAGTAAAAAAAAAAGAATGGTGATAGTGATATAAAGAATAAAATCACTTTCAAGAAATTGATTATCCCATGGAGTGGTCTGCCACTTTCAAATGAAGAAAGATAAAAATAATATTTTAATAATTGAAGATTAGATTGGAATTGCTTTACTTTAGATATTTTATAAATTGATCTATTTTTATTAAAAACAATTCACACTTGCTAGAAAACTCTCTCATCTTTATAGTTAAAATAATATTAATTAATAAATCATATTTAATTTTATATCTATTTATTCATTATTTAATTAAACATTAATGATACATTTTATAATAAATTATATTAAAAAGACTAAATTTTTTACACATTCTACTTCTAATAATAAAAATTTGACAATATTATTTTATAATAATTATTAATTTACTTATATTTAAATTTAAAATAATATAAATTAAAAATATTAGAATATAAATTACAAATATTATAATGATAAATAAATTTTGATTATATAATATTTTTCTATGAATTATTAATTATACGTTTATTTTTAACAAATTTTTGAAAGAAAGATAGGATTGTTATTTAAACGAACTCACCAAGAAGAAAACATGACTGTGCAAAGAATCTTCCATAAAGAAAGGAGAAATCAATCAAAACGAGTTGCCCATCGTAGGAAGATGACTTGACATAAAGCATAGAATCACTTTTCTAAAAAGCAATCATCACATGGTAGTGCGCCACTTTCTTTACTTTCAAGGAAGCAGACGAGAATATCTCAATTATTGAACACAAGACCTGCGAAACTTCCCAGCAAGTTCCCAGCAAGTTCTTTATTGAAGACAGACCTGTAAAACGGATGTGTCTATTCTGGGTCTAAAAAGTGGTACGGCGTGATTAAAGGGTGATGTTAGTTACGATTTTCAATCATAGATTTTTTATGGGATAGCTGAAAATGCATAACACATCTTGTTAAATGCATAACACGTCTCGTTAATTGACAGATTCGATCATTTTAGAACCAGAATAGACACAGCCTAAAACAAAACTTCCCAGCAAGTACTTTATTGAAGTAAAGGACTGGTAAACTTCCCTGCAAGTTCTTTATTGAAGTAAGACCTGTAAAACTTCCCAGCAAGTTCTTTATTGAAGTAAAGGAAAGTAAAACTTCCCAGCAAGTTCTACCCACACTGCTATAAATCTAATCATTTCCTTGGCATACTCAAATTCATTGCAGTTTAGGTTGTCCTTTTTGTTGTTTTGAGTCGATCAGTAGAGTGTACTAAGTATCAGTGTGTCAGTAGTAATTCAAAAGATTAGAATGGAATATGTTTTGGTTAGTGTTGTGGTTGAAAAACTCGGCGGGATGATGATAGACCAGATAAATAAGAAGGCTTCGATTCTTCTTAACTTCAGAAAGGACTTTGAATGGCTGAGGAAGAAGCTTGCAAACATACGTAGCTATCTCAGAGAAACAGATGTTCAAGCAGAACACGATAAGGCCGTGAAAGACTGGCTGCTGGAAGTAGCAGAGATTGCTTTCGAAGCAGAGGACATACTAGACTTATGTGCTGTTCAATCTCAAGGTACTACTAATAATGATATCTCCAAATCCTCTTGTGTCTGTGATTTCAGTTATTCTCAATTTGTGTTCTGGTTTAAAATGGCACGTCGGATTAAGGACGTGAAAGATAGAGTAAGGTATATTATGAAAGATTCTGGAAAGGAGCTTAAGCTTGTTAGGGATCTGACCCATACAGATCAACCCTCCACTTGTACATTACTGAAGAATGTAATGTCGAGGGGAATACCTCAGATGGAGATAGATTCACGACCAGTGGGTATCTATCACAAGGTTAGATATGTCCTCCACTTAATGGATGACCCTGCTGCTCCTGTCATTGCCGTCGTTGGAATGGGCGGCGTTGGGAAGACTTTCCTAATGAAAAATGTTTTTGACAGAGCAAAAGACAAGTTTGAGAAGTCAATTTGGCTTGATATTTCTCAGACTTACTGCCTTGAAAAGTTGCAAGCTGACTTGGCCTCGGAAATAAATTTGAATGAGGTCGTTTATGGAAGGGTAAGTAAGGTGCAGGCAGCAAAGTTGATTCATGATCATTTATCAAGCAAAAGGTGTCTCATTGTGCTTGATGATGTGTGGAGGGCAACTGGGGAAGATGATTTGATATCTGCACTCGGCATTCCAAGGGGAATTGACAGCCAGTGCAAAATTGTGGTCACCGCAAGAAACAGAAATGTGTGTGGAAACATGGAAGCTCGTGTTTATGACGTGCAACCTCTGTCAGAAGAAGAAAGCTGGAACCTGTTTTGTGCCTATGCCTTCCCTGACTGCCAGCAAAATCAGCTTCCACATCATCTTGAAGGGATTGCTCGTCAAATTGAAGGGGAATGTGGAAGATTGCCCTTGGCCGTCAAAACAGTGGCAGCATCTCTGGCGGGCGAGAGATCGTCAAGGGAGTGGGAATCCAAACTGGGGCAGCTAAAAGCAGTATCACATACCGAGGATCCAGTTATGCGGATTCTCAAGCTGAGTTATGATTCTCTCCCTGCTTATCTTAAACCCTGTTTTGTATATCTTTCTTTCTTTCCTGAAGATGAGGAAATAGAGTTCCAATATCTTATAAACCTGTGGGTAGCAGAAGGATGTGTCCCTGAAGGAGAGGACCAGTTAGATATTGGATGGAAGTATATACGTCATCTTCAGAGCCTATGTTTGGTTGAAAGAGTAGGAGACCCTTATGATCAAGAAAATAAAATGTTTAAATTGCATGATTTGCTTCTGGATTTGGCCACTAGTATATCTAAACAAGGTCAATGTGTATTTAGTACAGAGGAAGCCGTCAAGAACGGTCCAATTCTGCAAATGAGTAGGAAGTACCGAAGGATTTTAATGGCCAAGAAAAGCATGGCCGATGGTGATGTAAATGTAATGGCAAATGGCAGGGCATATTCTGCATCACGCCTTCGCACTCTATCATTCTCAGAAAATAGAGGCATTCAAAACATTCCGGCAAGCTTGCTTGGTGGTGCCAGAGTATTGCGTGTTCTTGACTTGAGTGGCACTGGCATCTCGTCATTGCCTGATTGTGTTGGAGATTTGAAGCTCCTGAGAGTTTTGAATTTAAAGATGACCAAAATTAGTGAGGTACCAGAATGTGTGAGAAAAAATAGGAGTCTTCATTTCCTTAACATTTCTTGGTGCCGGAATCTAGAACAGTTTCCTGAGTGGATTGGTGAGCTCAGTTGCCTGAGACATTTAGATATACGCCCAAGCCATGAGAAACAATTTGACGGATCGATGCCCACGGGAATATCCAAGCTTGTCTCTTTACAGGTCCTAAAAATAGATGATGACAACAAATTATCTGTTCAGCAGAATGGATTTTTAATGTTGGAGCATTTTGTGAATTTGGTCAACCTCCGAGAAGTGCGGTTAGATATTAAAAACTGGGTTGAATTGAAAAGTATAGAAGATGGAATCCTTGCCACATTGGTGAAGATGCGAAATTTGACAATATACAATACAAGGGGTGCGCATGGACGAGGTAATCTTCCACCTCTATCGGAGAAAATGTTAGCTATGAAAGATCTTGAATACCTCTATCTAGCTTCATTTGCAGTACCAAATTGGATATTGGGCTTCTCAAATCTGACGCAATTGGAGTTATGGGAATGCCATTGTGCTAAATATCCAGCACTAGAAATGATGCCCAACTTAACAAAGTTGCAATTGTATTTTAATAATATTTGTAAGGCATTGCCAACAGGGTTTGGGAAGTCTCGGGGATTCCCTAGCCTACGTTCTTTTACAATCAGTTTACTTTATGTGTTAGAGGAGTTGCCAGAATTTGAGGATGGAGCGATGCCACTCCTGGAGATATTAAAAGTAGATGAATGTCGCAATTTGACGAAAGGTCCACGTGGATTGGAGCGTCTTCAAAGTTTGAAAGAGTGTTGCTTTGACAACACAGGAGTGACACATATGTTGGAGAAGGGAGGGGGGTTATGGAATAAAATGAAACGCAGAAACCCCAATGTTAGAATCAGAACTTCCTCGTCAAATGCAAAATAGGTGGAGTATCCATTCATATATCATTGTCATATCATGTATGATTTATATCAATGAAAAATAAGGGAGATATGTATGAAGAAGTGTAAAGGTTCTTAAATTAAATGAAGGTAAATCTATTTGGAAAAGCATGAAAAAATATTCAATGTAATTTATGTTATATTTTTTTGTGTTTTAATAATTTTAAAGGTTAATTAATATAATTTTTGTTATAAATTTATTATTATAGATCTATTAAATATATTTATTAAAAATATAGAGACATCAATTTTTGAGTTTTTTTTTTTAAGAATTATTTAATTTTAAAAAAATTATGTTCTTTTGAAATTATTTAAGAATTATTTTATCTTATTTTACATTGTTTACTTAATTTTATTTAATGTAAGTAGATTTTATTTTTTACTTAGTTTTATTTAGTTAAAAAATATTTCTTTTATTAAAGAATTATTTTATTTACTTAAGAGTTATTTTACAATTTTAGCTATTTTTTAAAATATATTTCAATTGTATTTCATCTTTTTGTACATGTTCATGGCATGACACTTTGTGTCTTACTACCACAAAAAAATACTTGTGGGCATAATAGTTTGAAAATTGGTTATAAAAGTTTAAAGTGTATATGCTTCTATAATCATATATAATGCCGAAACATAATATCTAGTTGATGTGTTACTGACCAAAAAAAAAAATAGTTGATGTGTTCTTTTATATATTTGCACATATAATTCTCAATTTAATAATCCTATGTTTGATCTTAGAGCCAATAATGATATTAATATTTGTGGAGGGGAAAAAGCGAGACTGGGTGACTAGGACCTAATCTCACTTTTTCCAACACATTGGGAATACGAAAGAGCCTAGGGAGATAGCTCACTTTGGCTACTTCTTGTGAGAAAGAGAGAGCCAATGATTATCTCTTAGGGTTTCTATTTCTCTTGTTGTATATGAAGAGAAAATGTGAAAAATAGGGTGTGATTGATCAACTAGACTAGGAGATGAACAGTGAAGCATATATGAACTAAAATTGCAGAAACTTGCAAGACCGAAACTGAGATACTGAAAGCAGAGAAGGGGGAGGAATTTGAATGTGTACCTGGCACCAAAAACTGAGTCAAACTGCTTGGGATAGGGGTGCCATGCCCTTGTACTAATTCTGCAAACATGAAGCTGCAATCTTGATGTTCTGAGCCCTCCACCTACCAAATTTTACCTGAAAGTGGGGGGAAAAGGGCTCCATGCCCCTGTCCTTGATGATTTTGGGACAAATCTGAGGCCTCAAGACAACCCTTGTGCCTTTTAGCAGTCTTGAAAGTCTTCCAAGTACCTGTACCTGCACCTGTAACTGAAAAAGGGGGTTCGAGTGGCTATATAGGGCTTTGCCTTGGTCAAAACCCTTGTTTTGGTGATTTCCACCTCCACAAATAGCTGATAATGTATTGAAAATGTGTGTGCTAGAACCTCGTGTCTATGCAAGATCCTAAATGAGAAAGATGAGAAACTAGAGCTACCCTACGCTTTGGAGAGTAAACCCTAAATGCATGTAAATGTAAATGAGAATGAGAATGCTCTAAATAAAATGTCCTAAATGATCTAAAGAATGAATGTAAATGTGAAAATGAGTGTAAAGAAGCTCATACAAAGACATGAAAATAACATGAAACCATACCAATCCCTAAGGGAGAGATATAAGCCACTTGATCTCCTGTTATTCTTCAATGTATTCAAGGCTCCTAATTGATGATGAATACTTGATGAATGCTTGATGAATGCTTGATGAATGTTATTGAAGACTCCACATAAGCTTCTCTTTCACTACATAGAAGGCTCCTTCAAAATTTCTCCAACTTGATTGATTCAACTCATGATCTTCCTTTTTTTTACTTGCCTTTAAATGAAGAAAGGGGAGTTCTTATATATGGAACCCTAGACCTTAATTTCGACTTTAGGTTGACTTAGAGATTCAATTTTCTGCTATTTTTTTTGGGTTAAGTGTTATAATATCATAGAACTATGCTCTCAAAATTTTGGGAAAAATGTCGGGGACACATAACTTACGCATGATCCAACCAACTTTTCACCAAATTTTTAGGGCCGTTAGATATGATGATATTAGAGTGAATCCCAAAGTTATGGCTGATTTTGAGATGTTTTGATATAGGAAATCGGGTCTTAAAGGTCGAAATAAGACATAATTAGGGTTTATGATTTAATGATTTATTGGAGGAATAAAATAAAAATGGTCGCACTTAGGGTAAAGGGCCCAATTTTATGATGTGAGGAGTGATGAAATATGACTTTCGATTTAATTAAATTAATTAATTAAATTCTTAAAGGGAAATTACAATGCGAGATGTAAACATACTAAGGTGGGTGCTAAACTAAGCGTAGAATTCGTAGAATTGTACCACCCTAGCAAGGGTGTACAATTTACGACGCTACAATATTGTGAAAGGATCTAAAGTTTGTGCTCAAGTCTACCCATAATATTTTATTAATTTTGTAAACATCTTTACACCATTCCTCTTAAATTTGGCAAAAGACATTAATATTGTTGTTGGAAATTTCGACTGATAGATATTAAAAAAAAAAACAAGTTGTTGGAAAGATAGTTTAATTAATTTAATATAATGTTGGTATAATCATTATTTTATGCTATTGTACTGAAAATTATTCTTTTTCTAATATTGGTGTTAAATGGATGATGAAGGCTATGGTGAAATCTATTTTATAACTCTAATGAAATAAGACTAAATTTTGAGGGTCATGTTCAATACTATTGCTCAATACTTAATGTGAGAATAATGAAGCATCATGTTGCTAAAAAGACTATCTATATGTAGTGTCTATCTATGTGTTGGGAAAAACAAGTTTCAAATAATTGAAACATTCCTCACCTCTGCTTGAAAACAATTTTTAATTCCAATTTAGTACTTTCATTTAAAAGACTACAAAAAAATTGTTTCCAACTTAAGAATCTAGCATCTTTAAAACTTCCTTATTTTTAGTTCTACTTTTCATTTATTATGAATAGTTTTGAAGCAATAATCATAAACAAATTTTAATTAATTTTTAATTTTTTTATTTAAAATAAACTAATTATAATATACTATAGATATAATATAATATAATATTAATATAATTAATCAATATGCTATATTATGGGTGGGATTTTAACTTCAAACATGTCTCACATCAATAAATCACTAGCAACATGCTAAACATTTTTACGACACCCAAAAAATATCTATGTGAAATATCTTTATGGCAGGCATCTCACGCCATAAAACTATCACCAGAGAATGGGTCTCCAATGCATTTAATATATCTCCACCTCTTATATCTGCTCAAAAGTTCTATCGTATGTAGTGTGTAAATTCCATCAAATTTGTGTATTGCATATTTGATTACTTATATCTTCATCAATTATTTTATTATTACTAAATAAATGCTATTAGTGTCATTGCCACCTCCAATGTCTTCATCACCTAACATGTGTTCAAATACCTTGCATTACTATACATACAAAATCAACAACAAAGAATTTGCCATAATTTTGCAGGATTAACAAGTTTCAACAAATATAAAAGATACATTTTATGATTTTATTTCCACTCCAAGTGAATCTTTAATTTTCTCTAAAATGCCCATCTTCTTCTTCTTCTTAAGTAATACTCTTTGTTCCTTTTTGGCTTTCCAGACACTCCACTACTTGTGTGACAAGTCATAACACATTCTTTATTTTCTTTGTCTTTCTAGTCACTCCATGTGATTCATTCATTTGATGTTTGAAGTTTTTATGTGTTTGTCTCCCAAAAATGCTCTCAAAGAAGGGATAGTACTAAGAATAGAGTTGATCTTGTGTTCCCCTTTTGGTTGTGAGAAATTAGTGTTTTGAATTTTTGACCACCAATTAATCCCTGTGTGGAATATTATTAGCACCATCAAACAATTTAACAATATATTTTCATATGAAATTTCATTTAATATTTAGACCATGGCCTTCCATGCAAATAAATATCACTATTCTTATTTATCAATAATATTAGCCATCATTTATTAGATTTTACTTTTATTTTCACAAGAATAAGCTTATTTTCATATTGTACATTTATATAGATTTAAAATTTTATTTCTTTATAATAAATTTTCTTTTGTTATATATATATGAAGTAGAATTACATATAATCTCCCCTATATGTCACACATCAAAATTTTCTAGGCAACATGAAATAACAACATTACTTTACCCAACTTTCAATTATTTTACAGATTTCTTCCAAAATTAACTTTAAGCTTTGATTTTGAGTGAGCTCTATCTAACAATTTTAGGTAGTTATAGATTGCCTTGATGGTTCCTAGGTGTATAGATAACAAAATAGAGAATTTTTGGCTAACCAATTTGAAGAAGCACCTCAACATTTCGGGCATTTTTGAAAATGCACACATTACTCTTGGGGGTTGTAGAAGAAAGGAAACTTGCACAAATAATGGTATGTAAAAGGAAATTTCAAGAAATAGAAATATTCCTTGCCTCACAGTTCAAGAACAAATTTTAACTCACCTCCAATATTGTTGTTTGTTGTGAATAAATTGGAGCAACAACTATGAGGATACTACATAATTGATTTCTTTGTTGTTCATTAAATATCATATTCCATAACGACAAAACAATCCCTAAGAAAACTCAAATGACATATGATACAAATAAATTTATATTTGTGCAATAGATTTTAGTTGTTCTCTATGATTTTCGTCAAGCGTAGACAAATTAATTGGCCAACATAAAAAAAACAAAAAAAAACTCACTAACATCTTATGCATAATAAAATATTTCATATCTCAAAATCTAGTTCACATAAATTGCTTACTTATATTCCAAAATTGAAAAAATTTACTCGATCTATAGTGGTAGGATTCCACAAAAAGTGCACTTAAAAGGGAAAACTAGCAAGCTGGATGTAGAGGATATCAATGCTAAAGTAAAATAGTGGTAAATTTGAAAGTAATTTCAACAAACAACCTAGTAATATTTATATATTTTTATAGTGTAGAACAACTATGATGGATTCATCACATTGACTGTAATGTTTATCTATTATTGTAGAATAGTTAGGATTAGATTGAACACAACAATTGCAATGTTTATCTCCAATTTTTATGCGGTGTTATCCTTTCATTGAGTCAAAAAATATCTCCAAGAATTTATTTGTTGAATGGAAATCAAACCAAATCAATTGGTTATGTCAACCATTCAATCATATTGAATGCATGTACCATGTTTTGCATTATCGAGCTTTTTTTTTGGCCTAGTTTCTATACCAATAACATCCATATCTCTAGGTAATCATAGATATATACCACTATTCCATAGTTTGGGTAATTACCATACATAAATCTCAAGGACTAACACTGAACAAAGCAGCAATCAATATTGGTAAAATAGAAAGATAAAGATTAATTTTTATAGCTATATCTAGAGTTAAATCAATCAATAGACTACGAGTAGAACCACTATTTTACTTTGATAACTATTCGAAATTTAAAAATAATCCTTACACATTTAAGAGAAAAAAGGAAGTATCTCGACTACATTTACTCTCATTCTAATAAGGTATATAGTTTTTAATCGACCCTTTTGTACATGTACTTTCAATAAAAATTTAATTGTCATCTTCATACTATGTGCTTTACAAAAAGAAAAGCTAACCTTGTATATTCCTTTTCTTAATATCTACTTTTAACCTAACAACAACTATGCACAAATGATGATTATCCACTAACTTGTTCTTGTTCTTTTTTATATTGAAGGAAGCAAATTAAATTAACTTCTTGTTTCAATGTGTAAGAACAAATAAAAAACTCTTTCCAAGCTCATTTCATACAAGAAAAAGAAATCATCAATTGCACAATATTTGAAATTGAAAATGCTGCAAATCTTTTCTTTAATTAACTATAAGCAAATCTATAATGCAAAGATTTTTTAAATTTTTCAAAAAAAAATTGTATGTATCTCAAAATTGTACTATAAAACTATGTAAATAATAAATAATACGTCTCTTTAATATACTATATATATATAACACTATATATCATTGTCTTATTTTAAAATAAAATATTAAATGTCACTTAGAACATTTTAATTATAGCCTACTCTCTTAACCAAACATAAACTTTGAAGATCACAAATACTGTGCCTCTATGTAATATCGAGTTGGTCCTCTCCTAGCTGTTAGGAAATAAAAACACAGTAAATTATTCTAATGTCTACATAGACAGTACACATTCTATCTACCACGTGCTTCTGTACGCAAATAAAGCCTTGTCATTATTCACATTGCTTTCATAATGGTGCTGGTCCTACCGTCCAATAGTCAGCTCCATTATTTAGAAAATGACGGTGGAGAATTATGTAGAAAAATGAAAGCATATAACCCCAATGTTAGAATCATGTTCTAGTAGTAAAATGCAAAATGGGTGGAGTACCCATGCATATGTCATTATCATATTCATGATTTATATATGTAGACGTCTAAAAATGGTCAACACTTGTGGAGTCATACTTTAACATTTGCACATTGCCTTATTTTAGGGTTCTTGCATCGCATTAACATTTCTTCTATGTTACGCACTTGGTCTTTATCATTTGCGAGCATCAATTCCTTCTTCTGCATTCCTCATTTTTCTCGCTTTCGAATTAGGTCTTGTTGATAGCAATCTTCAGTCATGATTTTGGTCGATCTTATCCTGTCGCATCATGGTGCGTGCTCATTTATCATCATTTTGGACATCATCAATCCTAATCGATGATAGAATTAGGGTTTTGTCCTCTTGTCAATCTTTCAATCATTTTTAGCTTGTTAGTAATCATTTGCGATTATCAACTTGTCAACCTTGTCATTTTGCAATCGATTCGTCATCTATCCTTGTCCTTTTCAATCATGTCAATTTGGATAGATTAGTCATTGTTCCTCGTCAATTGGCACCTATCAATTTGATCTCCTTGTCAATCTTGGTCAATTTATCATTGATTTTTGTCAACCAATCTCAATCATTTATCAACATTGGTCCTTTATCAATCAGAATCATGATCGAACCTACATTAATTTCTTGTTGTCTTGACCTAATTCCTTGTCCTCTTATTTCTAGGGTTTTATGATTTGTTCATTTAATCCTTTTCTTCTTCTTTATGGGTTAAATAAATCTATTTATTTAGTCCTAGGTCTCTTTCATGAATTAATTAATGGATGAAAACCTATTAATTAATTCACCTAATTTCTATTTCATCTTTTTCCTCAATTTTCTAATTTGCTAATTTCTCCTAATTCCTAATTTCTATTTCTCCTATTTTCTTTAATTTTTTCTAATATTTCCCCTAATTTCATTCCCTCATTTTCTCCTATGTTTATGCTTCCATTTTGTCATGGGAATGGCATTTTAATCTTGTCATAATTTGTCATACATCTTGCATAGCAACTTGTCATAATTTGTGCATAATTTTTCATACACCTTGCATAGAAATTGTCATACATTTGTCATAATTTTGCCATTATTGATTTGAATTTCCTTTCAAATCTCTTCATGCTAATCTTCTCCTCTCTCCAATTTGTCTCTAAATTGGATGATTTTCTTCAATGAAAGGAGATCAATCAAATTTTTGAGTAACCTTATGCTACGAATTTCATCTCTCAACAACTTGCTTTCCACTTGCATTTTTGCACTTGTAGGTGAGATCCACATCAAATTTGAAGGTGAAAGAAGAACAATGGAGCCACATGAAGGAGATATTTGCATCAGTTTGCTCCGATTTCATTTGATTTGAATATCTTGTCTTTATGTCTTCATTGATTGGATTAGGATTTCTTTCATAGCAGCTTTAGGTTTTGTGGTTGTCCTAATTGCTATTGTTTTGATGCTTTTCAATTTCTTGATCTACAATATCAAAGAAAAGTATTCCTAAAATAAACTAAATAGGTTCAAAGAGGTGTAGGTGTTTTTGGAAAAACATATCTTAACGTATGGGAAAAACATATTAAAATGTTTTGGACAAAATATATTTAATGTAATTTATGTAAAAAAAAATTATTTAATATTTTTATGAATTAATTAATATAATTTTATTAATATACATCTATTAAATATATTTATTGAAAACATACAAATATCAATTTTGAAGTATTTTGTTCATTTTATCTTATTTTATATTGTTTACTTTATTTCTATTTAGTTAAGCATTTTGAATTGATCTATAATTAAGGCTAAATAAAATTACAGATTTATCCCAATCGCAAACAGAATTGTGTGGTTATGTTTTTAACCATTGAAATTACAAAAGCTAAGCTCACTTAATCCTTTGCACAACTTAATAATGTTAAATAATAACTTAAAGAATAAATTGAAAATCAAACGAATAAAAGAGAATTAGAAGATAGAAGAAAAGAAGGATCAAATGCAGATTGATAATGGAGTTCCTCCAATTAGGACTACGTCTCCGGGTCTGCTTCTCAATGTTGGACCACTTTATTAAGATTGTCAAGCACCTGAAAATGCCTTCTTACAATTCTCAAGCTTCAATACCTGCATAAGAATTTCTCACAATCTCTCTCCTTTACAATTTTTGGTGTAATAATCAACACCTTGTATTTCTTCTCCAAGAATTCTCTCAAGATCATCCCTCTCTAATCACCAACGTGACTATTTTCCTCCCAAGAGCAATTGATTCTCCCTTTCAAGCCAAAAACTCCCCTTTAAATACAAATTTATTTGCTATAATGAGGTTAACAATAATATAATATTCATATATTACATACACCCTAATTCGAGCCTTATAATCTTTTAATAATGGCTTAGAATGGGCTCTCCTTAATTTCAGGTTTGTATGGTTTTAATTATTGTTTAAATTACATCAATTTGGAGGAGAGTTTGAGCTCCCCTTACCATGGCCCACCTTTGCACAATAACAGAAACAACCTATTTCCGCTTATTTTGTAACAAATGGTATCGACGTAGTGGTTGAGAGTAATTTTGGGGAATGGGAGGTCATGGGTTCAAACTCATCTCATCCCCTTTTATCGAATCTTCCACTGATTTAGCCAACAAAACAAACATGCCCCATAATTAAAGCCGAAAGAGGCGCTTAGCTTGGCGGTAGAGCTTGAGAATAGGAAATGAGTGGTTGCAAGTTTGAATTATCAAACCAAATTTTTTTTGGATGAACTTTCCGTGAATCTCGTCTTCTAGATCCTCCCAGATCATTAGATTAAACTAGGAGACGCCTGAACTTTTATATAACTGTAAAAAATTAGCAAGTGATAACCAGGGTCTCATGAGGAATGAGGGCCTAAGACTAGGATGCCTACCACAAAAAAAGGAACAAAACCCAACAACATCCAACATAACAAATTAAACCCAAACTACTGACAAGCAAAACCAACAAGACCAAAAAATAGAACAGAAAGAGTTATTTCTATTTAGTTAAGCATTATTTTATTTATTGAAGAGTTGTTTTATTTTATTTACTAAAGAGTTATTTTACAACTTTAGTTATTTTTAAAAATATATGTCAATTGTATTTTAGTTTTTATGTGCAGGATCATGACATAACACTTTGTGCCTAACTACCACTATTTTACGAGCATTATACTCAAAAATATTAGATTATAGTTACTATATAATTTTAGTTTAGTAATTTATTATTTTATGTTGAGTATTTAATAATTGGTCTCTATAAGAAAATTGGTTTTAAAAGTTTTAAGTATGGAGGCCTCTATAAAGGTTGTAAGTAATGTAAGATATGTAATTCTCAATTTCTAAAGCTATCAATGGTAGGATCTAAAGTTTGTACTCAAGTCCACTCATAATGTTTTATTAATTTTGTAACCATCTTTACATCATTCCTCTTAATTTGGTAAAAGACATTAATATTGTTGAAGGATATTTTGATTTAAAAGAAAAACCAAGGTGTTGAAAAGCTAGTTTTATTAATTCACTATAGTCTTGGTTTCTTCATTATTTTATGCTATTGTATTGAAAATTATTCTTTTGCTAATTTTGGTGTTAAATGGGTGATGAAGGTTATGGTGAAAGCTATTCTATAACTATGATGAAATAACAATTATGTTTTGAGATTCATTTTCAATACTGTTACTCAATTCTTATTGTGAGAATAATGAAGCATCATGTTGCTAGGAAGAGTATCTATATGTAGTCTATATCAATCTATTCCCATGAAGGGCTTCTTAAATTAGTGTAGAAAATACAATTGTATAAATTATTTGATATAAATATTTGTTCTTGTTGTCTAATTTGTAAAAAAAATAAAAATAAAAAATTAAATCTCCTTTATGAAGTATGTGGCTAGTATATGAAAGCCTTATTTAAAGTTTAATTATAATGGAAGATAGGATAAATTTATACAACAACCTGTATATTTTTGCTAAACATGAGAGTATGGAATAATATTTTTTTTAGAACTTAATAGGCATTGTTATGAGAACTCTTTTACTCAAAACCTTTCTTGTTTCATGTGGCATGTTTTATAACTATTTTAATATGCCTTAACTCTAAGTTTCATCTTCAAATAGGGAAATTAATGCTTAAAAATTGTATAGTTTGGAGTATTTTAATATGCCTTTTCTCATTTTCACCTAAAACCTGCTACAGGAACCTATGACTCTGACTTAGAAAAACTCATAACCAAAATCGGAATCCCATCTCTTGGCCTTGAATTCCCTTTTGTAGAAACAAGGGAGCAAACAAGCTATGGGCCAAAGGAGACACTTGCCATCAAGAATGGTTGGACACCTATGATTCTATTACAAAAAATTCCCTTTAAGGAATGTCACAACCAACACCAAATACCTGTAATTGCTTCATCATGACACTTTATGCACTTTATGCACTTTATTCCCTTGGTCTTCTTTGTTGTTGTCGATGAAGATCTAATGTGGGCCCACCTTGTTGTTGCTCATGCTCAAAAAAGGTAATTGTTGCAAGGAAACAAAACTGCCAGCTAGATTGTCATATCAAATAGTTAACTAACTAACTGTTTGTAGTTTGTACTCCTCCTTCAAGTAGATATAACTCCATTCGCCATATTTTTCATCAAGACTCAAAAGACCCAAAAAATGCCTGTGTACATATTATTTTGTCCATGCTATCCTCCAGCATGCCAGTATTCAACTCCTCACAAAGCAATTCTACTTGAGTATTGATGACCCTTTCTACCTCTTCTTTCCAAAGTTGTAAAAGTTGAATTGCCCCATTTTCATCCATAATACCTAGCAAAAGTGTTTCATTCAGCTCACTGAAGTTACTCATCAACTCCCTTATCTTTCTTTCTATACTTTCTACCAGAATGTGGGCTTCTTGCATTGATTTCACCAACAAACAGGTTGATTGAAGCATAGGTGGCCTCTCAACATGATATTTGGAAGCCATTGACATTATTCTAAGTTCATTTCCCATTTGCAACCATTTTTTAAACAAAGGGATTGCCACTTCCTTGTCTCTATCAAAACTTTGAATAGCATTAAATAATAAAGAATATAAAGATTTAATTCTATTTAACCTACTATCCACCTTCTCATTTAAATGAGTTAGCATTGAGATAACTATCTCTCTTTGCTTAGAGGTAGACTGATCCTCTAAATCCTTTAATTTATTCTCCAACTCAGTAACCTTCTCCAAAAGTTGGGCTCTTGTTGAATCAGTTGATCTAGTAGGTTCATTATCTTCATTAGCATATGGTACTAATGATGTGCTTGGGATATCAGTCTTACTGTCATATTGAACTACTGCATCTACATGGGTGACAAGTGGAGACCCAAATGTTGATGGTGCTGATGTAACTGGAGGAGCAAAAGAGGAGGCTCTTATCTATCCCTACTCAAGAAATTGAACTCTAGTTTTCAGCTCCACACATCTCTTTTGAACTGCATTATAGTCATTGAAAATCTTTTCAAACTTCTTCATAAGTTCCTCCTTTTCCCCGGACTCCCTCTTAGAAGTTTCATGGGCCAATTTGGCCACATCAATAGCTAACTTTGAGGCCACAACATTTGATGTATCAGAGGATTTTTTTATGATGAGGCTTCCCCTCAAGTTTGTATTTATATCACTAATATTAGGCCTTCTAGGCTCCTACTCTAATGCCCATATTTCCAAGGTTGCATAATAATCTACAAATAGAGATACTTTCAATGCTAACCTTGCTTCTTCCTCTAAATTGAATTATTTCTCTTTTGACTTCCTAATGGCATCAAAAGCTACCACATCTACTATATCCCACTCTGGTAAAATTAAGATCCTGGCTTGATTTATGATTATCCTTCCTCCATCTGCAGTGATTCTTTTGAATTCTTCCATCATTTCATTCTTGACTTCTTCCTGATTTTCTTGATTAGACCTATCTAGCCTTTGGGAATTTCTCTCAGCACTTCTCCTTTTGTATTCCTCTATTTTCATTTTCCATACAAATTGCAAGAAAGTTGAGCTTTTCAAAAAAAAACTCATCCTTAAGAAATTTATCACATGCCTCCTTTCTGGCATCTTTAAAGGCTCTACCTTGAATATCTAAAGGAGTGAGGTCCAATTCCAATGTTTGTGGCACAAGAGGGATATTGATCTGCATATGTGCATCTATCACTACAATAGTATCTTCCTCTTGTTGTTCTTCCATTTGTTGTTCCCCTTCTTGCTCCTTAAACAGCCTTGGAGGTGAAAGGGGCACATGTAGTGGTGAGGGACTCTTGTCTAATTCTTTTGGATCAATGATTTTGACCCCCTTAAAAGGTTTTTCTTTTACTTTTGGGGGTGGTTTTGTCTTCATTGTTTTATTTCCTTTTCTCCTCACCAACTCTTCACTGTCACTGCTACTTTTCTCTTCACTACTTCTCTCTTTTCTTACCCTCTTTATAAAACCACAGGCTCATAACTAGGTCTACCTTCTTCTAGCCCATCTGGTCTTTGAGGTGGAGGAGGTCATGGGCCTAGTGGTTTCATTCTCATTTGATGAATTAGTGTTGCCTCTTCTAGTGTTATGGGTGTAGGCCGTTGTAAATTTCTTCTCTCAACTTACTGGCCATGGACTTCTTCAAGGTTGGTCCTCTTTTCCTTCAATGAAAGAATTAATTCATCAAATTTATTCATTACACAATCAATTTTGGCACAAAATGGAGTGAAATCTCTCAATGGATCATAGTTGGGATCCATTCTCTGCACTATAGCCCATAGCTTCCTAAAAGCTATCCATTTCTCCTTCCTCCAATCTTGAATCATGAAGTCAAACTCATTCCTTATTATATCCTCAGTGAAGTTATTCTCATGGGGCACTAGACCTCCTTTAATTCTTTCCCTAAACATATTGTAATACCCTTCATGGTCACTATGTGTGGCTAAGCTGACCCATAAATTATAAGGTACAAAAAGCTTATCAAAATGCACATATCCCCCTTTAATAATCATAAAATATGGAATTACAATATAATCAGGGAAAATAGTTCCTTTGCCTCTCCCCTTCAACTCCTTATCATATACGCACCTTATCTTCCACATTACTTCGAAAAAACCCAATCTTAAAGGAACATTGAAAGGTAATACATGTGGTTCACCAGGGAAGCCATAAATTTAGATTATTGTACTAATAGGATAAGGGATAATATCCCCCCAATTGTGCTCCATTCTCAAGTGTGGCAACCTTTCTTTAGGTTATATAAAATCATGCAGTTGTGTGGGAATCCTTGGTGGGTCCAGTGTTAATCTTTGCCTCAATCTAGAAGCAAAACTATTGTCAAACCTCACAAAACTGTCCTCCTACCTATCCCAAGACATATTCATGCTCCAAATTTGCACTGGAACCTCCTCATTATTGTTTATTGTTCTTCTAAGATTCATGATTCCCTCAAAGTAATCTTCATTTCTATATAGAAACATGTTCATTAGCAAGGAATGCTAGTAGAAATGAGTGCCAGATAAACCACTCTTGACATCTTGTAACCCCTCATGAATCTTCTCTTCAAGGTATGGGGAAAAGTCAAAGATCATTACAAAATCTAGATGTTGAATTTGTATAGCCATATACATAAAATTGGGTGGCATGACTGTAATAGAATCAAATCCTAAGATCTGACATAGAGAGAAAAAGGTGGCCTAAAAATAGGTGGCAAAATCACTAATGGGAAAAGGTTCCTCTGAACTAGGACCAATATGATAAGTTTTCTCTCCTTCTTTTACCAAGTGTGTTAGAAGGAGGCTAGTTTTGATGAAACTCTTCATCCTATAATACTCTACCTTCAAGTCATTGAAATCTATCTGCACCAAGGTAGCAGAAGGTTCATATAAATAAAAAATCTCCTGGAATTCCTCCCTCCTGCTTATCAACAAGATCTCTCCCTCATTTCCCCTTATAACCCTCGAAACAAGGTCATATCTGTCTACAACAACTTTGAGAAGGTCAACATCCATGAATACATTCGGCACTACCAACTTGTCTAAGTCATATTGCCAAGCACTTGAAAGTAGGGATTACAAATTTCTCTATCCATACCATAATTTGAACATTTCTACCCCAGCCATCGGTACCCTAGCATCTGCAATGTGGTATGCTTTATCACTTAACCCTTCTCCTTGGTTTTTCCATGAAAAAGTTTCTATCCTTGATATCTACAATTGGTTGAGGGCTCTAATTGATCAAGGAAATCATAAAAAAGGTTTCTCTTCATATACCCTATTTGTCATGTGTGGTTTCACAAGGGAGCCATTTTACCAGACTAGGGTTCGGCTTTATTTTCACTAAACAAAACCCAATTTTATACTGCGAAAACTTGTTCCAATCTTCTCCATCTCAAGAATCACCTTCCAATCACTTCTGGATTTCTTTGTGAGTCAAAAATGGCTCTAAAAATGCTTTTATTATCAATTTGGAATGAAGCGTCACCATCTCATCCACCATTACTACTCATGCGAGTGAAGAAATGATTTGAATTTGTATTTGAATTAAGTTTGAATCTTTGTTGTTGATTAACTCCATGTTAGAATATCACACGAACAACAATGGTCAATCTGACATTGATCATCTTATGTGGCAAGTGGACCCATCAAAGGCATGATGCGGTACCTCCATCTCACCGCCACCTCACTATTGTCTCACCATTGTCTCATCATGGTTCACGGTCTCACAGTCATCTTACTTCAACCCACCTTGGACACATGGCATCATCTCTTGATGACATAGTCCCTATCCTTCATGCATTTTTGATAGTGAGGTTGCGAGAGTCGTTGGATCTGCTCGATCTTTACCCTGCTACCATGGTGACTGCCAGTCTTAGCCGCCTAATGATTGAGCACCTTTTTTACTGAGATTATAACATCACTATCCATTAATTGCATGTGCAGATAGATGAACCTTTAGTAGCTCAATTTTTATCATAAAGTCATCGGCCAAAATATTAAGGATTAGACATAGGAAAATAATAAGGCGTTGGCTAAAAAATTCAAAGAGACCCACCTGCATGGCGAATAAAATAAAGATCTCACGACTTAGGAAAAATTAATCAAGGGACCACCAAACAAATATTTTAATGCCTAGGAAAAGACTTTGGCCCCCTCCAACAATAGAGCGACCCTCAGCTTAAGTAAATAAAGTAACATAAAATTAAAACAAGTTTAGGGGTTTGACAATAAGACTTAATAAAATAGGAATAAACCCTAAACCCTAAGCCTGAGGGTGATGACAGAGAACACAATAAATTCAAAATGACCAAAAAATTTTAGGAGAACATCAAAAATTTTGATAAGTGATTTTGCAGGACTATCACACTGAAAGAAGGAGTTTTTAAATTTGAAAAATCTCATCTTAGTGTTGACTGGCAACAATGGTCATATTATTTGGACTGCCAACCCAGACTACTAAATGTGATGACCACCTCACCATCATCAGTTGGCATTGTTTATATGTGTTTTTTTAATGATGCATGTTACTTGAGATACAACACGTGTGAAACCTCTATAGAAATGTGTGCTTGGGGAATGAATTGAACTTGAATAGACATGTGGGTGCCTATTTAATTATTACTCAATCTCCAATTACAAAGCAACATCTCTAATGTCACTTTGAAAGGCTCGATTAACCTTTCGCATGTGTCTCCTTGTCCGAAGGATTATTCCGGCAATTATTTTGCTATTGGCTTGCATGATTTCCAAATTCTTAACATTTATGTAAAGGATAATCCCATTTTTACAATGCAATGCTTTTTGGTAACCCTTATAATAAAAATTTTATGTCGAGGGCTCAAGAAAAAGCCTTGGCAGTTAACATCTATGATTCTTCCATGGGAGGTGATAGGATAAGCTTTGAGCTAGATAAAACTGATGATTTCAATAAGGACTTGGTGATTTGGAATTACTACATCAAAGGTGGGGTGGTGGATTTCATGTAAAACCTATGAGGGCAAGATGAACAGCTCTCCATTCAATTTGTTGTCTCCTGGAACAATTTTAGAGTTGTCGTTGGGGAGATTTCCTTCAAAAATTTTGAGGAAGTTATTGCCCAAGCGGCTGGCTTTTCTTTGAAGGAAAGAAGATGGAAGCAGGTGATTCATGTGGCAAAAAGTGAAGGTTTCAATAAATTATTTAAGGGGAAGGAGGCCCCTATCAAACTTCAAGGCAGTTTTGCCAAAGAAGAGCTCCAGCACCCATGGGACATGGTATGTTTAATGATCATGAAGTATTTTACTCTTTACGACCACTACAAAGTTACTATTATTATCATTTTCCCTTGTTAAATAATTTTAGGAACCATGATATTTTATGTCTACCTTTCTATTTGTTGCATTCTATCGAAAATTCAATCAAAGAGGCCCTAGACCTAAAAAAATGAGGACAAGCAGCCTATCCCCCTCCACTAGGGTCTGATTTATAGGTTCTATCATTACCATTTTTCCTTATACCCCCCCCCCCCCAACAACATTATGCTAATTAAACCCCTTCTGCATGTCTCTCATCCTTTGGTGGCATCTGGGAGTGGAATGCCCCCTTCCAAACTCTTCCATCTATAAAATGAAGCTTTTGTTTCCTCTCTTATTCCCTCTTCCTATCTAAGTATCATAGTGTTGAGCCCTCCAACCTTTCCCTCCCCCTCTACTACGAAAGAATAGAAACCCTCTTTCCCTAAGGACAAGGGTAAATTTGCTAGAAAATGGAAGTGAATTATAATTGATAATTCTATCTCAAAGGATTCAAACGAAGAAGATCATGTTGTGGAAAGTGGGGGTAGGAAAAGGCCTCGAAGGCTTGCTTCCAAGGGTGCTAGTGAGAAAAGTGATAAGACCCAGATGTTAGTTAAGATGAGAGGAGGGGGGTGAATCATAAAACTCACAACGCAATTCATCAGATTCAACCTCGGTAGCCTTTACTGATATGCAACTATGACTGTAAATCATTCAAACTCATAAACAGATACACTTAAGACATCATAACACACTTAACACCAGATTTAAGATGGAAACCCAAATAGGGAAAAACCACTGTGGGATTTCGGACCCACTAAGAAATATACCCTTCTAGAGTATGCTCGGTTAAAAGCTAATCCAGTTACAGATTACATAAACACATTACTAGATGTGACCTGGTTAAGGGATTTCCCTCAGACTTGTTAGAGTCTTGCACTTTGTTAGAAGTGACCTTGTCAAAGGATTTCAAACACTCTTTCAGAATGTTACCTTGCTAGAGGATTTACAAATAAGACTATTAGGTCCACTCGGTTAAGAGATTTTCTATCACTTACAAAATAAATAACAGTATAAAATATATCTGCAACTTCGCATCTGAAATGCTAAAGCAGACTCTATGTGCTCAAAATAATCCTGTCAAAAGACTTATCTTGCTCCTTGTTGGGCTTCTCAATCTGTTCTTCAATCTTCTGTGCTCGGTGATCACTATTGTAGTATCACTGTTCTTCTATTTTCCTTCATACATTGTTCATCAATAATTTCTTATTTATAAACAATTCCTAACTTCTTAATCTCCTTGATCACATTTCCCATGATCAATCTTAGCCATCAGATCTTCAAACTTGACTAGGTTCATTGTATCCTTCGATCTGAAAATGTTTTATCTCGCCTTGGGACTTGTATTCCTCCCTTGGAACCTGTGCTAGGTTATGACCATTCAATCTACATTGTAGATCTATCTCTTGTATTTTCGATGTCGTATATCCTTAACAGACTTCTTGCGCGACATACCAGTCATCTATACAACTCCAGCTCATTGGAATCCTTCATTTAATAATGCTTTTATCCATTCAATGCATTTTGTTATTACTCGATTGTTACTCGGTAAATACTGAACTTTTACTCGGTAGACATTCTACCTTCTTTAACCAATATCGATAACCTTTGGGTTTACTGACTAACTTCAAGCTCGGTAACATAGAACAATATCAAACCTTTACTCATTCTATAGCTTGAAATCTTTTCTCCTTCTTGTTCAGTCTTCGAATACTCATATGTAGGATATCAAAACAATCAAAACAACATAATCTCATCACTGTCTAACTCGGTAATAGTTGCCCATTGAATAACTTATTATTCCTCTTTATTTTCACATTCATTCTATGTCACTTACCGACATCTTTATACTTATCAAAACATACTCTTTAAGATATGGCAACATCATACTGAATCAGAAAATCAATTAGTTGACATCAATGACAAAATAATATTATTAAGACAGTAATCATCCTTTCTCAGTTATATCAACAATCTCCAACAACCTTCTCAATATCCTCATACCAACAAACTTATTGAAATGTCAACAATCTCCCTTTGGGTAAATGCTAACAATCTCCCTCTTTGGCATTGATGGCAAAACCAACTTTAATGGCAATACCAACTTGATCTATTTCAATTGATTTGGATTCGGATTGCTGTTTAAACTTCTCCTAAAATTTTCTTAAATTCTCCCCCAGTCATTAGTCTTCTCCCATCTGTCTTTACTAATTAGTCTTCTCCCCCTTTGACAACAATGCCAAAAAGTAAAACTAATTCATGATTTCTTCCCTTGTGAAGTAATTTCCTTGCAGTCTCATTCTCGGTCAGAGCATCTTGTCTTCAATCACTATTTCCTGCACAACTTTAGGCAACCTCCTAAAGTGTGTAAAGCAGCGTCAACTCATAAATAGTTATCCTGTAGATTCATAGAATTGATGCTTTCACCGAACTCTGTCAATGAGTACTAGATAGGGGTAGGACCCCTAACTTACTTCTGAGATACTCAAAAGTGTCCCTTGGCAGTGGCTTTGGGAAGATGTCTGCGATTTGTTCCTTTGAACTGATATATTCCAGCACAACTTTCTTCTCTTGAACTTCTTCTCTAAGATAATGATACGTTATAGAGATATTCTTTTCCTTAGAGTGCATTACCGGATTCTTTGAAATGTTAATGGCACTAGTATTATCACAGAATATAGTTACTGGCTCGGTAACTTTCTCATTCATACCTTCCAACAGTTATTTGATCCATGCTATATTGGTACAATTCAATGCTACAACGACATATTCAACTGGAGTTGTTGACTATGAAATGCATCCTTGTTTCTTGCTAAGCCAACTTACTAGTCTGTCTCCCAAGAAGAAAGCTCCACCGCTTGTGCTTTTCCTATCATCAATGTTTCTTGCCCAATTGGCATCAGTATAGAATTTTAAGTCAAAAACATTCCTCTTTTGATATACTAATCCATAATCTTTAGTGCCTCTCAAGTATCTAAAAATTCTCTTGATTGTTGTCATATGGGTTTCTTTGGGATCTGCAGAAAATCTTGCAACTATACCTACTGCATGTGCTATATCTGGCCTACTTTGAACCACATATTACAACTTTCCAATCATAGATCAGTAAAGTGTCTCATCAATAGATGCAGATTCATCACTCTTTCATAGTTTACAATTGGTAGTCATAGGAGTACTTACAGGTTTAGAATCCTCCATTCCAAATTTCTTCAAGATTTCCTTTATATACTTGGATTTAGTAATGAAAATCTCATTTTTCTTTTGTAGTATCTGTAGACCTATAAAATACATTATTTCACTGATTAATGACATCTCAAATTCTTTGCACATTTCATTTCCAAAGTTTTTGCATAAATAGTCATTTCCACAAAAAATAATATCATCAACAAATATGGCTGAAAGCAGTATTCCCTTGTTTTCATCATTCTTCATATACATGTTGTTGTTTTCACTTGTCCTTATACATCCAATCTTGATTAAGTAAGAGTGCAGTCTTTCATACCATGCTTTGGGTGCTTGCTTTAGACCATATAATGCTTTGTTCAGCTTATATACCTGATCTTTATTCTTGTCTTCAATAAATCCTTCAGGATGTTCAATATAAACTTCTTCTTCTAGTATACCATTCAAAAATGCAGATTTAACATCCATTTTATATACCTTGAAATTTTTGTAAGCAGCATATGCCAACAATGTTCTCACTCCTTCAAGTCTTGCCACAGATGCAAAAGTCTCACCATAATCTATTCCATCTTCTTGAGCATAACCTTTGTAAACTAGTTTTGCTTTATTCTGAATGACGTCTCCTTTTTCATTTATCTTGTTTCTGAAAATCCACTTTGTACCGATTACATTTTTCTCTTTTGGTCTTGAGACCAATGTCCATGTTTCATTCTTCTTGATTTGTTCAATCTCTTCTATCATAGCATTTATCCAATCCTCATTACTAAATGCCTCTTTTACTATCCTCGGTTCAAATTCAAATATCAAACATGTTTTTCGTCTCAGTTTGTTCCTTGTCATCACTGGATCATCCTTATCTCCTATAATTTGACTTGACGCATGATTTCTTCTAACATACTTGGCTAATATAGGCTCGGTAGGCTTTGTTTGATCTTCTTCATCACTCCGTAACTGAGTATTTTCTTCATTTTCTTCATCAACTTTCTCGGTAGGACTTTTCGGTTGAACATATACAAACTCTTCATAATCTTCTAGTTCTTTGGAATTTCCTTCATCATTTCTTTTTGCAAATTCATCAATTTTCACATTTGTACTTTCCACTATTTTGTTAGATGATTTGATCAAACATTTAAATGCTTTACTTCTAGAAGAATAACCAAGAAATGTTCCTTCCTCGCTTTTCTGATCAAACTTTCCATTTCTGTCATCTTTGTGAACATAACATCTACTTCCAAATATTTTAAAATAACTTACATTAGGTTTCTTGTCATACCAAATTTCATATGATGTCTTCAAAGTTCCTTTCTTCAGTTGTACTCGGTTCAAGGTGTAAACTACAGTGCTAATTGCTTCTCTCCAAAATGTTTGAGGTACCCTCTTTTCTATCATCAGGGTTCTGGCACAATCTACAATTGACCTATTTCTTTGTAATGCCCTGCCAGGAAACCCCTAAGGGTTTAAGTTAAAAACACTCAAATAGAGTGTAAATTTTTTTTTTTTTTTAAATATAATAATTAAGAGTGTTATTGAAAAGTTACAATATTAAGATAGATTGATGTTATCTCAAAGTTATCTCTAACTAGATAACACAGCGGAAGGCTAGAACGATCCTAAGGAGTTTCCCAACGCGATTACATAACCTTACACCTAACTCAACTTGCATCATTAGATTCATTAAACTGGGTATTTTATTTACGAGATATTGCATAGGTCTTGATTATATATTTGTTCAATGGTTTGACATCTTAGAATTTTAGGAGGCGTTCATTTACTTTGGTGGTTAGGAGGGCATTGAGGAGTTGTTTATTCGTTGCACTTTAATTCATAATTACATTAAGAGGCCTCCAAATAGGTTCCAAGCGTTTAATATAATGAAGTTCATTTCTTGGGTTTGTGGTATCCATTCACAATTGATTTCATCCCTTAATGTTTAAAAATATGCCTAATGAATTCATACATTTAAGGTTAAACTACAATTAATAAAACGAGGATTCCTTCATTAGATTTTAAATATTCACCCACATTTGGTATCTTTCTTAAATATTTAAAAGTATGGTTAATAAGAAAAGCTCGTTCCTTAAGGATTAACTACAACTAACAGAGTGAGGTCCTTTCATTTGATTTCATGCATAGCCAACCAATGAGTTGAAGTTCTCTTATGAAAGGTATAATGTGAGTAGCCATGGAATTCTTCAAAGTTTTAATAATACTACTGGATGGCTAAAATCATTACATTGAAAATGTATTAGAGCCACATGAGTTCATCCTTTAACCCTAAGATATAGTTAGCAAGATAATATTTAACATTTCAAGATTAAAGTATAAGTTCCAAGAGATGTCCTTCCATTAGGATTGAATTACAATTATCTTGTTACATATCACTTTTTTATTGTTAACTGAAGATAATGTGAGAGAGATTCTTTTACTAGATTTTAATGCAAAATCAACAAATCAACTTATTTCCCATTCTAGATCAACTTTAGCAATCATGAGGGATTCCTATTATAAGGATTAAAATATTGATACCTAACTGAGTTCACCCAATTATAAAATAAATCTGGTGAGGGTTATTGATTATAATTTCAACATGAATTACTAAGTATATTCATCCAATATACAACATGGATACCTAGTGGAGTCCACACGATTATCAAATTAATCTGGTGAGGAGTGTTGTTATGATTAAAGCGTGAAATAACTTAACAAATCCATCCAATGTAATGAAACATAATTGACATGGCGTGATTCTTTTTCTAAGGTAAAAGATAGTTATTTATATGATGTTCATCTTCTAGATTTCAATCTAAGAATTATGACATAAATTTTAACTTAGTTTCCTTTTTACATTCATTCCATTTATATACTTAATAACAAGTTAATCCAATAAAGTATTCTAGCAAGTTTCTTTCCACTATTATAATTTAAATTAACATTATCAAATTACTTTTTCCACAACTTTAATTACAATATTTAAATACTTTGCCATATTCATAATTCACAACGTTTAATGAACTTAAATAACTACGTTTATCCAGATGAATAATGTTATGCACTTAAATTTGAATTCATTAAATTTCCACCATACACTTATGCGAAAATTACAACCATACATGATAATGTAATACATAAAACAAAGTACGCCATAAACATCGCATAACACAGATATGATCTCGGAGTTCACCCCTGATGGGCTACATCTCCGGGTCTGCTCAACTGCAAGACCCCTTTGGTATTATATCGTTAGAATTACAACATTTATAAGTCTTTTACATCTTGCCACTTAGGCGAATACAATCGATATACAACAGACACTTCGGACGTTAATTACGTAATGATCCCTCTTGTAACGGATCCTACTAAATACATCAAGTAAAAAGGACAAGGATTCCTTAACAGGTGGTACCTTAAAAGGAGACTAGACCGACATTGGTCAGACAAAAACAATCAGATGACGGGGACCCAACATACCTATCTGGGCCGTGCCATTATAACAGATGCAACTGATCCCCCAAGATAATAATTCACGCTCAAGTGTTAACGAGTAAATTCTACACTTTCTCAAGTTGACATAAACGTCTAATCAAATTAATTAACCCTTAGATACCCTCTAATGATAAGATGGTTTTACAAAGATAATTTATCCCCTTTTTCTAACAAAACAAGGGTTACCTTATCACTATATAGGAACAAATACATTTTTTTTTAGACATTTGAAATAGAAAATCATAACTACTTAGAATGTACATCTCCATTCAAATTTTAAAATAAATTATTTCTTTTAATATGTTAATACTAATAAGCATTTTTATTTTATTTTTTTTATTGTATATACATTTCCGTTCAAATTTTTATATAATTTATTGCTTATAATATCTTGGTCTTAATAGCAGCCTTTTTTTTTATTTGTATAAAATGAAACAACCTAAAACCCATTTTTAACTTACAAAACAAACTAATTTAATAATTATCAACGACAAAACAAGAAAGAAAAAAAAAAAAAAAAATTTAAAAAAAGGATGTTTGCGGCCAAACCCTAGCCGCAACGCAGGGACTCCCGCGCGGCAGCGCTCGCGGTGGTGTCCGCAGGTGCCGCGGCGCCCTGCGGCCACCGCGGCCCTTGCGGCCATTGCCGTGAGCCGCAGGTCTCTGCGTAGGCGAGCGGGGGGGGGGGGTAAGGGGGCGAGCGGAGGTAAGGGGGACGCGTGGGGGGGGAAGGGGAGGAGGAGCGGGTGGAGCTCCGCTCCCCGCCCTCCAACCCCAAACCCTCGGTCAATGCATACGCCCAGGCCAAAACAACCAAAAAAAACATACGCCCAGCTCGCATCAAAATGTAAATATATATATTTTTTTTTAAAAACACACGGGTTTGAAAAACCAGAAAGAAAAGACCAAAACGCCCATCACAAGTATGATAATAAATTTTGAATAAAAACGCACAGGCTTAAATTTATAAGTTCGTTATAAATGGACTGTGTTTTTTTGGTATCCATTCCTTGGGTGATTTCATTCTTCTCCAAACACAAAGGTTTTTTTTCAAATACCCAAACAGCAATGAGGAATAACACAAAATGCATATGCAGTCACAGCCATCTCTTGTCCATTTTTTTTTTTGTTTCATTTCAGACTAACCAAAATATCAAAATGGGGAGAGATTTCCAAATAACAGTCCAAGGTTTTCCTCCAAACACATTTCTTAGGGTTTGAAATACAAATACAAGATACACAAGAGACCTACCTCCCATTAGCATTCCAGGCATGAATTTGAGGAAGAGCTCCACCTGCAACTCTAAGCAAGAGATCTCCCTTCTTTTTTTTTCCCAAAAACCATGTTTTTCCACCCAAAAATGACCAAAAAGCCAAGGACCTCCAAAATGCTTACAAAACTAGGTTAAAAGAAAAAACTCTAATTTTGCCCTAATTTTCAATTTCGAAATTAGGCATTTATTTTTAAAATAAAATGAATGAAAATGAAAATGGAAATCATTCATTTACATTATTTAATACATCTTATTCGCCTTCCTTATTAAAATTAAAATACTTCTTTTTCTTATTGCATTTTAAATTTTAATTTCTCAATATAAATTTTAGGCCTACTTCTTATTTCGAAACTATTGACCCCCGGGTAAGGCATTTGATTAATTTAATTTTCTAAAAATCAAACTTTTATACTATATCCACTTTACAAGTAAAATGGAACTAATTTCTTTTAAATAGTAAATTTTACCCTTTTTCCCCCAACAAGCGAAAATGATTAATTTATTTCTATTTCTCAATTGACTTTTAAATTTTTCCTTTCCAAAACGCATAATTTATTAAAATCATCATTATTAAAATTAACTATTAAATTAACTCGCTACAACAAAATAAAGCAACATTTTTTAAATAAATGACCGATCTAATGCAAGAGTCTTATTTATTCTAATTTCTCAACTACAAATGCATAAATGTTACAAATGCGTAAATGAGCACGCTAACCCTAGTTAAATACCTTAAGCCTGCTACACTAATAATTTAAGGCAATCTCTTAAGTTAATGATTAATCATATAAAAGAAGCTACCCATTTAAATTTCTAAATTACTAATGTGCTCGTCTACTCATAAATTTGAATTTAATACTTAGGATAGAAAACCTCACTTACCTCGCGCAAGGCACGCAAATCGAGGAAGTCCTTCAAATCTCTCGACATGCATCCCAATGAAAAGCAAGCCCCACGAATCCACACATGATGCTCACCTAACCATGGCTAAGGCAAGACGAGAGTTATATGACCACTAAATCTGAATTCAAAAGATGAAGGAGCATACTCAACCTTGCAAATTCCAAAGGAGATGAACCTTGCCCTAAGCGGTGTTGTACCTGCAATCTCCTGCACCCATGAACTCATACAAGCATGCATATACATATACATATTCAATGAAGGCGTTAGCTCAAGATTTATCTCAAGGGTTAGGAAATAATTACATTTACACGAGAATCGATGCAAAAGCACAATAATAAGTATGCACAATTTATTTATATTATCTAAACTACACATTGCATATCGGTTAATCTACCATTCAAGAATGCCACATAGGAAGTCAATCAAGGTTAAAACGGTTTTAAAAGTCCGACGAGGGTATGGGCATTACATTCTTCTTTCAGCTATCCCATTTTGTTGAGGTGTTCTCGGTGCAGACACTTGTCTCTTTATACCATGATCATTGCAAAATAGGTTAAATTCATCATAAATGAATTCTCCTCCTCTATGAGATCTTAGACATTTCAACTGTCTTCCTATTTCTTTTTCAACTCTAGCCTTATACCATTTGAACATTTGAAAGGCTTCTGATTTCTCTTTTAAAAACATAACTGACATCATCCTTGAGTAATCATCCACAAATAATATGAAGTATTTATCTCCATAATAACTTTGAACTTTCATAGGACCACAAAGAACAGTGTGCACAATATCTAAAATTCCTTTAGAAGTGTAGGACTTACTTGTAAAGCTTGACTTTGTCATCTTACCCATATGGCATCCTCGGCATATTGCATTCTAAGGCTTTTCCAAGCTCAATAGACCTCTTACTCGGTGCTTCTTACTTATTTTGATCAGGTTATCAAAATTTACATCACAAAACATTTTATGCCATAACCAGGTATCTTCTATTTTAGCATACAGACAATTGTTCCGAGTTGAGTCAAGATGAAATGTATAACCTTTTTTTTGTGTCCCGGTGGTAGCTAGCTTTCCATGTTTGTCATGAACTTTGACACTTCCTTTCTAAAATTCTATTCGGTATCCTATGTTGTTTAGTTGTACTACACTCAACAAATTGTATTTCAAACCTTCAACCCAATATACATCATCACATTTAGCATTGTCAAGAAGTGTTATGGAACCTTTACCTTTCACTGGACATGGTGCATCATTACCAAATCTTACATAGCCTCCATCATAATCTTCTAATTTAACAAACTTGAGTTTATCACCTGTCATGTGATGTGAGCATCCACTATCTATGATCCAAGAATCTTTTTTAATTATGTGAGATATTAAGGCTTTTTCCTCATACCTTTCTTCATTTTATCCATCTTTGATAGGCACATAAACAACTTTCTCTGTCTCGATCCCATCAGATTTATCATTGTTGGATTCCTCATCAGCTACTAGGGATGTCTTTCTATCTCTCCTTCTGAAGTCTTGGTGTCCTCTGTATTGGTTGTTTTTATGTCTGTCATCTCAGTATTCTCTCTTTTCACTAGATTCTTTGTCAGGACAGATAGAAGCCATATGTCCTATTCTATCATAGTTAAAACATTTTAAAGGTAACTTTCCTTTATACTTACCTTTGCCTTTCGGTAACCTTCTAGCTAATAATGCTTCAAACTCTTCTTGCTTTCTGATTTCCTCATATAGTTTGTGTACCTCTTCCATGTTTTTGTGAAATCTCTCACTTTCTCCACGGTGATTTCCTTCAGTATACTTGTACATTCTATCATTGTAATCATCAAATTCACCAGTATGAAAAGAACTGAATGCAGATTCAACTTTATTTACCGAAGACCCACTGTTATCAAAATTTCTTAACTCAAATGCATGTAGCTTACTAATAGTAGCATCCAAAGAGACTAGCATGTTTGGTACAGACCTTAATTCATTGATTGCAGAGACTCGAATGGCATAAGCAGGTAGAAGTGTTCTGAGCAACTTACTTGTTACATCCTTTTCTTCAATAGTTCCTCCTGCTCCTTTGATTTGATTGACAGTTTCCTTTAACCTTGAACTGTATTGGGTTATGTTCTCACCTTCATTCATTCTCATGGATTCAAGTTTACCTCTTAGACTATCTACTTTTTCTCTCTGAACATGTTCATCACCACCATACACAGATATAAGCTTGTTCCAGATCGCTTTGACATCATTGCAGCCTTCTAGATCATTAAACTCTGAGTCGGTTAATGTTGATGTTATTTCAATCATTTCTTGAATATGTTCTTGCTTTGCCTTTATCTCTTCCATTGTCATCAGGCAGGTGCTAGGTGCAATGTAATCATTCTCCAGATGATATGTTGCATATTCTCCAATTCTTGATAAGTGCAACTTCATCCTTTTCTGCCATGTGGAGAAACTTGACTTGTTCAACTTTGGTGCATCCTTTTTATACATCTTCGGATCTTGCCTCAAATACCTTTAAACTTTTTCTTCCGGAGTCCAAAGCTCTGATACCAATTGTTAGTTAAGATGAGATTTGGAGGTGAATCATAAAACTCACAATGCAATATATTCATCAGATTCAACCTCGGTAGCCTTTACTGATATCCAACTATGACTATAAATCATTCAAACTCATAAACAGATACACTTAAGACATCATAACACATTTAACACTAGATTTAACGTGGAAACCCAAAATAGGGAAAAACCACTATGGGATTTTAGACCCACTAAGAAATATACCCTTCTAGAGTATGCTCGGTTAAAAGCTAATCTAGTTACAGATTACATAAACATATTGCTAGATGTGACCCAGTTAAGGGATTTCCCTCAGACTTGTTAGAGTCTTGCACTTTGTTAGAAGTGACCTTGTCAAAGGATTTCAAACACTCTTTCAGAATGTTACCTTGCTACAGTATTTAAAAATAAGACTGTTAGGTCCACTCGGTTAAGAGATTTTCTATCACTTACAAAATAAATAACAGTATAAAATATATCGGCAACTTCACATCTGAAATACTAAAGCAGACTCTATGTGCTCAAAATAATCTTGTCATAAAACTTATCTTGCTCCTTGTTGGGCTTCTCAATCTGTTCTTCAATCTTCTATGCTCGGTGATCACTACTGTAGTATCATTGTTCTTCTATTTGCCCGCATACATTGTTCATCAACAATTTCTTATTTACAAACAATTCCTAACCACTTAATCTCCTTGATCACATTTCCCATGATCAATCTTAGCCATTAGATCTTCAAACTTGACTAGGTTCATTGTATCCTTCGATCTGAAAATGTTTTATCTTGTCTTGGGACTTGTATTCCTCCCTTGGAACTTGTGCAAGGTTATGACCGTTCAATCTGTGTTGTAGATCTATCTCTTGTATTTTCAATGTCATAGATCCTTAACAAACTTCTTGCACGACTGTTAGTGAACAGATTTGCTCTTTGTTTTTAAATGATTAATCTTAAACTCTGTTACCTTATTCTAAGAACAAATGATTCACTGAACAGTTGGGTAAGTGTTGTTCAAATCACTTCCCTCTTAATTTTTGCATAGGTACAGCTCCCTATCTTGGTTTTTCATGAAATATGTTTTATTTTTATTTATATCTGAAAGAAAGCTTTTAACCAGAAAGCATGTAAGGCCACCTATTTCATTCTTGGATGAAAGGCTACAACTTTTCTCATGTCTCATAAACAATGAAAGCTATTTCCTTAATTTTCAAAGCATGTAACTACAGCAACTGAAAAAAAGTTCAATATACTTCTTCCACCTAAACTAATAAAAGATGAACAGATTCAAGGAAAATAAATCCACCCTCAATCATGAATCTTTTCTAGAGTAAACAACACATTTAAAGGAAAGAACATCAAAGGAATAATGAAATACTACAATGAAATGATCAAGTACTATTACTTGATCAGATGAACACATGCAAAGACATCTTATCTATTCGGATTCAAAATATACAGATCTTTCTTCTCCCCAAAAATAATATGATCAGATTTCATATATATATCCTTATGCAACAAAGGCACAAAAATACATCTGCCAATCTTTTTCCAAAACAAATCCCAATCATCTAATCCCTCCTTTGATTAAGAACAGAAAATACCAAAATAAAAACTTCAGTCGAAGTTCACAAAATTAGTTACTAAAATCTCACCCTTCTACCATCTGTTTTACTTAATTTATAGTCTAAATGGGGGTGGTCTCCCTAAAAATGCGACCACTCCCTAATAAAACAGTTACGAAACCAACAAAAAGTATTTTGGGATAGATGTCCCGAAGTTCTTGTATAACTATGAAAAATGTTTTAAAAATAAAGGAAACTAGTCCTAAATTGATGCATTATGTCATACTCCATCATTGTCATCTTCTCCATCTTCGTGGGCATCATGAGCAGTTGTGAGTTCTTGAACCATGGATTGGCTCGGGACTTTCATTGCATTGAGTTTCTCCTTTGCCACCTCTTTATTCCACTTATGTTGCACCATCTTCTCTGAGTGTTTCGGCAGCTGATCATTCCCAATGAAAACCATAGATTCGATCCTAGCCACCTTGGTTATATCCTCTGGTGTAAAGCTACTCTTAACTCTAATCTTCTCCATGTTCAACCAGAAAGATTTGATTGCTTCCTGTGTGCTTGACTCACAAATTCCTAACTCCCAGTCATGATCGAGATTAACCACTTTATTATCCTTGACTATACTACTTTGCAAATCCTGGAGTTCATAGACAAAGGTTCTTGCATCTGTAATCACCAACTGAAAGGTAAGCACTCGCCACATGATAGTTTTCTTCAGCATGAAAAGTTGGCATTCATCGGCCACTAGCTTAATTGAATGTTCTGTCAGAAACCTAGTAGTCCCATATTCTTCGATTTTGGTGAACAGAGGCAGGACATTTTGCCATTTGTGCTCTTCTTTCTCCCACGGTACAAGCTAGTTTTGGATTTCAGAAATCAGGCTCTATACATCATCACACAATTTCTAGGAGTCGGCAATGTACTTTTTACCATCTTTGATTATTTGTTCAATCCACTTCTGTTAGTGAACAGATTTTCTCTTTGTTTTTAAATGATTAATCTTAAACTCTATTATCTTATTCTAAGAACAAATGATTCACTGAACAGTTGGGTAAGTGTTGTTCAAATCACTTCCCTCTTAATTTTTGCATAGGTACAGCTCCCTATCTTGGCTTTTCATGAAATGTGTTTTATTTTTATTTATATCTAAAAGAAAGCTTTTAACTAGAAAGCGTGTAAGGCCACCTATTTCATTCTTGGATGAAAGGCTGCAACTTTTCTCATGTCTCATAAACAATGAAAGCTATTTCCTTAATTTTCAAAGCATGTAACTACAGCAACTGAAACAAAGTTCAATATACTTCTTACACCTAAACTAATAAAAGATGAAGAGATTCAAGGAAAATAAATCTACCCTCAATCATGAATCTTTTCTAGAGTAAACAACACATTGAAAGGAAAGAACATCAGAGGAATAATGAAATACTGCAATGAAATGATCACTTACCATTACTTGATTGGATGAACACATGCAAAGACATGTTATCTATTCGGATTCAAAATACACAGATCTTTCTTCTCCCCAAAAACAATATTATCAGATTTCATATATATATATATCCTTATGCAAAAAAGGTACAAAAATACGTTTGCCAATCTTTTTCCAAAACAGATCCCAATCATCTGATTCCTCCTTTGATTAAGAACAGAAAATACAAAAACAAAATAGCATCTGTTTTACTTAATTTATAGTCTAAACGGGGGCGGTCTCCCTTAAAACTCGACCACTCCCCAATAAAATAGTTACGAAATCAACAAAAAGTATTTTGGGACAGATGTCTCGAAGTTCTTGCATAACTATGAAAAATGTTTTAAAAATAAAGGAAACTAGTCATAAATTGATGCATTATGTCATACTCCATCATTGTCATCTTCTCCGTCTTCATGGGCATCATGAGCAGTTGTGAGTTCTTGAACCATGGATTGGCTCGGGGCTTTTATTGCATTGAGTTTCGCCTTTGCCACCTCTTTATTCCACTTATGTTGCACCATCTTCTCTGAGTGTTTCAGTAGCTGATCATTCCCAATGAAAACCATAGATTCGATCCTAGCCACCTTGGTCATATCCTCCGGCGTGAAGCTACTCTTGACTCTGATCTTCTCCATGTTCAACTGGAAAGATTTGATTGCTTCCTATGTGCTTGACCTGCAGATTCCTAACTCCTAGTCATGATTGGGATTAACCACTTTATTATCCTTGACTATACTACTTTGCAAATCTTGGAGTTCATAGACAGAGGTTCTTGCATTCGTAATCACTGACTGAAAGGTAAGCACTCGCCACATGATAGTTTTCTTCAGCACAAAAAGTTGGCATTCATCAGCCACCAACTTAATTAAATGTTCTTTTAGAAACCTGGTAGTCCCATATTCTTTAATTTTGTCAAACAGAGGCAGGACATTTTGCCATTTGTGCTCTTCTTTCATCCACGGTACAAGCTGGTTTTGGATTTCAGAAATCAGGCTCTATACTTCATCACACAATTTCCGGGAGTTGGTAATGTATTTTTCACCGTCTTTGATTATTTGTTCAATCCACTTCTCAACCACTTCAGTGATGCTCTTAGCCCATTGAACTTGGTTCATCAACTTCTTGTTTTACGGAGAAGTTGGGTCAAAATTCTCAGTGGCATGGGATATTGGAATTGCTCCAAGGCAACCGATACTATCGATGAACTAAGCCAAAAAACTTATGTGTCTTTTAAGTTCTCTTTTCTCCCATCCATCCTTCTTTGAGCGTGTAAGCATTTTCTTTGCTGACACTTGGAAAAATTGGTTATCTGTATCTCTGCTCATCTTTCCCAACTCTACTTTTGTGATCTCAAAATCATCAGGACTAGCCTCTCTGTTTTCATCTTTCGGCTTGTATGAGGCAATTTCAGCCATCCATTTTCCAGTTTCTTCATCATTGTTTAGGTGAGCGGTGGTCTTGAACCTTTTTGGCTTTGGATTCCTCTTGGAGTACTTAGCCACCATTTCCCGAATCGAAATGGTCACAAGAAGAAAGCTCCTTTTCTTGTTCACTGTGGTTGTTAACCATTTAAGGGTCACAGCGGAATGAGTAGTTCCTTCAGTCATTTTTGGTGGTGGTGTCATTGCCACAGTCATTGTTTGCAAGTCTAGAGCACAAGCAACTTCACCATCCAAATCTTCAATTTCAAAAATTTGAGCCTCAAGCATAGCATCTTTTACTCCCATATCCTTGACCTGGTCCATCTTCCTCTGGGTGACACTATGTGATCGAGTATGCCGAGGGGTACTGAAATCCAAAGTTGGGCTAGACCTGCATCTAGGCTGAGACGACTTGGTATCCTTACCTGCACGAACAGGAGCGCTGTTAGAAGGACATTTTGGTAAAGATAGAGGATCCTTATTATTTCTTGCAGAAAGGGACTTGGCGCCCAACTTTATTGCTTTCTTTTTAGCCACCCATGCCACGGTTCTTTCTAGAACTCATTCGATCCTCAATTGTATGTCATCATTTTCCTCCTCATCCCAATTAATTGGGAGCATTTTAGTCTCTGCATGGGCTAAATATCCTTGTTCAAACAATTCAAGATAATCCTCTTCAAGCCCTTTAATGTCTAACTTTATTTGCAAAGAGACAACTTGTTCTAGCACCAATCTCATGTTTTCCCTTTTGAAAACTTCAAGTTCATTTGTATAGTCTTCCCATAAATCTTCTAACTATGGCATGGGAAGATAAGGCATTAAGCCAAGGCTTCGAGAAAATCCCTTATTGTCAAACCCCTTCCTTTCAAAATACAGAGAGAAATTAAAATTCCTAAGGTTTGCTCCTATACTTAGTGCATCAGACATTGAATTACAAGACAACACTCCCAATTGTATTGGAAAATGACCTTCCCACTTGTCCTTAGGTTGTACCTTCTTGATCACAGAGGTCAGTTGCCTGCATACTTCTACTAGAACAAAACAATTAGAACAGAAGTGGGGAAGCTTGAAGGGTTCCTCTTCAAAGCCTCCTACCCGTATATAGAAAAAGCGTGGGAATTGGATGTAAAAACTACCGAACTTCTTAATCAAGGTTTGTGCATCATCTGAAATCCATTTAGCCTTTGTACCCTTCAGTTCATGACACATATCACCTAGGAATGCATTGTGTATCCTTTTGAAGTCTTGTAGGGCATTGTCTTTTTGCAGCATAGGATAGAACTCATACACGGGAACATCCTCCTCAGTGGGCTGCTTTGGTATACCCGTTAACTCTTTAACATAAGCAAGACAATACAAGAGATATGAGGACATGAAGAAGTTTTGTTGAAACTGCTTGGCTAGACTCAACTGCTCTCTCATTGAATCAGCAATCAACTCTGCCCAATCCAAATATTTTTTTCCTTCCAGAACTAATTACACATAGCAATAAATCCAATCATCAAAGCTATAAGCTTCAGCAGAACCTCTGGCTTGATGCAACAAAAGCATCACATCATGGATATGTGGCAACATGTGGTTCTTGTTAGGATTTTTGGGTAACCTAGAACCACCTCTTTGAGGGACTTTCAACCAGCATTTTGCCACATTATTTCGGTGTCTGGCTCTATCTGCATTGAACTCACTGATTGATTGGGCAGGAGAGAAATTAGAAAACTGGTAATTAGGTATGTTGAAAGCTGAAGCAATCACCTCATGGTTAATGGCAAGAAGGGTTTCGCCATTATCTCTCTTAATAGTTTCATATACTGGGTCATATCTAGCAATGCACTCTCAAACCAACTCTGAACAAGGAATTGCTAGAGGCAAGGCTGGAGCTTCTAAAAGTCCACTACTCAAAATCTCTATACAAAAGGACTTATCAATACCCTTGAACGCCCTTTCTTTCAAATCTTCAAGGTTCTCTCCTTTCAGGTCAGTATCACTAACTATGGCTTCTGTGGATGTCAAGCTAAAGACGTTTCCAAACAAATGCAGAGTGGACTTCATAACTTCAAAATAAGAAACCTAAACTTGATTACAGTGAAACCTTTTGTATGAGAGAAAATGCAAGGGAAAACACTGGAGAAAATAAGGAAAGACTCACCTTCACAGTTGTATAATCGAACGACGGCTAGCAGCAAGAAAGACTCCTATCCAGGGATAACATAAACAAAAGTCCAGTAGCAAGTAACAAATGCAGAACACAAATGATTTTCATACCTTATTGAGAAAGGTCATGATATAGATACATTAAATGCAATGATTTCACAATTTCGATCTGGACACGGCAAGTTGGTAGATTAGACCTTCGCACGCATGCATTGAATGCATGGCGGCATGCTTTAAGAAACTGCCAATTCTTGAAACGTTCACTTACTTCGAAAAGGCCAAAGAATGACATCACTTTAAGATATGGTTTTGCCTCTCCATATTTAGCAATTAATGCACTTCCCAAAACATTAGAAGCCATGGGACCCACCAACATTGAACCCAGATGAACATCTTGAACCTACTTCTTGAGTGTTCAAGTAGTTCAAGATGTACACATCAAACTATTGACCACTTGTTGTGTTGAACACATTGAACATGTTTGAACCCTTTGAACTCAGTTCAATAAGCTCAACATAGATGTTATATCACCGAACAGGAAAAAAATTTTGGAAGAGCCACTACAAAACACTTAGAGAAAATGTTAGTACAAAAAAAAAAATTTGAACACCTTGGAACCTATTGAACCTAAATGAACTTGTTGAACCTAGTTTAGAACGGTTCGACGTGTTCAAGGAGTTTAATCAATTGTCTGAACCTAACTTAAATGACTAGAAAAAGGATTTGAGAACGCATTAAAGACTTGAACCAAGGTAATATGGCATGAACTAGGACTCCAACATAAAAAAGAAAAGATGACCCACTCTTGCCATGAGGAATAAATGACGCTGTAATTGATAACTGTTTTGAAGAATTGCAAATTATGTCATTTGCCCCAAGTTTTACTCCTAGAAGGAAGGCCAAAAGCAGACCTTCATCTCCTATCAGAGTTACCCCTATATCTTCTTCTTCCCCTTGGCAGGCACTAACACTTACTGGAATTCAAGCCCCTCCTCTTGTGACCATTCATCTGGTGTTCATTATGGCTCAACCCTGGGGTGCGGCTGTTGGACCTCTTGCTCTCACAACCCATAATCCACTACCAAAAGGAGCAAAGGATGTTTTACTCAAATATAAAGGTGATGGGAAAGTTTCAGTTGAAGAGCATTTGAACTCTTTTAATGTAGCAACTGGAATCTTAGCAGTCCAATATGAGGACGTGGCTGTTAGGCTTTTTGTCCAAACTCTCACCGAAGGGGCAGTAGAATGGTTTAGCCAGCTGCAAGCAGGATCCATAACTGACTGGCAAATGATGAAAACCACTTTTGAAAAAAGATTCCAAAGCGCTGATGATAAACACATGTTACTGGCTCAACTCACACAAATGAAGAAGGAAATTCATGAGCCGATGAGGGATTATGTAGCAAGATATAATAAGATTATTCACAAAATTCCTCAAGCCAAGAGACCAACTACAGATAATCAGCGATGTTTCTTCGTAAATTCCATGCCACCTGACATAGGATTTCACCTTAGAAGAAGTAGGTTGGTGGACCTAGAGACTGCACAAAATGAGGCTATACAACTTGAAGATGATTTGATAACAGTTGGAAAATGGAGGAAAGATGTACAAACTCCTCGGGGACAATATCAGGCTTCTACATCATCTACCGATCCGATTGTTCAACGGCTTGTCAATGATATGATTTCTTTAAAGAGGCAGATACCTAAGCCTGGAAACTCTTATCCACAACCTTATCAGGATATAAGTAGGAGAACTTAAAATCAATATAACTATGGACGACCGTTGCAACTTCCTGTAGTTCCACAAAAATTACAGATAGAGGCACCTCCTGACAAAGGTGTCATGTGTTTATTTCATCTTACCACTGATCATGATGGGGTTTCATGTCTTGATATGATAAAACACGTTCAGATGCAAAACACAAAGGATGAATTAGGAGAGTTCACCGAAGCAAAAAGAATTCAAGAGGTACCTGGCGACTCTAGAACACTCTACCTCGAATATGAGTCAGATTCAGAAAAAGGTAGTAACATTTTGGTGACTCTTGAAGGTTCTTCATGTGTGATTCTAACAAGGAATCAACAAACCTCCCAGCCTTCTTTCTTTGTGAACCCTTCTAGAAGCAATTTCAAAGGCAAAGATCTCCCAGGTAATAGTTTTTCAAAGATTCTTGAGGTTAAGATTTTGCAAAGGAACCATGAAGATCATAAGAGCTCTTCCTCTTCTTCCTCCTTTGATATCATCAAGTTTTGTAAGGCCTCTATCATTCAACTTCCTACCACTGAGTATTTAAAGCTTAACCCAAAAGAGTTGGATAAACTGGTCAAATACGTTAAAGGAGATTCCTTTTCGGAGTCCCAAGTACATGGATGCATGGAAAATAATGATTTAGCTACTGCAGAAGGCTCTTCATCTATCACTTGCTCATTAGCTGATCTGGCAGGTCCTTGTGCTTTTCATGATACAAAGTCTAGGCTTGAGGTTGAGATTCCAAAACCTGAACCTTTCTATATTTCCCTTCTCTTGAATGGCCAAAAGTTAAGTAATTGCATAATTGATTCAGGGGCTTCAGACAATATAATGCCTTCTCCTGTGGCTAAATCTCTAGGTTTGACCCTCACTAAAATGTTTGGGAGATGTTTTTCAATGGATGGAAAATAGGTTCCTCTTATTGGTCAGGTAAAGGATGTACAGGCAGTGCTGGCAGCATGCCCAAACAAAAGAGTAAGATTAACTATACTAGTTGCTGATATTCCGGCGAGTTATGGAATGCTTCTGAGTAGGAGGTTTTGCAAAGATCTTGGAGGCAAAATCAAAATGGACTGGTCTGAAGCCATCATTCCCCTTGGAAATCAAAAAATTAAGCTTGAACCTAAGCCCAAGAATAAGTATACTATATTTCCCTCAGATAATCCCAAAGCCCGAATTCTGTTTCAAGAGTGTGAGTTTGGAAACTATCTTGTTCTTGCACCTGGTGAAAAAGAAATGGATGAGGCAGTTGATGAACTTGACGGGCTATGGTAGGTGGAGTTTGATGGAAGTTGCGCTAACTCCGGTTTAGGGGCAGGGGTGGTTTTGTTGTCACCAACTGGTAATATTTTTCCCTTTTCTTTCAAGTTGGATTTTAAGAACACTAATAATACTATTGAATATGAGGCACTATTATTGGGATTAAGTGAGGCTAAATGTAAAGGAATTAAGTTGCTTAAAGTCAAAGGTGATGCAGAGTTAATTGTTAGGCAGGTGAGGAATGTCTATATGGTTAAGAATGATAGGTTGAGGCATTACAGGAATAGAGTTTGGGATGAGTTAGAATTCTTTGATGCCTTCTCGATTGAAGCAATTCCGAGGGAGCAAAATAGTAGGGTAGATTCATTGGCCATGTCAGCCTCACTTTTATTACCACATCCAGATTTTAAAGATAACTCATATAAGATTGAAATGATCTATAGGCCCAGTGTTCCTGATAATGTAGATCATTGGTAGGTTTTTGATGCGGATGCACAGATCAAAGATTTCCTAGAATGTGCTCGATCATTTTCTCAGTCATATTTTGAAGGCTCTGAGAATGTTTGCAAAGAGTTCAGTCCAGACCTAGAGGTAGATCCTACAAATAGCTTTATTCAGCTCAAAGGTAACAAAATTACAAAGGGGTTAGTGATACTGGTGAGATTTTTCACCAGAGATGATACATTCATAGGTAACAAAGTTCCCAAGGATGACGGGAAAGGAAATTGTGAGATAATAAATTTGGGAGATGAAGTTAATCCAAAAGAAGTGACAATCGGCAAGTGTTGTTCTGTAGAGGAAAAGAGAGCACTTGGCATATTGCTTAAGGAATACATTGATGTTTTTGCTTGGTCTTATGATGACCTGAAGGAGTTTAGAAATGGACATTTTCAACATCAGATTCTGCTAAAGCCAGGCGCCTTTCCTTTTAGGCAAAAATTGAGGAATTTTAACCCCATTATGGCGGATGCAATTTCTAAGGAAGTTGAAAAAATGCTTAAAGCCCGAATCATATATCCAATCCACCATTCCACCTGGGTAGCTAACATTGTGCCCATAAGAAAGAAAAATGGGGAAATTCATATCTATGTTGATTTTTGAAATTTGAATCAAGCGAGCCTGAAGGACAACTATGGTTTACCAAATATGGATCACATTTTGTAGACAGTGTCTGGGTCAGAGATGATGTTGATGTTGGATGGTTTTTCTGGTTACAACCAGATTACTGTAGCAGAGCATGAGCAGCACAAGACAGCGTTCATCACTCCATGGGGAACATTCACATACAACCGCATGCCTTTTGGTTTAATAAATGCTGGAGCCACTTTTCAAAGGGCTATGGATTCCTCTTTCAAGGATTTCTGAGACAGAATAATTGTAATTTATCTAGATGACCTCACGGTGTTTTCAAAAAAAAGGACAGATCATTTTTGGGATTTGAGTGTAGTATTGCAGCATTGTCGTGAGCACGGGATTTCTTTGAATCCTAAGAAATTAGTTTTTTATGTCACAGAGGGAAAATTGTTAGGACACATTGTCTCAAAAGAGGGAGTCAAGATTGATCCCGAGAGAGTTAATGCAATTCAACGTCTTAGTTTACCCTCAAGCCAGACTGGAGTTAGATCATTCTTTGGTCAAGTGAATTTCTTAAGAAGATTTGTTCCAGAATTTGTTGAGACCAACAAACAAATTGTCGGCTTACTAAGTGAGCAACATCCTTTCAAGTTGACCAAAGAGGCCAGAAATGCTTTTGAAAGAATTAAGGGATCAGTTGTAAATGTGCCCACTCTTGTTAATCCAAATTTTATGAAGGACTTCATTTTGTATTGCTATGCGTCAAACCATACTATGTCTAGGATTCTGTTATAGTTGGATGAAAATGGGGCTGAATTGCCCATTGTGTTCATGAGTACTCTGCTCAAGAAGCATGAGCTTAAGTATTCACCTATGGAGAAGCATGCATATGCTGTTGTAAAAGCTGTGAAACAGTTTTGATACTATATCCTACATTCTCACTCTGTAGTTTTTGTCCCAGATTCAACCGTAAAAAGCATTTTGACTCAGCAGGAGGTTGGACTAAATAAGAGAGCAACTTGGGTGATGAAAATCCAAGAGTATGACTTAGACATTCACCTTATGTAGACAATTAAAGGACAGGGCTTATGCAGGTTGATAGCAGAAAATGAGGTGGAAACTGAAGCAAAGTTACCATTAACTCTTTTTGTTGGATTGCAGGATACTTGGTTCTCTGATGTGGCCTACTATTTAACTTATGGTAGCTACCCAAATCATCTGTCAGCTAAAGAACAAAGGAATTTAAAATTAAAAGCTACAAAGTATGTAATTTGGCAGGATGTTTTATACAAAAAGGGTTTAGATGGAACATATCTAAGGTGTGTAGATAAACCTCAATAGAAAAAGCTCCTGGAAGCCTATCATGGAGAGGTTTGTGGGGGACACTTCTCATCATCTGTTACTACTTTCAAAATTCTGAGGAATTGTTTTTATTGGCCCGGCATGTTTCAGGATGCCTATATTCATGTGAAAGAGTGTGAGAAATGTCAATTGTTTTCTGGAAAACCACATTTGGCAGCTCTGCCTCTAAGGCCTATAGTGATAGAGGAACCTTTCAAGCAGTGGGGCATTGATTTCATAGGCCTAATAAACCCTCATTCCAGTGTGGGTCACATGTATATTTTGATAGCAACTGACTACTTTACTAAGTGGGTAGAGGCCATTCCCACCAAAAAGGCGAATTCAGAGATTGTGTGTAGTTTTCTCAAGGATTACATACTAGTTTGTTTTGGTGTACCCCAGAAAATTGTAACAGATAATGCATCATATTTCTCCTCTGAAGAGTTGACTTTGTTTTTCTATGATCATCAGATTTCCCTCTCACATTCTTCTAATTATTTTCCATAGGGCAATGGTTTGGCGGAATCTAGCAATAAGAATTTGATAGCCATCATGAAAAAGTTAGTTGACGCGAGTGCTCGGAATTGGCATAAGAAGATATATGAGGCTTTGTGGGTGGATAGAACCACACCCAAGAGGGCCATTGGAATGACACCTTTTGAACTTGTGTATGGCGTAGGAGTGAAACTTTCTTTACAGCTGGAGTTATCAACAACCAAGCTGCAAACAGTAGCGGAAGATTCCTTCTTTCAAAATGCTTTGGAGAAAAGAATCATGTATCTAATAAAGTTAGAAGAAGAGAGAGAATTGCTGGTGGACAGGATTTCAGAACATCAGAGCTGAGTAAAGAGCATTTTCGACATGTGAGCTCGACCAAGAGGTTTGCTAGTAGGAGATGAGGTGCTGCTATGGGACAAAAGGAGAGAGTCCAAAGGTGCTCATGGTAAGTTTGATTCATTGTGGAAAGGCCCTTTCAGAATTTGCGAAGCAATAGGACAAAATGCATTCAGACTCAGCTACGCTGACGGAACGATCATGCCTTATACTTACAATGGGCAAGATCTCAAGCTCTATAAATTGTAAATCCTGTGTTTGAGTCGCTTGTACATAGTAGTCTAGGTGTTTTTGGTTGTGCCCCTAATCCTTTCCCCTATGTTTTATGTTCTGTGAAACCAGAGTCTATGAGTTGTTTGCATTTTCCTTTGAAAAATACAATCCCCAGTCAAAGCCAATGTTACCGCGTCATTTATTCCTCATGGCAAGAGTGGGTCATCTTTTCTTTTTTATGTTGGAGTCCTAGTTCATGCCATATTACCTTGGTTCAAGTCTTTAATGCATCCTCAAATCCTTTTTCTAGTCATTTAAGTCAGGTTCAGACAATTGATTGAACTCCTTCAACACGTCAAACTATTCTGAACTGGGTTCAACAGGTTCATTTAGGTTCAATAGGTTCCAAGGTGTTCAGAAAAAGTTTTTTGTACTAACATTTTCTCTAAGTGTTTTGCAGTGGCTCTTCCAAAAAGTTTTTCCTATTCAGTGATATAACATCTGTGTTGAACTTATTGAACTAAGTTCAAAGGGTTCAAATATGTTCAACATGTTCAACACAGCAAGTGGTCAACAGTTTGATGCGGTGTACATCTTGAACTACCTGAACACTCAAGAAGTAGGTTCAAGATGTTCATCTGGGTTCAATGTTGGTGGGTCCCATAGTTTCTAATGTTTTGGGAAGTGCATTCATTGCTAAATATGGAGAGGCAAAACCATATCTTAAAGTGATGTCATTCTTTGGCCTTTTCGAAGTAAGTGAATGTTTCAGGAACTGGCAGTTTCTTAAAGCACACTACCATGCATTCAATGCATGCGTGCGAAAGTCTAATCTACCAACCTGCCGCGTCTAGACCGAAATTGTGAAATCATTGCATTTAATGTATCTGTATCATTACCTTTCTCAATAAGGTATGAAAATCATTTGTGTTCTACAATTGTTACTTGCTGCTAGACTTTTGTTTATGTTATCCCTAGATAGGAGTCTTTCTTGCTGTTAGCCATCGTTCGATTATACAACTATGAAGGCGAGTCTTTCCTTATTTTCTCCAGTGTTTTCCCTTGCATTTTCTCTCATACTGAAGGTTTCACTGCAATCAAGTTTAGGTTTCTTGTTTTGAAGTTATGAAGTCCACTCTACATTTGTTTGGAAACGTCTTTAGCTTGGCATCCATAGAAGCCATAGTTAGTGATACTGACCTGAAAGGAGAGAACCTTGAAGATTTGAAAGAAAGGGTGTTCAAGGGTATTGATAAGTCCTTTTGTATAGAGATTTTGAGTAGTGAACTTTTAGAAGCCGCAGCCTTTCCTCAAGCAATTCCTTGTCCAGAGTTGGTTCGAGAGTGTATTGCTAGATATGACCCAGTATCTGAAACTATTAAGAGAGATAATGGCGAAACCCTTCTTTCCATTAACCGTGAGGTGATTGCTTCAGTTTTCAAGATACCAGATTATCAGTTTTCTAATTTCTCTCCTGCCTAGTCAATCAGTGAGTTCAATGCAGACAGAGCCGGAAACTGAAATAATCTAGCAAAATTCTGGTTGAAAGTCCCTCAAAGAGGTGGTACTAGGTTACCCAAAAATCCTAACAAGAACCACATGTTGCCACATATCCATGATGTGATGCTTCTGTTGCATTGAGCTAGAGGTTCTGTCGAAGCTTATAGCTTTGATGATTGGATTTATTGCTATGTGCAATTAGTTTTGGAAGGAAAACAATATTTGGATTGGACAGAGTTGATTGCTGATTCAATGAGAGAGCAGTTGAGTCTAGCCAAGCAGTTTCAACAAAACTTCTTCATGTCCTCATATCTCTTGTATTGTCTAGCTTGTGTTAAAGAGTTAACAGGTATACCAAAGCAGCCCACTAAGGAGGATGTTCCTGTGTATGAGTTTTATCCTATGCTACAAAAAGACAATGCCCTACAAGACTTTAGAAGGATACACAATGCATTCCTGGGTGATATGTGTCATGAACTGAAGGGTACAAAGGATAAATGGATTTCAGATGATGCACAAACCTTGATTAAGAAGTTCAGTAGTTTTTACATCCAGTTCCCACGCTTTTGCTATATACGGGTAGGAGGCTTTGAAGAGGAACCCTTCAAGCTTCCCCACTTATGTTCTGATTGTTTTGTTCTAGTAGAAGTATGCAGGCAACTGACCTTTGTGATCAAGAAGGCACAGCCTAAGGACAAGTGGGAAGGTCATTTTCCAATACAATTGGGAGTGTTGTCTTGTAATTCAATGTATGATGCACTAAGTATAGGAGCAGACCTTAGGAATTTTAATTTCTCTCTGTATTTTGAAAGGAAGGGGTTTGACAATAAGGGATTTTCTTGAAGCCTTGGCTTAATGTCTTATCTTCCCACGCCACAGTTAGAAGATTTCTGGGAAGACTGTACAGATGAACTTGAAGTTTTCAAAAGGGAAAACATGAGATTGGTGCTAGAACAGGTTGTCTCTTTGCAAATAAAGTTAGACATTAAAGGGCTTGAAGAGGATTATCTTGAATTGTTTGAACCAGGATATTTAGCCCATGCAGAGACTAAAATGCTCCCAATTAATTGGGATGAGGAGGAAAATGATGACATACAATTGAGGACCAAACGAGTTCTAGAAAGAACCGTGGCATGGGTGGCTAAAAGGAAAGCAATAAAGTCAAGTGCCAAGTCCCTTTCTGCAATAAATAATAAGGATCCTCTATCTTCACCAAAACATCCTTCTAACAGTGCTCATGTTTGTGCAGGTAAGGATACCAAGTCATCTCAGCTTAGATGCAAGTCTAGCCCAACTCTGGATTTCAGTACCCCTCAGCATACTTGATCACGTAGTGTCACCTAGAGGAAGATGAACCAGGTCAAGGATATGGGAGTAAAAGATGTTGTGCTTGAGGCTTAGATTTTTGAAATTGAAGATTTGGATGGTGAAGTTGCTTGTGCTCTAGACTCCCAAACAGTGACTGTGGCAATGACGCCACCACCAAAAATGATTGAAGGAACTACTCATTACGCTACGACCCCTAAATGGTTAGCAACCTTAGTGAACAAGAAAAGGAGCTTTCTTCCTATGACCATTCTGATTTAGGAAATGGTTGCTAAGTACTCCTAGAAGAATCCAAAGCCGAAAAGGTTCAAGACCACTGCTCACCTAAACAATGATGAAGAAATTGGAAAATGGATGGCCAGAATTGCCTCATACAAGCCAAAAGATGAAAACAAAGGGGTTGGTCCTGATGATTTTGAGATCAAAAAAGTAGAGTTGGGAAAGATGAGCAGAGATACAGATAACCATTTTTTCCAAGTGTCAGCAAAGAAAATGCTTACCTTCTCAAAGAAGGATGGATGGGAGAAAAGAGAACTTAAAAGACACATAAGTGTTTTGGCTCAGTTCATCAATAGTATCGGTTGCCTTGGAGCAATTCCAATATCCCATGCCACTGAGAATTTTGACCCAACTTCTCCAGAAAACAAGAAGTTGATGAACCAAGTTCAACGGGCTAAGAGCACCGCTAAAGCGATTGAGAAGTGTATTGAACAAATAATCAAAGATGGTGAAAAGTACATTATCGACTCCCAAAAATTGTGTGATGAAGTACAGAGCCTGATTTCTAAAATCCAAAACCAGCTTGTACCGTGGGAGAAAGAAGAGCACAAATGGCAAAATGTCCTGCCTCTATTCACCAAAATCGAAGAATATGGGACTACCATGTTTCTGATAGAACATTCAATTAAGCTGGTGGCTGATGAATGCCAACTTTCACACTGAAGAAAACTATCATGTGGTGAGTGCTTACCTTTCAGTCGGTGATTACGATGCAAGAACCTCTGTTTATGAACTCCAGGATTTGCAAAGTAGTATAGTCAAGGATAATAAAGTGGTTAATCTTGATCATCACTGAGAGTTAGGAATCTGTGGGTCAAGCACACAGGAAGCAATCAAATCTTTCCGGTTGAACATGGAGAAGATTAGAGTCAAGAGTAGCTTCACGCCGAAGGATATAACCAAGGTGGCTAGGATCGAATCTATGGTTTTCATTGGGAATGATCAGCTACCGAAACACTCAGAGAAGATGGTGCAACATAAGTGGAATAAAGAGGTGGCAAAGGAAAAACTCAATGCAATGAAAGTCCTGAGCCAATCCATGGTTCAATAACTCACAACTACTCATGATGCCCGTGAAGACAGAGAAGATGACAATGATGGAGTATGACATAATGCATCAATTTAGGACTAGCTTCCTTTATTTTTAAAACATTTTTCATAGTTATGCAAGAACTTTGGGACATCTGTCCCAAAATACTTTTCGTTGGTTTCGTAACTATTTTATCAGGGAGTGGTCAAGTTTTCAGGGAGACCGCCCCTGTTTAGACTATAAATTAAGTAAAACAGATGGTAGAAGGGTTAGATTTTAGTAGCTAATTTTGTGAACTTTGACTGAAGTTTTTATTTTGGTATTTTCTGTTCTTAATCAAAGGAGGAATCAGATAATTGGGATTTGTTTTGGAAAAAGATTAGCAGATGTATTTTTGTGCCTTTGTTGCATAAGGATATATATATATATGAAATCTGATCATATTGTTTTGGGGGAGAAGAAAGATCTATGTATTTTGAATCCGAATAGATAACATGTCTTTGCATGTGTTCATCCAATCAAGTAACAGTAATTGATCATTTCATTGCAGCATTTCATTATTCCTCTGATGTTCTTTCCTTTCAATGTGTTGTTTACTCTAGAAAAGATTCATGATTGAGGGCGGATTTATTTTCCTTGAATTTGTTCATCTTTTATTAGTTTAGGTGGAAGAAGTATATTGAACTTTGTTTCAGTTGTTGTAGTTACATGCTTTGAAAATTAAGGAAATAGATTTCATTGTCTATGAGACATGAGAAAAGTTGTAGCCTTTCATCCAAGAATGAAATAGGTGGCCTTACATGCTTTCTGGTTAAAAGCTTTCTTTCAGATATAAATAAAAATAAAACACATTTCATGAAAAAACAAGATAGGGAGCTGTACCTATGCAAAAATTCAGAGGGAAGTGATTTTAACAACACTTACCCAACTGTTCAGTGAATCATTTGTTCTTAGAATAAGTTAACAGAGTTTAAGATTAATCATTTAAAAACAAAGAGAAAATCTATTCACTAACAATGACATACCAATCATCTATGCAACTCCAGCTCATTGGCATCCTTCATTTAATAATGCTTTTATCCATCCAATGCATTTTGTTATTACTCGGTTGTTACTTGGTAACTACTAAACTTTTACTCGGTACACATTTTGCCTTCTTTAACCGATATCGATAACCTTAGGGTTTACCGACTAGCTTCATGTTCGGTAAAATAGAACAATATCAAACCTTTACTCATTCTATAGCTTGAAATCTTTTCTCCTTCTTGTTCAGTCTTCAAATACTCATATATAGGATATCAAAACAATCAAAACAACATAATCTCATCACTCTCTAACTTGGTAATAATTTCCCATTGAATAACTTCTTATTCCCCTTTATTTTAACATTCATTCTATGTAACTTACCAACATCTTTATACTTATCAAAACATACTCTTTAAAATATGGCAACATCATACTGAATTAGAAAATCGATTGCTTGGCATTAATGACAAAATAATATTATTAAGATAGTAATCATCCTTTCTCATTTATATCAACAATCTCCAACAACCTTCACAATATCCTATTACGAACAAACTTACTAAAATGTCAACAATCTCCCTTTGTGTAAATGCTAACAATCTCCCCTTTGGCATTGATGGCAAAACCAACTTTAATGGCAATACCAACTTGATTTATTTCAATTGATTAGGATTCGGATTGCTGTTTAAAATTCTCTTGAAATTTTCTTGAATTCTCCCCCAGTCATTAGTCTTCTCCCATCTGTCTTTACTAATTAGTCTTCTCCCCCTTTGACAACAATGCCAAAAAGTAAAACTAATTCATGATTTCTTCCCTTGTGAAGTAATTTCCTTGTAGTCTCATTCTTGATCAGAGCATCTTGTCTTCAATCTCTATTTCCTGCACAACTTTAGGCAACCTCCTAAAGTGTGTAAAGCAGCATCAACTCATAAATAGTTATCCTATAGATTCATAGAATTGATGCTTTCACAAAACTCTGTCAATGAGTACTAGATAGGGGTAGGACCCCTAACTTACTTCTAAGATACTCAAAAGTTTCCCTTGGTAGTGGCTTTGTGAAGATGTCTACTATTTGTTCCTTTGAATTGATATTTTCTAGCACAACTTTCTTCTCTTGAACTTCTTCTCTGAGATAATGATACTTTATAGAGATATGCTTTGTCTTAGAGTGCATTGTCGGATTCTTTGAAATGTTAAGGGCACTAGTATTATCACAAAATATAGTTACTGGCTCGGTAACTTTCTCATTCATACCTTCCAAGAGTTATTTGATCGATTCTATATTGGTACAATTCAATGCTACAGCGACATATTCAGCTTCAGCTGTTGACTATGAAATGCATCCTTGTTTCTTGCTAAGCCAACTTACTAGTCTGTCTCCCAAGAAGAAAGCTCCACCGCTTGTGCTTTTCTAGTCATCAATGTTTCTTGCTCAATCGGCATCAGTATAGACTTTTAAGTAAAAAATATTCCTCTTTTGATATACTAAGCCATAATCTTCAGTGCCTCTCAAGTATTTGAAAATTCTCTTGATTGTTGTCATATGGGTTTCTTTGGGATCCGCAGAAAATCTTGCAACTATACCTACTGCATGTGCTATATCCGGCCTATTGTGAACCACATATTGCAACTTTCCAATCATAGATCAGTAAAGTGTCTCATCAACAGATGCAGATTCATCACTCTTTCATAGTTTACAATCGGTAGTCATGGGAGTACTTATAGGTTTAGAATGCTCAGTTCCAAATTTCTTCAAGATTTCCTTTATATACTTGGATTGAGTAATGAAAATCTCATTTTTCATTTGTAGTATCTATAGACCTATAAAATACTCTATTTCACCAATTAATGACATCTCTAATTCTTTCCACATTTCATTTCTAAATTTTTTGCATAAAGAGTCATTTCCACAAAAAATAATATCATCAACAAATATGGTTGAAAGCAGTATTCCATTGTTTTCATCATTCTTCATATACATGTTGTTGTTTTCACTTGTCCTTATAAATCCAATCTTGATTAAGTAAGAGTGCAGTCTCTCATACCATGCTCTGGGTGCTTGCTTTAGACCATATAATGCTTTGTTCAACTTACATACCTTATCTTTATTCTTGTCTTCAATAAATCCTTCAAGTTGTTCAATATAAACTTCTTCTAGTATACCATTCAAAAATGCAAATTTAACATCCATTTGATATACCTTGAAATTTTTGTAAGTAGCATATGCCAACAATGTTCTCACTCCGTCAAGTCTTGCCATAGGTGAAAAAGTCTCACCATAATATATTCCTTCTTCTTGAGCATAACCTTTGTAAACTAGTCTTGCTTTATTCTGAATGACCTCTCCTTTTTCATTTAGCTTGTTTCTTAAAATCCACTTTGTACTGATTACATTTTTCTCTTTTGGTGTTGGGATCAGTGTCCATGTTTCATTCTTCTTGATTTGTTCAATCTCTTCTGTCATAGCATTTATCCAATCCTCATTACTAAATGCCTCTTTTACTATCCTCGGTTCAAATTCAGATATCAGACATGTGTTTTGTCTCAGTTTATTCCTTGTCATCACTGGATCATCCTTATCTCCTATAATTTGACTCGATGCATGATTTCTTCTGATATACTTGGCTAATATACAAACTCTTCATCACTCGATAGGCTCTATTTGTTCTTCTTCATCACTCGGTAACTGAGTATTTTCTTCATTTTCTTCATCAACTTTCTTGGTAGGACTTCTCAGTTGAACATATACAAACTCTTCATAATCTTCTAGTCCTTTGGAATTTCCTTCATCATTTCTTTCTGCAAATTCATCAATTTTCACATTTGCAGTTTCCACTATTTTGTTAGATGATTTGATCAGACATTTAAATGCTTTACTTCTAGAAGAATAACCAAGAAATGTTCCTTCCTCGCTTTTCTGATTAAACTTTCTATTTCTGTCATCTTTGTGAACATAACATCTACTTCCAAATATTTTGAAATAACTTACATTAGGTATCTTGTCATACTAGATTTCATATGGTGTCTTCAAAGTTCCTTTCTTTAGTTGTACTTGGATCAGGGTGTAAACTGCAGTGCTGATTGCTTCTCTCCAAAATGTTTGAGGTACCCTCTTTTCTATCATCAGGGTTCTAGCACAATCTACAATTGATCTATTTCTTCTTTCAGCTATCCCATTTTGCTTAGGTGTTCTCGGTGTAGATGCTTGTCTCTTTATTGCAAAATAGGTTAAATTCATTAGAAATGAATTTTCCTCCTCTATCAAATCTTAGACATTTCAACTATCTTCCTATTTCTTTTTCAACTCTAGCCTTATACCATTTGAACATTTGAAAGGCTTCTGATTTCTCTTTTAAAAACATAACTGACATTATCCTTGAGTAATCATCCACAAATAATATGAAGTATTTATTTCCATAATAACTTTGAACTTTCATAGGACCACAAAGATCAGTGTGCACAAGATCTAAAACTCCTTTAGAAGTGTAGGACTTACTTGTAAATCTTGACTTTATCATCTTACCCATCTGGCATCCTTGACATATTGCATTCTTAGGTTTTTCCAAGCTCGGTAGACCTCTCACTCGATGGTTCTTACTTATTTTGCTTAGGTTATCAAAATTTACATGACAAAACCTTTTATGCCATAACTAGGTATCTTCTATTTTAGCATACAGAAAATTGTTCCGAGTTGAGTCAAGATGAAATGTATTACCTTTTTTTTGTGTCGCAGTAGCAACCAACTTTCCATGTTTGTCATGAACTTAAACACTTCCTTTTTGAAATCCTATTCGGTATCCTATGTTGTTTAGTTGTGCTACACTCAACAAATTGTATTTCAAACCTTCAACCCAATATACATCATCACATTTAGCATTGTCAAGAAGTATTGTGGAACCTTGACCTTTCACTGGACAAGGTGCATCATTACCGAATCTTACATAGCCTCCATCATAATCTTCTAATTTAACAAACTTGAGTTTATCACTTGTCATGTGATGTGAGCATCCACTATCTATGATCCAAGAATTATTTTTATTTATGTGAGATATTAAGGCTTTTTCCTCATACCTTTCTTCATCTGATCCATCTTTGATAGCCACATAAAAAACTTTCTCTGTCTCAGTCCCATCAGATTTATCATCGTTGGATTCCTCATCAGCTACTAGGGATGTCTTTCTATCTCTGCTTTTGAAGTCTCAGTGTCCTCTATATTGGTTGTCTTTCTGTCTGTCACCTCGGTATTCTCTCTTTTCACTAGATTCTTTGTCAGGACAGTTAGAAGCCATATGTCCTATTCTATCATAGTTAAAACTTTTTAAAGGTAACTTTCATTTATACTTACCTTTGCCTCTCGGTAACCTTCTGGCTAATAATGCTTCAAACTCTTCTTGCTTTCTGATTTCCTCATATAGTTTGTGTACCTCTTCCATGTTTTTGCGAAATCTCTCACTTGCTCCATGGTGATTTCCTTCAGTATACTTGTACATTCTATCATTCTAATCATCGGATTCACCAATATGAAAAGAACTGAATGCAAATTCAACTTTATTTACCGAAGACCCATTGTTATCAAAATTGCTTAACTCAAATGCATGTAGCTTACCGATAGTAGCATCCAAAGAGACTGGCATGTTTGGTACAAACCTTAATTCATTGATTGCAGACTCGAATGGCATAAGCAGGTAGAAGTGTTATGAGCAACTTACTTGTTACATCCTTTTCTTCAATAGTTCCTCCTGCTCCTTTGATTTGATTGACAGTTTCCTTTAACCTTGAACTGTATTGGGTTATGTTCTCACCTTCATTCATTCTGATGGATTCAAGTTTTCCTCTTAGACTATCTACTTTTTCTCTCTGAACATGTTCATCACCACCATACACAGATATAAGCTTGTTCAACATGGCTTTGGCATCATTGCAGTCTTCTAGATCATTAAACTGTGAGTCGGTTAATGCTGATGTTATTTCAATCATTGCTTGAATATGTTCTTTATTTTCCTTTATCTCTTCCATTGTCATCGAGTAGGTGCTAGGTGCAATGTAATCATTCTCCAGATAATATGTTGCATATTCTCCAATTCTTGATAAGTGCAGCTTCATCATTTTCTGCCATGTGGAGAAACTTGACTTGTTTAGCTTTGTTGCATCCCTTTTATACATCTTTGGATCTTGCCTCAAGTACCTTTAAAAATTTTCTTCTGAAGTCCAAAGCTTTGATACCAATTGTTAGTTAAGATGAGAGGGGGGGTGAATCATAAAACTCACAATGCAATATATTCATCAGATTCATCCTCGGTAGCCTTACTGATATACAACTATGACTGTAAATCATTCAAACTCATAAACAGATACACTTAAGACATCATAACACATTTAACACCAGATTTAATGTGGAAACCCAAATAGGGAAAAACCACTATGGGATTTCGGACCCACTAAGAAATATACCCTTCTAGAGTATGCTCGGTTTAAAGCTAATCCAGTTATAGATTACATAAAGACATTGCTAGATGTGACCCGATTAGGGGATTTCCCTTGGACTTGTTAGAGTCTTGCACTTTGTTAGAAGTGACCTTGTCAAAGGATTTCAAACACTCTTTTAGGATGTTACCTTGCTAGAGGATTTACAAATAAGACTATTAGGTCCACTCGGTTAATAGATTTTCCGTCACTTACAAAATAAATAACAATATAAAATATATCTACAACTTCACATCTGAAATGCTAAATAAGACTCTATGTGCTCAAAATAATCTTGTCATAAGACTTATCTTACTGCTTGCTGGGCTTCTGAATCTATTCTTCAATCAGATCTTCAATCTTTTGTGCTCGATGATCACTACTATAGTATCACTATTCTTCTATTTGTCCACATACATTGTTCATCAACAATTTCTTATTTATAAACAATTCCTAACCGCTTAATCTCCTTGATCACATTTCCCATGATCAATCTTAGCCATCAGATCTTCAAACTTGACTAGGTTCATTGTATCCTTCGATCTGAAAATGTTTTATCTTGCCTTGTGACTTGTATTCCTCCCTTGGAACTTATGCTAGGTTATGACCATTCAATCTACGCTGTAGATCTATCTCCTATATTTTCGATGTCGTAGATCCTTAACAATCTTCTTGCATGACATACCAATCATCTATACAACTCTATCTCATTGGCATCCTTCATTTAATAATGCTATTATCCATCCAATGAATTTATTTATTACTTTGTTGTTACTCGGTAAATACTAAACTTCTACTCGGTAGACATTCTACCTTCTTTAACTGATATCGATAACCTTAGGGTTTATCGACTAGCTTCATGCTCAGTAACATAGAACAATATCAAACCTTTACTCATTCTATAGTTTGAAATCTTTTCTCCTTCTTATTTAGTCTTCGAATACTCATATATAGGATATTAAAACAATCAAAACAACATAATCTCATCACTGTCTAACTCGGTAATAGTTGCCCATTGAATAACTTATTATTCCCCTTTATTTTCACATTCATTCTGTGTCACTTACCAACATCTTTATACTTAACAAAACATACTCTTTAAGATATGGCAACATCATACTGAATCAAAAAATCAATTTCTTGACATCAATGACAAAATAATATTATTAAGACACTAATCATCCTTTCTCAATTATATCAACAATCTCCAACAACCTTCTCAATATCCTCATACCAACAAACTTACTGAAATGTCAACAATCTCCCTTTGTGTAAATGCTAACACCAGAAAGCTGTTGAAGCTAAAGATAATCTTCAGGAGAGTGAGGCTGGTGATAATTTAAATGAACCTATGGGATATGAGGTTGGCATTGAGGATTTGGGCATTGCCAACATGGATGGCCTTGGTCCCCCACTAGGCCCTCAAGATTTGAACACAACAAATGTGCAACTTGCCAAGAATTTTGAAGATGTCACCTCGAATAACTTTATGAAAAAATTGAATCCTATCATTAAGATGGCTTCTAAGCTTGATGTTGGGGTTGAGGGTGACAAAGTGTTTATTGTGGAAGGAACGGGTAAGGATAGGAAGTGTTGGCATTGACAAAAGCAGTCAATCCAGAGAACCAATATATGAGCTAAGACTTGTCATTGGTGTCTAACACTAACCAGTGGAGTGGTATTAGTAGAGTGGTGTCTTTGAATAAGAAAAGGTGATGAATTACAAACATATGGAAACAACATTGGAAACAGATGACCAAAATTTCAATCAGCTCAAGGAAAGATATACTGAGCCAATCAGTCTATCATTCAAGAAGATCAGTCATTCTGATAATGGAGAAATCACAAAAGGTGACTCAGGCAAGAAGACTTGAGGTTGTATGCAAATTGGAACCTCATTGGAAAATAGGGGAAGAGACTTGATTCTAGCACAATAAATTGGAAATCAAAGGATGAACCGGTAATATAGAAGTGCAGTGGCATACTGGTACACTGATATGAAAGAAGGAAGACAAGTGATCACTATAAATCTCAAAGTGGTGATCAGTTATTTAGTTGCAGTGGCAAAAGGTGAATTGGTGAGCTTACGTCTACACCAAATCACAAGTTGGTAAGGTCAACTTGAGTTATCATGCAGTCAAGCATGATTACTTATGGATTTTTTGGTTGGCACTTAATTAAAAGAACACGACCCAGAAGTTACTATCTTTGGGAGATGTGGTGGTAGAATTTGTTGAGCACTTGGTGGAATTGTTGTAAGGCACTCAGAGAAAGAGTGGGAGATTTTGAATTTGAAATCTTCTGAAATCTATGATTGCTTTGATTGAGGGAACACCTGAAGGTGTCGGCAGAAAATGTATAAAGTATTTATGAGTTCATTCAAAAATACTTGATCGTAAAATTTGCAAAAAGAAGATCTTGTAGAAGGTGATCCAAAGTGAAGAGAAGAGAAAGAGGAAGTGCTAAAAGGATTTAGTGGAGTAGAGGGTGTTTGAGGTAGACCAATAGAGTGTAGAGCCAAGAGAAAGAGAATCGACAGAGTGTAGAGCCGAAGGTCAGAGGACCGATAGAGTGCAAAGCTGAGGGACAAAGGACCGGCTGAGTGAAGAGCCGAAGGTATAAGAAGAAAATCAGTGTTGTGCAAAGGAGACACACCAGTGTGGATAGAGTGTGATTCTCATTGAGATCTAATCAAGCTATCAGTAGCTAATTTAGGAGATCATCCATTTATTTCTTTCTAACCATTGCAACTTAAATCCCTTAACCGAGTGGACTTTAATAGGCCCCTTTTGTAAAATCCCTTAACTGGGTAACATCTTAATTGATGTTCTTAAGTCCTTTAATCAAGCTACCTTTAATAGGGTAAAGGCACTAACCAGCCTTAAATAAAATCCCTTAACCGGGTGGCATCTAACAGTGTCTTTGTAATCTCCTAATAGGGATGGTTCCTCACCAGGCATACTCTAGAAGAGTACAAATTTTGTGAGTTCCTACTCAAACCATTGTTTTCTCCCATTTGGGTTTCCACAAGATAAATCTTGGTGTCACTGTCAACTTTTCATGCATGCATATTCTACTTCAGTGATTAAGTATATTGATGAATATTAAATAAATGCATATTAGAGTTAAAAGTTTTAATTGTGAAAAATTGATCAAGTGTTGATTCACCCCTCCCCTCTCAGCACCAATTAGGACTAACAATTGGTATTAGAGCTCCACGTCCTTAGAATCAAAAGAAGATTAATCAACTTAAGGAAAGATCCAAGATGATGTGAAAGGAGGGTCCTAAGTTCTCTAAGGAGAATTATACCTTATGGTGTGGAAGAATGAAACTTTATCTAAGATCCCTAGGAGAAAAATACTGGAATCGTGTAATCATAGAGTACATTGAACCTTCAAGGACTCTTACTCTAGATCAGATCAAGGAAAGGCAAGATAACACTGCTCCTATGGATCATATTGTTAGCACTCTTTCTGATAATGAATTTGCTGAGGTTCAAGATTTGAAAACAACTTTTCATATATGTAATAAGATGAAGGCAGTCTATAGGGGAGATCCTCATGTCCAAAAGGCCAAAGTAGATAGCCTGAGAGGAAAATATGATGAGATGAGAATGCAAGAAGGAGAAAACATAGAGTAGTATAGCAAGAGAATAAATTATGTACTAAACTCCATTAAAAGTGGTGGAGGAAAGATTGAGGAGGATGATGTGGTTAGAAAAATCCTGAGAACCTTGCTACCACAATATGCCATAAGGGTCTCGGCTATCCAGGAACTCAGATCCTTGGGAATAGTTAATGTATCTCTTGACTCACTGATTGGTAAGTTGACTACTTTTGAACTGAACAATTATGAGAACAAAGTACCAAAGATTGATGTTTCTTTCAAAGCCTCCATGATGCATGCACCAACAAGGAGAAGGAAAGAAACTGGAAGTAGTTCTACCACTAGAACCAGTCATTCCCATGAAAGTGACAATTTATTATTTGAGGAATAGGAGAAAGATGAAATTGAAGCTCTATTGGAAAGAAGATTGCCAAGAGGAAAAGGAAAGTATAAAGGTAAATTACCCTTAAAGTGCTCATCTTGTAATAAGATAGGTCATATTGCTTCAAGATGTCATGATAATGATAGAGACATTAAGGATAATTTCAGAAGCTATAGGGACAAGAGCAAGAAGGAATGTTATCTTGCAGAAGAAGGAGTCACTGATGAATAACCAGAAGGATCTAATGGAGATGAAATTACATTTGTGGTAGTCAAGGAGGATAGCACAGAGGAAGGAGATATGGCACTGATTTATAGTACAAACCAATGTGGAGAATGGGTGATTGATAGTGGTTGCACTCACCACATGACTGGTGATGGAAACAAGTTCCTCAGTATGGAGGATTGCAATGGAGGAACTGTGAGATTTGGAAATGATGCTCCTTGTGCAGTAAAAGGTGAGGGATCTATAGCCCTGAATGATAAAACAAATAGTGATGATGTCTACTGGGTAGAAGGGTTAAAATATAGTTTAGTAAGTGTTTCACAACTTAACAATAAGGGTTATCAGTTAGAATTCAATGAAGGAATATGCAAAATAAATGACAAATCAGGAAGTCCAATTGCTACCGGTAAACAGTCAAGAGGCAATCTGTTACACCTAGACACCACCATAGGTAGTTTTCTAATGGCTAAGGTAGAAGACAGTTGCTTGTGGCACAAAAGACTGTGTCATGTTAACTTTGATAGCATAGCAAAAGTCAGTAAGACAAAATCTGTCAGAGGTATGCCTAATATAGTGAAACCTGAAAAATGCTATGTGCAAAGAATGTCAACTAGGAAAGTTGACTGGGTCTAGTTTCAGTAGTAAATTCTTTTCATCTAGAAATGTGTTGGACTTAGTTCATATAGACCTATGCGGTCCTATGAGAACCAAGATTTTCTATGGAGATTGGTATTTTATGTTGTTTGTGGATGACTTCTCAAGAATGATGTGGGCTGTATTTTTGAAAGAAAAATATGAAGCCTTTCACATATTTAAAGTTTTTAAAGTTCTAGTAGAGAGAGGAACTAGTAAGAATCTGACTGTCTGAGATCAGATAGAGGAGGAGAATTCACCTCTCAAGAGTTCATGTATTACTGCGAGGAATAGGGGATTATGAGATAAATGTCTGCACCCAGAACACCTCAGTAGAATGGGGTTGCTGAAAAAAGAAACAGAACTCTTATTGATTGTGCAAGGACTTTGAAGATACAGAAGGACATTCTACATATTTTCTAGAGAGAAGCAATAAGCACCGTTGTATATACCTTGAACCAGATAATAAAACTCCCTATGAATTATGGTGTGGATACTCACCTAATGTTTGTTATTTCAAAGTATTTGGAAGCAGGTGCTATATCAAGGGGGATGAGTATACTAGAAAATTTGATCCCAAGAGTGATGAAGGAATCTTCTTAGGTTACTCCACAAAGAGTAAGGCATACCAATTTTTGAACAAAAGGACCGACAAGATTGTGGAAAGTGCAAATGTCAAGGTAGATGAGTACTCTAAGAAAAATGAACAAGATAGAAAAAGTGAACCAGAGGACTATAAAGGGTTTGAGTACAATGTATTGATGGAACCTGCTAAAGAAGATCTTGTTGAAGTGGCAAAAGAAGAGGCTTGTGAAGTAGAACCTGCACAATTGGTAGAAGAAGCTCCAAGAAGTGAACCGATATTCACCAAGTATGTCATAAACAATCACTCTGCAAAAAATATCATCGGTGACAAAGATGCATGAGTTCTAACCAGAAGAAGAGCGAGAGAGAATGGTTGTATGCTCTCCATAATTGAGCCCAAAACAGAAAAGGAGGCTCTAAAAGATGATGAATGGGTCAAATTCATGGAAGCAAAACTAGAGCAAATTGAGAAAAATGAAACATGAACCCTAGTGCCCAGACTAGAAAACAAAAATGTGATAGGCACTAAATGGGTGTTCAGAAACAAAATGGACGAGACTGGTAAAGTGATAAGAAATAAAGCAAGATTAGTCTGCAAGGGCTATGCTCAAGAAGAAGGTTTGGACTATGGAGAAACCTTCACACTGGTGGCCAAGCTGGAAGGGGTCAGAATTTTGCTGGCCTATGCTTCTTACAAAAATTTTAAAGTTTATCAAATGGATGTCAAATTGGCATTCTTAAATGGTGTGTCAGAGGAAGAAGTATACATAGAGAAACTGGAAGGTTTTGCATCTGAAGATGGAAGAAATATGGTCTGCAGGTTGCCAAAAGGCTCTATATGGGCTGAAACAAGCACTAAGAGCTTGGTATGAGAGGCAGCACTCATATCTGCTAAGAATAGGGTTCAAAAGAACCAGTGATAATAGTAACCTGTATCTAAAGAGTGGAACTGAATGAAAACATATAATTGTTGAGATCTTTGTAGATGACATCATCTTTAGGGGAGATGATGAGATGAGCATAAGCTTTATAGAACAAATGAAGCAAGAATTTGAGATGTCCATGATTGGCGTGATAAATTTTTGTATTGGCCTACAAGTCTCGCAGCTAAAGAATGGAATCTTCATCAATCAGACTAAGTACATAAGGGAAATTATGAAAACTTTTGGAATGAAAGAGTGCAAACCTGTTGGAACTCCAATGATTACAGGTTGCAATCTCTCTAAATATGATGAGGCTAAAGAATTGAATGGGATACTTTACTGGTCCATGATTGGTAAGTTGTAGTATGCAGTACATAGTAGACTGGACATAGCACAAGTTGTTGGCTTGGTTGCTAGATTTTTTGCAAATCCAAAAGAGACTCACATGGTGGTATTCAAAATAATATTTAGATACCTCAAGGGGACTGATGAGTATGGTCTCTGGTATCCACATAAGGGAGAATTTAGCTTAAGTGTCTTCACTTATTTAGATTGGGCAGGGAATATTGATGATAGAAAGAGCACTAGTGGTGGTGCATTCTTTCTCAAAGATAGGATTGTATCTTGGACAAGCAAGAAACAAAATTACCTATCTCAATCCACAACTGAGGCTGAGTATGTAGCTATTGCAATCAACTACACACAGATAGTTTGGATCAAGCAACTATTGGAAGGTATCCAAGAAAAGGTGACTGGACCAGTAGTGATTCATTGTGACAACACCAATGCCATTGACATATCCAAGAATCCGGTGATGCATTACAAAATGAATGATATAGCCATCAAATAACACTATCTAAGGGAACAAGTTCAAGAAAAGGAAGTGATGTTGGAGTATATACCAACAAAAGAGTAGGTGGTTGATATCTTCACCAAGCCACTATAGAAGGACACCTTTGACTATCTCAGAGGTAAGTTGGGGGTTATGCCCCTACTTGCAATAAAGTAAGCAAAAAGGGCTCTATATCAGTCTGGTATGATTTCAAAAAAAAAATTCTAAGACTAGATTGATAAGTGTGGACTACTCCGGTTAGGGGGAGCAGTCTTAAGTGTACTAGAATGAATCTTTGGCATTGTTTTCAAAGGGGGAGATATGATTATAGTGATTGATTTGAAGTTGTTGTATCAGAGTATTACCAGTGATAGGGGGAGATATTCTTTACTCGGGGCAGAAGTAATGACCGAACCTATATGGAAATGAAGGAAGAACATGCAACTGATAAGACAGATTCTGAAGTGTTGTCATCAATGCCAAAGGGGGAGATTGTTGGCATTGACAAAATTGGTCAATCCAGAGAACTGGTATATGAGCTAATACTTGTCATTGATGTCTAACACTAACCAGTGGAGTGGTATCAGTAGAGTGGTGTCTTTTAGTAAGCAAAGGTGATGACTTACAAAAATATGGAAACAACATTGGAAACAGATGACCAAAAGTTCAATCATCTCAAGGAAAGATAGACTAAGCCAATCAGTTTGTCATTCAAGAAGATCGGTCATTCTAATAATGGTGAAGTCACAAAAGGTGACTCGGGCAAGAAGACTTGAGGTTGTATGCAAACTGGAACCTTATTGGCAAACAGGGGAAGAGACTTGATGCTAGCACAACAAACCAACAATCAAAGGACAAACCGGTAATATAGAAGTGTAGTGGCATACCGGTACACCGGTATGATAGAAGGAAGATAGGTGATCACCATAAATCTTAGAGCGGTGATCGGTTATTCAGTTGTGGTGGCAAAAGGTGACTTGGTGAGCTTATGTCTATGCCAAATCACAAGTTGGTAAGGTCCACTTCAGTTTTCTTGTAGTCAAGCATGATTACCTACAGATTTTTTGGTTTGCACTTAATTAAAAGAACATGACCCAAAAGTTACTATCTTTGGGAGGTGTGGCTGAATTTGTTGAACACTTGGCAGAATTGTTATAAGGTGCACAAAGAAAGAGGGAGATTTTGAATTTGAAATCTTCCAAAATTTGTGATTGCTTTGATTGAGGGAACACCTGAAGGTGTCGGCAAAAAATGTATAAAGTATTTATGAGTTCATTCAAAAAGACTTGATCATAAAATCTGCTAAAAGCAGATCTTGTAGAAGGCAATCCAAAGTGAAGAGAAAAGAGAGAGGAAGTGCTAAAAGGATTTAGCAGAGCAGAGGGTGTTTGAGGTAGACCAATAGAGTGCAGAGCCAAGAGACAAAGAATGCAAAACCAAAGGTTAGAGGATCAGCAGAGTGCAGAGCTGAGGGATAGAGGACCGGCTAAGTGAAGAGTCGAAGGTGTAAGAAGAAAACTGGTGTTGTATAGAGAAAACACAATCGGTGTGGATAGAGTGTGATTCTCATTGAGATCTGATCAAGCTATTAGTAGCTAATTCAATAGATCATCCATTTTTTGCTTTCTAACCATTGGAACTTAAATCCCTTAACCAAGTGGACTTTAATAGGTCCCTTTTGTAAAATCCCTTAACCGGGTGACATCTTAATTGATGTTCTTAAGTCCTTTAATCAAGCTACCTATAACATGGTAAAGGCACTAACTAGCCTTAAATAAAATCCCTTAACCGAGTGGCACCTAACAGTGTCTTTGTAATCTCCTAACAGGGATGGTTCCTCGTCAGGCGTACTCTAGAAGAGTATAATTTTTGTGAGTTCCTACTCACACCATGGTCTTCTCCCATTTGGGTTTCCACGAGATAAATCTAGGTGTCACTATCAAATTTTCATGCATGCATATTCTACTTCAGTGATTAAGTATATTGATGAATATTAAATAAATGCATATTAGAGTTAAAAGTTTTAATTGTGAAAAATTGGTCAAGTGTTGATTCACCCCTCCCCTCTCAGCACCGGTTGGGACTAACAGGAAGAGTGACAAGAAAAAGAGGAAGAAGAAAAAAGAAAAGGGTTTCTCTCTTATGGATGAGGAACAATAAGAAATGTGAAAGGAAGAGAAAGCAAAGCCCACTAACCACCCCAGGAAGGATGAGTTTCAAGCCCTCAAATACAAATTTTGTGTGTTGAGGAATCGCCTTGAGATTTTTGGAGGGGATAAGGAAATATTGAAGCTAAAAGAGGAAACTAGGGAGATGAGAGATGAATTTTAGATGGGATGCTAGGGACAAACAACTCATCAACATCAACAAATTTTGCATCTGTGTCATGCATATCTCGTCGATGATGCTTTGTCTCCTTTGAGACATGACTACTGAAGAAGAGGCAAACAAACAAGCTTGGAAGGAACTCTGCAAGTTCCTTTCTAGCGATTGGGGTAATGTCATAGAAATGGTTGGGATCTGTAAACCAGCCCCTAGGTCTTAGTCTATTTGTCTTTGGATTGTTGTCCGTTTTAATTCTATGGACTTATGTGGTATACCCCTGATGGTATATTTTATTTTTGTTGAACTCTCACTGCAAGTTTTGTTTTTGTGATGTTTAGGTGTTGTTAATGTGTTGTTGATAGTATTTGACTATGTTAAGGGCCAGTGCATTGGTTAACATTTCTTTACTAATAAAAAACAAAATATATGTTATTATAGGGAGGGGAATACCATTATTTAGTTTTCTACATGCATTAGTATGGTCAAGTCATCAAGAATATTTTCCACTCTCAATAACCATTCTCTCTTCATTTTGTTCTATTGCAAGATGAGTATTACAATTAAGAAAGATGGTCAAATCAAGGTAAGGAAATCTGTTGAACTCTAGCTAACTAGATGCACATTGATCATGTGGTTAAGAGGAGGTGGAATGTGAATAAAATGGCTAAACCCAACCTTGAACATTCAACCTCTTATTTTTTTAATAGGCTTGGGAACCACGTACTTGAAAACTATGATCTTTCTCAATAAATTGACTACATCTATGTCAATATCTATGAAGACTAGCCCCTTATGGATACATAACAACCCTACGTAAAGTGTTCCCTAATAATTTAAAAATACTTGAAAGATGACCCACTTCTAATAATTTTTATTTCATTACTAAATAATAACACAAAGTCCTACATTAAGACAATTATTTTTTCACATCTTTTAAAATCCTAAGAGAACTATTTAATTTACATATTAATTTATCCACTTTTGATTTTTTTGTTTTATGTTCATTGTTAATCTAGTTTACAATTCTCTTTAATGATTAATCTTAATGAAAACTATAGAAATTTTTCTAACTTTGAAACTATATTATAAGATATAGTATTGTTTATAATGGATGTATTTTTGTGTGTAAATAGATTAAAATATAAGGTATAAATATAATATAATAACTAAGGTTTAAAATGGTAAGAATAGTATTTTTAATAATTTTAATATTTATATAATGGTTAGTGTAGAAATAGTATATTTTTATATAAAAGTTAAAAAATTATATTGAATTTTTATTAACTTTTTTTTCTAAGTTTTTCAAATTTCATGTCTTTTATCTTAATTTAAAATTGTATCATTATATTAAATTTGGTTTAATTTAATAATATAAAAAAATTATAATTATATTCTGATTATTAAATTTTTTATTCAATTCTCATCAATTACCAATTTAATCTATCAAGCATTTTTCATCTAGCTTAAAAGTAGACTTCGTAACTTCTCTAATCACTATGATGGTAACAACTCTATGCCACCACTTATGCTTATATTCAAAGGTGGTAATACCCCAATGTTAAGGTGGCCGTCCTTAAACGTGGACCTAAACCTCAAGAATTCATTCACGTTGAACCTGCCTAATATCCCCTTTTTGAAATTATAGGATTCATAAAAAGTAAACCAATAATAGAGAGAAGTTAATCATTTTCCTCTTGTATGAAATATTTGATCTTTCTTTTAAATCATGACTATTAATTAATATTATACTTTTAAATCTATCCAATTACACTAGTATGATAACAACACATCTACTCAATTGTTGGTTACATACCAATCATTAATGTAAAAACACACACAAATTCACATAGGGCTCATATCATTCCATAATCTTAGTTTCACAGTGATTGGCCCAAGAATATATCACCTATACATAGGGTAACTAGCTCATACACACATCAAAAGTATAAAAATTACTAGCTCATACATGTCAAAATTATAAAAATTACTAGCTCATACACACATCACAAACTATATAATGGTGACTAGCTCATAGACACACACATACCTAGTGTGAATGATCCACACATACATCACCTATTCACTTGAAGGTTAATTGGCACAATGAAAGAGGATGCAAGCTATTATATGAATCATCTCACTACCTAATTCCCTAAAACATAAGCTTGTAAGTAAATCTCGTGTAGAATTTAAGGAATGCCAATGTATCCCATACTACATTATGGGTCTTATCATTTTCCAATCCATTATTTCCCATATTACCTAATGTCCTCACTTGCAAGGGAATAAGTATGACAATATGCACCATACTAAAGATTGGTAATAAAATTGTCATAAATCATTAATCATCTAGATCATCAAACCTATTGAGAATTAAGGTTTCTCAACCTTTACAATTTTTTAGCATTGTTTTAATTAATTATATTTGTTTATTTTCCTTGAATGTAAATTTGTATACATATTCTAATTTTTCATCTTGTGGGAGTTAGCATGATGATGTGTCTTCCTATTGAGAAGTTGACATGGATATTTTTGTCCTCACATGATGATTAAGGCATCCCATTTGAGGTGTTATTATTCTAGCCATGTGTCAACATCTTGTTAAATGTGTAAGAGGTTATAATGACTTATGACTAATGAAATATTCTATGACATGTAAGAGACAACATTAGAAAAACATTTTATGAAATTTCATGATGCATATAAGTTTCACGAAGCATCTTTTTATGCAGATTTTGGGTGCCAAAGTGGAGTTATGAAAAGTTGTAAGAAAACTAGCTATTTTTAGTCAGTTATGACATATTCTCTTATAGTTGTAAGTTTTGCAAGTTATGGAATAATACATGATAGATATAAGATGTGTAAGGCCATCTGTCATAACATATTTTTAGTCAATTCTAGGCATCCAAGCTTGAGATATATGTTATGAAACTTGTAAGGTTTGTAAAGGAATATTGTATGAATATATTTTTTGCATGTAAAAGGTGTGGGAAAGTATACTATGTAAATTTGGATGCCCATGCCTTGTTCCTTCCTCTAGAAACTTCCCAAAAGCTTGTATAATATTTGTAGGTAAGGTGCTTGAGGAGTGATATTCATAGATTAATTTGTAGGTACTATCATGTCATTGATATTTCTCTAGAATTGTCAAGTGCTAAACTCCTAAAATAATATAACTCTGGAAGTGTATTCTAACCTTTATTGCTCATATATTAATTCATTGGATTGTCCTTTAAAGTGTGAATTTTTTCTTCTAAAATGGTTTTCCCCAAGTATACCAATGTTATGGTATAATTTCTATATTTTTATATTGTGTATCTTCTTATTGTAATTGATAATGAATTAAAAATTTGTAATATATCCTCTACTTCTATTGGTGTAGGAAGTGTTTTTGCATAGCTTGCTTCCTTTTAGTTGGTATTGAAGCCTAACCAATTTTTGTCTGATTGTTGGGTAGAGAATTTTTTTAACTAATTTTCATTTGAGTGGGAGCTTTTTGTAGAGTATATTATTTCAAGAAGGAGATGGTTGGCACATTTAGAAGAATATAAGTGGATAATTTTAATAGTAACAAATTTGAGTTGTGGAAACTTAAGATGATTGATATGCTCATAGATCAAGAACTATGGGTTGTAATATCTAGTACAAAATCTACCAACATGTCTCTTAATAAAATTGGGATCTAATGGATCAAAAGTCCAAGGGTCTCATAAGGCTCTATTTGGTGGACTCCATTTTGTTGAGTGTTCATGAAGAGACCATTGCACAAAACATATGGAAGAGGCTTGGAGATGTTTATTAGGCTAAATCCTTATGGAACAAGTTATTCCTAAGGAATAATTTTTACTCTCTATGAATGCAAAATGGAGGATGTGAAATTGATCATTTAAATGCATTTAATATAGTAGTTTCCTAGTTGAATTTGATGGGAGCGAAATGGAGGAGGATTGTTGCATGGCATTACTTTGTTTTTTCTAGATTCATGGGACTACCTTGTGATGGTCAATGGGAGTTCCACCATAATTTTTAAGATGCATGAGGTGGTTACATCATTAGTATCAAAAGATATGTAAATAAAAACTTTTGAAATGTCTAATGAGACTCTTGCAATTCATGATAGATTGAAATAGAAAGACATACAGAAGAACAAGAAGTATGAAAAAGAAAGATTTGGATCTAATGGGAGATCTATGCATCCTAGAAATTACAAGGTGAAATGTTGGAAGTATGACAAAATATATCATTTTAGAAAAAAAAATTATGAGACAAAGAAGAAAAGGAAGAATTTGTCAAATTTAAATAAATCCTCTTAGGATAATGATGAAGATTTTTTCATAGCCTTACCAACACATGCATATGAGGATGTGTGGTTGATAGATTCATGGGCATCTTAACACATGACCTCACATAGGGGTTGGCTCATATATTATAAATAATGTGATAGCGAAAGGTGAAAATTCTTATTTAAGGATCATAAATCAAGTAAAATTCTTGATCTGATTCCCTGATGGATGAATGAAGGAGATCAATGATGTTCTATATGCCCCTATTTTCTTCTAAAAAAAAAATCTTATCTATAACTAAATTGAATGATATGGGTGTGCAAGTTGTTTTCTAGAATGAAGGATTTAAGATGACTAGAGGAGTCATGGTTTTGGCAAAGGGTATTTGGATTCACTCTATCTTCAAGTTGGATGCATGCACAATCTAGTGCAATGTTGTGTCACCAAATACTTGGTCATATTGGTGAAAAGGGTCTTAGAGCCTTAAAAAATAAATGCCTCATTGTGAGGCTTCATGATTGTAATCTTGAGTTTATTTTTCCAACATGTTGCATATGGAAAGAAAAACTATGTTATGTTTTATTCTAGTTGTCACAATTTTTGGGGGGTGTTAAAGTTGATACATTCTGTTGTTTTTGGTCCTATTAATGTTCCTTCAATACCTAAATCTATTTATTTTGTATCATTCATTGATGACTATAGAAGAAAGATATGGGTTTATTTCCTTAGGATAATTTTTGAAGTCTTTAGTTAGTTTAAAGAGATTAAAGCTTTTATTGAAAATCAGACTGGTAAAAAGATTAAGTTTTTTATGACTAATAATGGTGGTTAGTTTTGTTTCATATAATTTTATAAGTTCTATAAAGAACATGGGGTTGAGAGGCATAAAACAAATCAATATATGCCTTAAACAAATATATTTTTAGAGAGAGTGAACATCATTGTTGATGGAGAGGGATAGGAGTATGCTAAGTGGAGTAGCCTAAAATAAAACCTTTGGGCTAAAGTTGTTGCCAATTTTCGCTATCTTGTTAATAGTTCCCCTACATCAAGTGTTATTGAGAAGACATCTATGGAGATGTGGTCAAGGAAAAATATATCATCAAGACATCTTTAAGGATTTGGTTGTGATGCATATTCACACGTGCCAATAGATCAAAATAAAAATTTGGAGAACAAGGTAGTGAAGTGTATCTTTATTTGTTGTCGTTTTGGTCTAAAAGTATACAAGCTTTAGGATCTAGTGGTAGAAAAAGGCTTCTATGGTAGAAGTATTATTTTCAAAGAGATGAAGCCTTATTCTCTTGTTTTACAACTATAGAAGTAAAAGAAGGATGTGGTTCATCTTATTCCTACCCTTGAGAAAGAGGAATCAAAAACTCTAGTTGGATCTGATGATGAGGATTCTTATCAAGTGAATCTAAAAGTTTAGAAGAAAAACAAGAATCTCAACCTGAACCATTGAGGAGGTCCATTCATGTTAAGAAACAACTTGAAATTCTTGGTAATTCATCACATGATTCTAGTTGCATTTTTTCCTTGACTCCTAAGATTGATGAGCCTAGAATTGTGAAGGAGGTATGGGTATGAAAGATCTAAATTATTGGAACGTAGCCATGAAAAAAGAGACGGTTGTATTAAAGAAAATAATACATGGGATCTCGTAAGTTTTCCTAAAGGACATAAACCTATTGGATAAAAATGAGTGTTAAAAAAAAAAAAATTTGGTTTATATGGAAGTGTTGAGAAGAATAAAGAAAGGTTGGTCACAAAGGGTATTCCTTAATTGAGGGAACGGATTGTGGTGAGATTTTCTCGATTGCATTTCTAAGCTAACATTTATTACAATTTTATTCTCACTAGTGATTTTGAAGTTGAGAAAATGAATGGAAGATAGATTCCATTAATGGTGATCTAGAGGGAAAGTTTTATGTCACACCCAAAGCACTGAATTGAAAAGGTAAAGAAATTTTAGTTTAAAAATAAATAAAAAATGTGTATGGTTTAAAACAATCTCCTACGATGTGGTGCCCAAAATTCGATGCCTTTATGTTAAATTTTGGATTTCTAAGATTGAAATCAATTATTGTGTTCATTAAAATAAAGATAATGATCACATTCACACTATAAAATTGTATTTTGATGATATGTTGTTCATTGAGAATGGAAAAAAAGTATGATTTTTTATTTGAAGTCTCATTTGTCAATACGATTTGAAATCAAAGATTTATCTAGGCATCCAAGTAAATCTTAGAGATGGAAATTAGAAGAGACATAGATAATAGAAAACTTTTGGTAAGCCAAATTAAGTATGTAAATACTATGTTAGAGAGATTGAACATGACAAATTCTAGAGCATTGTGTGTGTTGGGGCTTCAAATTTCCAAATAATTTCAAGCACCCTACTATTAAAAATGGTGGTAACTTCATGGAAATGACACATAATGGATGATTAATGATTTGAACAACTAGAGTAAAGGAGGATATGTATAAATTAATTCCAATGGACCCCATGAAAGACTAGTGTTTTTATCTGTAGAAAAGATGATATGCACAAAGAATTAAAATGAATGAAACATGAAAATATAAGAAATACCCATTTCAGAAAATCAAGTTTCCAAGCTCCAGTAAAAATATTATATCTGTAAAATGTATTTTTGGTTGTAGACCATACAGAAGACCGTAAGAAGGCTTAAAAGCTTGTTATCTCGACTTGCATGAAAGAAGATGTTGACATGGAATGGGAATGTATGCAAATATCAAATTTGATGAAGACCCATTTTAGAAGTGGATGTTTCCTACCACCACAAAAAAATCTAGATTTTTATTTGAAGTTTAAGGTTGCCGACCAAACAAAAACCCGAAAGATAGCTCAAAGCAAGGTTATTGACTAACTAGTTTGCATATTAATTTCAAAGGGTTTTGTTAATTTTAATGTAAAATGGTGACTTTTCACCCCAAAATGGGTATGGTGCCCATTCAACCACATATATAAGTGGTTAAAAAATGTAGATATGAGGGGGAGAGTGAGAGAAAAAAAATAGGAGAGACTCTGGATAATATTGTACTATTTTTGAACCTTTTAATACAATCAGTTCTTTTCCTTCGCATATGTGTTGTGATTATTTCATTTTCTGTAGGCAATTGTTTGTGATATTATCTAAAGGAGATAAGGTTATTCATATTCTTACAATGAAGTTTATGTTTCTATGTTATAAACTTGGATTAATAGAATCTACTTGCAAATTGTAATTGTTCCTTGTAGTTCTTCCTTGGATGGTCCTTTAAGGTTAAGGTTAAATTCATTCAAGCGGTTTATGATATAAACATTTAGCAGATCTCATAAGAAATGGTTACTGAATGATTTACCAAAGGTGGTAGGTTTAAAAACTGTCTCACAAATCATACATTAAGTGCTAGAGAAATATAAGACTTTGTAGCCCAAATAACTAGGAAAGACACTGGTCATTCACAAATCACAACCTTTACCATATTAATTACTTTTACATTAAAGAAATAGGACTAGCTGAGTAGGACACATAAAACCAGTTAGCAATAGTATACATACTTATAAATTTCAAGTACAAAGATCGAATAGTATACATACTCATCTAAAGCCACCCATCCTAGGAACCTATGCCATTCTGAGATAGGAGGAAGTTAGATTAAGATAAACAATCTGCTATAAAAAGTATTAGTCATCAAAAGCCACTAGTGAATAGGTATACCCGCCTAGGTCTTGCAGAGCTTGAAGTGAGGGAGTTGGTAACCACATAGGTTCACTCTATAAGTTGGCCAAGTCAATTGGAGGGTTTGATCATAGGAGTTGGAATTTCCTTAGAACCTATCCAATCTGTTGATTTGAGATCCAACAGTGTGTTCCTATTATGTAGGAAACAAAGTTATCTATCATAGATTGTCCAAAATATCCTATTGAGGTGGAGGACATGAAAATATTTCTATATGCTAGTGCTATTGGAAATTTAATGTATATAATTGTGGTCCATAAAAAGACCAAACATTTTCTAAGACAAGGACCTTTAGTTGATTTATGGCTAATCCTAGATGGGTACATTCAGATGTTGTTAAGAGAGTGTTTATATATTTTCAGGGTACTTTTGAGTATTCCTTATGATATCATGGTTATCCTACAAGAACTTGGCATTTTGTTAGTATTTGTAGATATGTGGATTTTAATTGGGCTAGTGACATTAATATCAAAAGATCCACTAGTGACTATATTTTTACAATGTTCATTGGTTCTATTAGTTGGATGATTAAGTGACATGATCTATATTTTTACTATGTTCATTGGTTCTATTAGTTGGATGATTAAGTGACAACTTGTAGTTTTTTTTCCACTATAGAAGTAGATAACATGTTAGCAACCCATGCTTGTAGAGAAGTTATGTGGCTTAAGGGATTGTGTTTAAATGTTGGGCTTGGTGTAGGGATGATTAATATTTATTATGATTTATGTTATTTTTTTTACAAATAAACTCACATTCTATGCTAGAATGAAGCATATTTATATTCGATTCCATTTTTTCCATGACATGGAGAAAGACGAAAGAGTGAAACTTGAGAAAGTTGATGTTTTGATTAATTAATGTTGCGGATTCACTAACAAAGCATGTGAGGATAGAGAAGTTTGAATGGTGTTTATAGTCTATGAGACTCTTGGCCCCTAGTAGTTGATTTTATATTTCTATTGGCTCTTACAAAGTGTTCAACAAGTGGGAGAATATTCGAAATTAAGGTTTCTCCACCTTTACAATTCCTAGCATAATTTTATTTATTTATTTTCCTATGTTGTAATTTTGTATGCACATACTAATTTGTCATCTTTTGAGAGTTGGTATGGAAACTTGTCATCCTATTAGGTGAAATTAGTAATTTTACCTTCAAAAGAGGATGTATTCATCCCATTTGACATGACATTATTCCAACCATGTGTTGGTATCTTGTGTAGTGTGTAAGAGGTTATGAAAACTTATGATGAACAACAAATTTTATGACATGTAAGAGACTGCATTACTAAATGGTAAAAATGATTGTCTCTATCTTAGAAATTCAAGCTAGGAACCATCTTAAAATCTTTCAACTTCAGAAGAGAGATAAGAACTATGACTAATTGTCCCCTTTAGATGTGATTGGATACACTTAGATATGAGTGAATTTAAGATACAAGAACTAGGTAAAATTATACAAAATCGATAAGATTCGACATAAACAAATAGATACATAATAGAAATATAACATAGAGATGCAAATATATAAATAAGACATAGAAAGGAACATGTCACAAAAATATAGAGCTGAAAGTTTTGATCAAGTATGTTAGTGTCCAAAATCTAGAGGATCTTCCATCAGCTAATACTTTGAATTCTAGATCGAGATTCCATGTAAATCATTTCATCCAAAATTTAGCCCAAAAGTGTTGGTCACATCTGCATATTAGCATAAACCTAGGGTTTTCACCTATTTGAAGTCTAGAACTATATGTCTCAATCTTCTTTATACAATTTCATAACTTCTAATTATTGGATTTGTAACCTAGACATAGAAAAGAGGGAATATTATTATGATTTATAGGGGATTTCCTACATCAAACCTCATGTGTTTGTTTCCACCTCCACAAAAACTATGATGGATGAAAGAGATCCTATCCATAGTAGGGCGGAGGATAAAAACCTTGAGGAAGTGAATAAATCTACAAATGATACCTTTTATAAAACTCTATGTCATTGAAGCCTCACAAAAAGATTGATGTTGCTTGATAGGTGTTAATGCATGTCTTCATTCATAAAGAAACATATAAATTGATCATGATTGTTGAACTTCAATGCTTAAATGATAGACTTCATATTTCTCCTCAATGACCCTAAGTATGCCTAATTAAATGCTCAATTTGAGTGATAGGAATAGAGACTTGAAATATGTAGTTGTTTAAATGAAGGAGGGAGTTGTATTTATACACAAATTTCACATTTTTGGGTTTAAATTTTGAAGAAGGTTAACATTAAAGAGAAATTTCTTTCTAATTGAAATTGTGATTGCAATAATTTCAAATTTAGGCCCAAATTGACTTGACCATGGTGCTAGGTGTCATAGTCTAGGAGGTCTATGGTGCTAGGTATAATTCATGCCAAAATACCCTAGATAAAATAACTAATCTAACTAACAAATAGAGATATAATTTTTTTACAACATCTACTAATACAACATAATAAACTATCATTACTCAAGATCATAGATTAACTTCTACAACAATGCATAGAACATCATGAATGTAACCACATCCATAACAACATAAAATGTAAGTGGAAATATTATCTTGTCAATTATTATCTCATTGCATACATTCATTCATTCATTTCTTCATTCACTAGGGTATCCCAATGTCACTACTTAATGACATCATTCACATAATATTACATTACCCAATTAACCCTAATATCTAGGTTCATTTTCAAGCACCAAACCAAATGTTCCTAATACCCATACTTTCATCATCCATCCATCACATCATGAATCTATATAAAAATCTACTACAAATAGAACTAGATCAATTTCTTAAGAATCATAATATATTCCATCAAGATAATTATGCATGACCATAAGCAAGAATAATAACAACATATACTAATCTTCTTCCCAGATCTCATATAACAAGACTATCTATTCTATTTCTAATCCAATAAAGAATCCCAACCTCTACTTACATAATGAACATTCTATCTCAACATAATTCATTCAATGATTACATAATTTTAATCTAGTACAAGATCATATTCTCAACTACTACATCATTTCTTAATGCATAATAATACATGTTACAAGAGTACATAATATCCTTTACCTTTATAATTTCATCATGATATATTAATTCTATCATCATACATAGAAATCAGTTCCATAGATCCATCTGCATAAAGAAGAACATAGAATCCACATCTATAAATGCTAGCATCTAATGAAGATCATCCTAATGGATGAAGGCATCATACCACCAGACCATGTGGAACCAAATAGAAACCAACCTCTGTGCTAGGAGATGACATGGGGTTCCAACTCACACTCTAGACCTAGGTTGACACCTAACATCCAAGGGACTCAACATGACATCCACAATGATAACAACCAAGAGAAATAATCAAGTAACATCACAAGGATAATCATAAATCAAATAAACTCCCAGAGGCATACCATCAAGAAATACATAAGGAGCTAGGACCTACATGTAGGGAAACAGTGTCATCACATGCTATCACTATCGATATATATACTAGAAATTCATCTTACAGAACTTACTCAACCTTTGAGGAAAGCAAGGGAGTTCAGTTTATCTGGTTACTAGATCTACCCACCTCACTCTAGTTTCCTATCCATGAGATGGGGAACCACATACAAATTTCTTATTTTATTAAGATGAATTACTGCTACCCAACCCACCTATGATTAATTTAATTGTGTTATCACTTGATTATTACAATAAACTTCCAATGAGTTATCCCAATGGTCTAGACCTCGGCTCCATAACACAAATAATCTTAGTAGTCCATTCCTCATGACCTCAACAGACTCATGGAAGCCCACTCCCCCTAATCATGCTCCTAGAACTTAGGGTGTAACACAAATCATAATAACATCATAATAACATCATGAAGGCTCAACATGAAATGATCAAGATAACATCATAAACATCTCTGAGAAACTCAAAGCAATCATAAAAAGCATCTGGTAAAAGCAACCACACATGACAAAACTAAAAAAACCCATAAAATAGGACAGTTCAACACATACAGAGACCAGAATAGTGCATATAAGGTTCAAATTGGCGCATATGAGGAAAATTTTAGCACATATGATGCATAATTTAGTGTATATGATGTCCAGAATAGCGCATATGAGACAAAGTTCAAAAATAATGAAAAACGGACAATTCAAGTGATGAAACTTCCTAGTTTTGCACATGAGCTCACAAAAAGGATCAATAACACTCCCAGAAGGTGAAGGAGGAAAAAATAAGGCCAATACAAATCCCAATTAGAACCAACAACATCATACAAGAAAAAACCACACTAAAACTGGCAATCAAACTCTCTCAGACATGCATTGACAATGCTTAAAGATCCAGAAACACTTCCAAAAGGCATAACAATGCAAAGGGGCCTAACACCACATAAAAAAACAAGTAGAGGCTCAGAAAATACATAAGTAAAGTAAAGTAGGAATCACATAAGTGTAAAATACATAGTTAATGATTCACAACAACACATCCATACATAATGACTGCATAAAATGCTTATACATATATATCCATTTTCCAATTTCCCCAAAACTTAATAACATAATCAAACAATCAAATAATTATCCCATCAATCCTTGAAAGCAATCTTTTCAGAAAACACAGAGAAAACAAATTATTTCTGAAAACCAAAAATCAAGAATGAAGGCAAAATTCCAACCTGGAGAAATTAAGTGATGGCCAAGGCAATCGAAGAAGCACAACAATCCAATCCAAAACTCTAGCAAATTGAAATCCAAGTCCAATCAACCAAGAACCAAAGTCTTCAAAATGCAAACAAATTCCTCACGAATGGTAACCCAGCAGCATTCCCAGAAAACTCAATAAATAAATTTGCAATCAAAACTATAGGAAAATATCAACCAATCAAAATATTCCTATAAACCATATATTATACCCACCATGCATAAACTCGAGGTAATTATTATTTAATAATATTTTTTACTTACCCCTACAAAATCAATCGGTTGGATAAAAGGGTAGGTAACCATTATATTATATCAATTAACCATATAGTAACAAGCTAGTAATATTATAAACATTAGTAAATTAATAATAAATCAAACCCAATTAATAAATAACAAATTAAATAAATAAAAGCCAACACAAATAAAATACAATTAAATATAAAATAAACCGACATAAGAAAACATTAATAAACAATAAATAATTAATAAATAGCCAATAAATAATAAATCAAATTAATCAAGCTCAATAATCATTAATCAATCCAATACAAATAAATATTAAATAATCAGGAAAATAATAATCAAATAATCAAAGGAAAAGAAATGGGGGTGCCAAAATTTTGCAGAAATGCGATCACTCGCATAGGTTCAGTTGGTGTGAAGATACCCTAGATGATCCTCCTCCCCCTTCAGATCCTTATGGCTTGTAGGGAGATCATGTTCCCCAATGGAATTTTCAAGGAGGAAAGTGGGTGGATGTGATTTTTTTTGGATCGATAGGATGTGCATTACGGATTTAAGGCTAGCCTAAATTGGATTATTTCAGGGTTTTTTTTTTCCACAAAATAGGAAGCAGAAAACCCTCCCTCGAGGTAATAAGGGTCCATCTTTGCGATTTCAGAGGAATACGGCTAGTAAAGTTACTAAGTGGTCTGAGACTAACCCTAAAAGGGTTGATGAGTCAAGCAAAGGGAAAATTTAGAAGTTGTGACAGAAATCGATAAAGGATTTGAAGCATAACATAGACAACCTCCCTTGTAAGGAAAAGGTTGTGGACAAGGTATGGCTTCCTATGCCCCTAATCTCTATGACTGAGGCTCCATTTGATAAGAAAGCTAGGGATTTGCATTCCTTGGTAGTTTTAATTCAGATTTGGGGGAAATTGTTTTTCTTTCTAAATTTCATAGTAAGATTCATGAAATGTGGTATGGTACACTCTTTTTTCAAGTTCTTTCCTTGAGCTCCTTTAATGTCATTTTTAATTTTGAGGATGCTAAATTGACATCCCTAGAGAAGTCAATTTTGAAATGTGGTTTTTGTGGAGTGTTGGAAACCCCTTTTTATGGCCTCTCGAGATATTGTTAAATGCATCCCTACTTGGTTTTCGTTACCTAATCTTCTATATGATTTTTCTGACTCTGAGATTTTGCAAAAGATAGGTGACTCTTTTGGGAAATTTATGCACTCGCATTATTTGTTTGAGGATGGGGTTTTTAGGGTTAAGATTTGTGTTTTGCTTGAGTCGAGTTTTGTTATTCCTCGGACCTATAATTTAAAATCTATTGATGGGATTTGGAGGTAGGACATTGTTCATGATTCTAATTGGTTAACTAATTCATGTGTGGTTATGGATTCTCCTATGTTTACAAGTTTAAAAGGTTTATCATTTGTCAATAAGGAGGCACATAATACTAAGCTTGTTGATCAGAATAGGGAAAATCTTGATTCTCTCTCCCATGATGATATGAAAAATTTTTTACAGTCAAATCTTGCTCTGGTTTCTAAACTAAAGAATGTTCAATTGGATTCTTTTGTTGATAAATCCCTAGGGTTTATTTCTTTAAAGGAGAAACCTGCTTCTCCTTCGAATCATGTTATGGATTGTGATGCTTTGAAGATACTCAACCTATTGCTGATAAGTTGGTTGGGTCGGGTCTTGTTGTTCCAAATGATGGGGTGTCTACTATGATTGAATGTAAGACTAGCATGACTAATCAAGTTTTTTGGGATGGGAAGCCTCATGATGATTTTTTCCTTATGGATGATTCTAGGTTGGTTAATATGCATCTGTTGGTTCAGGGGACTGATTCGATTATTATTGCTCCAAATGTGAAATTAATTTCTCAAGTGCAAAAACTAGTAACTGATAATAATCTCACTTTGAATCATGATATCACTGAGAAAGTTGTTATTTCTATTGATCAGGATCTTGTTAATTTGAATAAATCTTTGGTGATTCCTCCTACACACAATCTTTTTGAGATTCTCTCTCTGGAAAAAGATTTGGGAGATGAGAGTAATATGCCTAATGGCATTAAGGTTGCTTTTGATCTTGGAACCAATCAACCTTTAACACAAATACCCTTATCTCCTTGTTCTTCATTCTTAACTCCTAAGTGGGGTAGAAAGCCAAAGGCATTTCATACTCAATTGGTAATATATGCAGGCATTCAATCAACTCTATTTATTTTGGGTTTAGGTTCTTTGAAAAAGAAAAAAGAAGTTTATCCCTCCTTTTACTAGGTTTGTTGCCACCAAAAGAAATCTTCAGGAAGCCTTTGCAGTGGGTAAGGAAGGTCAGGACAATGCCAATAAGAAGAGGGGAGTTAATGCCTCCCCTCAATGCCAATGAAGATCATTTCTTGGAATGTTAGGAGCTTAAATGCCCCTAACAAGAGATGCTTGATTAACTCACAATTGGACTTAATCAAGTGTGATATTTTTTATTACAGGAAAAGTAGGTTTTGAAGGGACCCCGAAACCCTTTACAAAATATCCTTAAAAGATAATAACATTAAGAAATGTGAAGAGACAAACAACTAAAAACCAACACAGATATGGGCAATATCAAGCAAAAAAGCCCAACAGAACCAACAATGTCCAACCAAAATAGACAAAAGATAGAAAACAAATTACTTAATGTTTTTTAAGGTATTAGCCAAATTTCCGCTATTCCCTTGCAAATCTTTAATATTATCCCTAAGCTTAGCGAATTCCTTGGAAGAGGCCACAGCAGCTTTTTTCATGCTCGCCCTTGTTCTTTTTACCGCACCACCAGGAACACTTTCCACAGTCCCGATCTCAATAGAATCCTTATCAATATCAAGGTCCACAACAGGTTTGGAGGTGTTGGAGCCATCAAGGACCTTAGAAATATCCTCTAAATTCTTAATAACAGAGGTAAGGATATCCAAAATCATTACCAAAAATTTTTTCATAGCAATTTTTCCTTCTTCCAGATTACCAATCTAAGCTTCCATCTTCTTTGATTTTTCCTCCATATCCTTATTCCACTACTCCTAGTTCTTATCAGCTTTCTTCCCTTTCTTTTCCTACTGCTTATCATTTTTTTCTAGATTCTTGATTCCTTCATAAACCCACCTGTCAAAACCCATTCTAGCCTCAGACAGATTTTTCAATTTATCCAGAATTATCTCCTCTCCAGCTTTTTCCTGATCCCTGCTCAAATTCTCCTTGTCCATCTCCTGCTCAATTTCCTTGTTCTTCTCTTGCTCAATTTCCATTTCCCTTTCCTCATTAATCTTATTGTCCTTCTCCTCGATTGGCTGGCTATTGACATTACCTATACACTATGGATAGGACTATTCTAATTAGAAACATCCTCAACTCCTCCTTCCTCTTCCCCCACTTCCTCTTCTTTCTAGCTCTCCTCTCCTCCAGACTCATCATTTTCCATCTCATTTCCATATTTTCTAGTATCCTTTGAATCAATCTTCATCTCCTTTTGATTACCCTTGTCCTCTTGAATTTTCACCACAGTAGCTTTTTTGCCCTTTTTGCTCTATGTCAACTCTTCCTTGCTAGGCCCACCTTCCTCCATCTTCCTCTTACCTTTCCCCAGTGACACAGACAATCTCTTGTTTTCTTCCAACCGATTGATTTTCCCTTCTTCCATATTTCTTATAATAAATCTGCCCAAACTTTTAGCTAAAATAGTGAACAAGATAGGAGAGATGGGATCCCCCTATCTTAGACCTCTACAACTTTTGAAGAAACTGGAAGGGGATCCATTAATAATAACTGCAGAGGTAGAAGTTCTAGTCAGTTAAGAACAAAGTTGAATCACCTTTTCCCCAAACCCAAAAGCTTTCATAATTCTAAAAAGGAATTTGCCAATTCACTCTATCATAGGCTTTAGACATGTCCAGCTTAAGAAAAAAGCCCTAATTTTTAGTAGTAGTTAAAGAGTGAATATTTTCATGAACTGAAATAATAGAATCTAGAATCTATCTACTAGGGACAAAACCATTCTGTTGAGCCAAAGTAATACGGGGGAGAATATCCAGCATTCTAGAAGTAAGAACCTTAGAAATAATCTTGTAAACAGAATTACAAAGATTGATAGGTTTGAACTTATTGAGAGAGTCAACTTCAAAAATATTAGGAATAAGAATGATAAAGGTAGCATTGAGTTCTTTTAGAAGCCTTCTTGAACCAAAGAATTCTTTGGCTCCATTACAAATATCAGTCTCCATAGTATGCCAAAATTTCTAGAGAAAGAACATAGGGAATCCTTCCGAACCAAGAGACTTATCTCCATGAAAGGAAAATAGAGCCTTTTTGATTTCTTGATTCGAAGGGATCTGAGAGAGATTTTTATTGTCATCCTCATTTAAAATGGGATGGATAGCTTGAGCAAGAAGGTCTTGATTTCTAATATCCAGAAAATCCACCCCTCCCAACAGATTGCTAAAAAATCCAAAGCTTCCTTTCTTATTTCATTTTTATCCGATAAAATCCCCCTATTGCAGGATAACCTAGAAATCCTATTAGTCGTCCTATGCTTTAGAGAAATCAAGTGGAAAAACCAAGTGTTTTTATCACCTTCCTTCAAATACAAGGCTCCTGATCTTTGTCTCCAAAAATTTTCTTCATTAGAAATAATTTCATGGTATTTAGACAACAACCCATTTTCAACAATTCTCAAATCCTCTGAAAGCCCTTCCTCTTGGATTTTATCTTGAACTTCCATTATATCAGTCTTAATTTGAGCTTTGCTTTTAAAGATATCTCCAAAAGTTTCTTTGTTCCATATTTTGACTTTGGCCTTTATTATGTTAAGCTTTTTGGTAGCTTTGAATAAATCATTCCCTCAATCTCAGAATTCCACCAATCAGCAACACAGACTTCCAAACATGGCTGGGATAACCACACTTTTTCAAATCTAAAAGGAAAAATTCTCTTTGCAGAAATAGAATTGGCAGTAAAAGAAATAGGGTAATGATCAGAGCCAATCTCAATGATTGACGCCAAAGAGAAAATATACTTAGAAAGCCACTCAAGAGAAATCAGGGATCTATCTGACCTTACTTGAATAAGATCAAACCCAGTTCTTTGATTGGTCCAAGTGTAATTAATTCGTTGGAGATCCACATCCATCAAAGCTTGATCATTAATAAAATCCATAAAATCTTGTCTTCCCTCTAGCTATGAAGGGAGGCCTCCCATCTTTTCATCCTCTTTTAAATTAGTATTGAAATCTCCCATGATCATCCAGCTTTTATCATCAAAATTTAGTTTGTCTTCAACTAGGCTTCTCCAAAATTTAGTTCTTCCAGCTTTAGAATTGGGCACATAGACATTAGTGATAACCCAGACAAAGTTATCCTTAATATGCTCAAGAAGAACTGAGGTCATATTGACCCTGAAGCAATTTCCTTACCTATAATAGTATTTTGGTTCCAAAAGATCATTGTACCTCCAGAGGTACCCTACAAACTTGTTCCAATAACTCCATCTTTTGAATATTCTAATCCTTTCCACTTTATCCTTGTACATCTTAGTTTCCTTAATAAGGACTACATCTGGTTTATGATCTCTTACAATACTTCATAACACATCCTACTTATTGAGGGCATTCAACCCTCTAATGTTCCATGAGATTGTCTTCATACTTTAATCGGGGATAAGGCTAACTCAATGGAGCTCTATGTTCCATCAGCATGGTTATTCCAACTTTCCTATTCCCTCTAATTTTTTAGAGAAGGTATCCCCTACTTTTTGTTGTGACTTAATCCACATCTGCCACTTTCTTATTCTTGCTTCTGGTTGAAATACCTCCATTAGATCCTCCATTATTTGACTTTCCTTCTTTAATACCAAAAATCCTAAGATTTCCCTCAAGAACCACCATTTCCAAACTTTTAGGAGTTTTGCATTGGGAATTTAGAATCATATTTCCAGTCGGCTTAGGACTTCCATTCGTTAATAACAACAAAGGCTCAATATCTGAAATGTTACAGTCCTGCGCTTCATTAAAGTCTTCCTCATTTTATTTATTATTAGATGAAGCAGAAGCATCATCATAGGAGCTCTCATCAACTTTACCCTGGATGATAGGACCAACATTCTAATCCTCTGGTTCATATTTTTGAGTCTTTTCTTCTTTCCCTTGCTTTTCCTCCTTGTTACTTTCTTTTTGACTATTAGAAAAGGCACAAACAGATTTTTTATTATTACTACTCATATCCTTATTTCCCTCATTTTCCATCTCAATCACTTCCTTCTTAGGAACACCCTCTGAAGGTGGGGCATCACTCTTCCCTTTCATTTTCCATTTCTACTTCGAATTGCTATCATTCTTGCCAATCTTACTCTTCTCAAGTGGGCAAGATTTCGCCCAATGACCCAACTTTTTACAATGAAAACAAACAAACAGGAGAGATTCATATTCAATCACTTGGGTCCATTTCCCCAATTTAGATAGAATCTCAATAGATTGAGGCATATCCATCATTTGATTACCATTAACACAAATACGATAAAAAACCAACCTTTAATTAGCTATTGTCATCGAGTCGGTTGATATAAGTTCACCAAATGATCTTGTGATCCCTTTAAAGACGTCTTCATTCTAGAACTCCAATGGAGGGTCAAGGAGATGCATCCACACAGGTGCCAACACAAAAAAGGACTCATCTAGAGGAAGGTTAGGAGCCCATTTTGTAAAGATAGGGTTGACTTGCCGAACATCCATGGCCCTTCACATAGCACTTTATTCATATTTTCTTCGTTATTAAAAGCAAAGGAAAAAAAACCCTAGGCAAAGCCGCCACATCTACTTGACCTTTGAGAACCCATTTCCTCCTTATAAAGTTCCTAACAATGTCAATGTTAGGTCTAAAACCAGCAAACCTTCCAACCAAGGTCATAGCTAAACCAGACACAGTGAAATCAACCTGCTTATCCGGAATAGAAATAGCAAAAACCCCTATTGCTGGATCAGATATATTTTTAACTTCTGGAAGACCAGATTTCACCAGTGGCCTGACTCCAAAAAGAGCAGACCATTTCTTTTCTTTACCTCTATCATGTGGGTCCCCAGTTTTGGAATCTTGATCTACCACCGATTTGACTGTTGCCTTGTCCCCCTCAGTACCCTAAGAAACTTGGGGGCCAGCATGTTTACCAGCTCAAACCATAGAAAGACTATCATCCCCATGAATTCTACCATCCCCAGGTTTGAAATTTGAATTTCCTGCTCATTGCTCTGCTTGCTGCTCCTCTCTAGCCATTTTGCATCTGCTAATGAAGTGTGATGTTATTTTGGTACAGGAAACAAAATTAAATGTGCAAGTTGTTGATTCTTTATTTTCAAAGTGGAAAGCTTGGAAATTTTTTGTTTCCCCCTTTGTGGAGGCCTCGGGTGGGTTGTCTTTTCTCTAGAATAATGCTACTACTAAGTTATCTTTGGTCTCTTTTGCCCCTCATTGGATGTTGGGTTTGGTTAAAAGTAGAGTGTCTAATCTTAAGTTTTGGCTTTGTACCATCTATGGTCCTATGAGTATTTTAGGGAAAAGGAGTCTTTGGGATACTTTAACCATAATTTCATCCCCTCTTCAGGGGAAGTTTGTGGTCTTTGGAGGGGATTTTAATGCAATTGCTAGTGAGGAGGAAAAGACTAGGGGGATTCTGCCTAATAAACGTATTTTCGTTGATTTCAACTCTTTTATTCAGAAGAATTTCTTATTGGATCGCAAAACTCTAAATGGTCATTTCACTTTGACAAATATGCGAAAGGATTTTCCTAGATAGCTGAGAGACTTCACCATTTTTTGGTTTCTGAAAATTGGCTTTTATCAAAAATTGATGTTTCAATTGTTCTTCCAAATCCAGGGTCTGATCATTTTCTCATCTTGTTCTCCATCTTGGATGATAAAGCCCCTGGGAAGACTCCATTTAAGTTTGAGCCTATGTGGTTTAGGGACCCTTCTTTTTTTACACTTTTGAAATCCTGGTGGTTTTCGGCTCCTTTTGTCTCTGGGACTAGAATGTTTTGGTTTGGAATATCTCACATTTTAAAAATATTTTTTTCTGAAAAAGCTAGAATTCAAAATGAGTTGGAGGTTTCAAATCATTCTTTCATGAATGTTGGTATGGATTCAAAATGAGTCAACTTGAGGAAGTTCTTTCCTGTGAAGAAATCTATTGGTGTCAGAAGTCCAGAGATTGGAATCCCTTGCAAGTATTTAGGGATTCCTTTTTTGGCTGGTTTTGAGAAGCATAATTTTTCGGATAGGGTCTCCTCTTCTATATTTTCAAGGATTCTCTCTTGGAATCATAAGTAACTTCTCTGGAAAGTTAGTGCTTATTAAGTTTGTTTTGAATGTAGTTGCTATCTATTTTATGTCAGGCTTGAAGGCTCCTAAAAAAGATATTGTTAACTTGAAATCTATTTTGAGATCCTTCTTATGGAATGATAATGTTGGTAACAGGGCTAAAATTCCATTGTTGGCATGGGATAAGGTGTGTCTCCCTAAGAATTTAGGAGGGGTTGGTATCAGATATCTAGATAAACAAAATTTGGCATTAGGGGCCAAATTAGTTTGGAAGTTATATAAAGAACCTTCCTCTAAATGGACCTTTATTTTGTATGCAATAGACCTAGGGAGGTTCTTTTCATGACTTCTTCACTTCACAATGGGTCTGCAATTTGGAATTTCATGGTCAACTGTAGGTTTGTTAGTCTTCTGGGCTTATATTGGCTTGTGCATAATGGTAAGAAAGCTAAGTTCTGGGAGGAAGTTTGGAATGGCTTCTCTACCTTAACTAGCATTAGAGATTGGTCATCTATTATATCTCAGTTACAGTCTTCTTGGAATATTTATGTGGCAGATTACTTTTATTTGGATTTGTTTGGGCCTTTGTTGGTTGCAAGATGGAAATTTATTGAATCCTTTCCTGTGGGGTAAGTGATTAAGTCAGCCTATGTTGAGGAGTTGAACAAGAATCAAATTATCTTCTCAGAAAAGGAGGATGATCTATTGTGGATTCACTCTAAGTCATGAGGGTATTCGGTTAAAGATGGTCATAGGTTTTTATCTTCTAGTAGTATGGGGGAATCCTATCCCCTTAGACATTTTTGGCATGTAGCCTATCTTCCAAAATTAGATGCTTTTGTTTGGTTGGTTGTCCAAGATAGAGTCCTAACTGGTATGAGATTAGATAGGTTGGGAATTACTATTGTCTTCCCTTGTGTGTTGTGTGGGCATTTTTTGGAATCGGTTGATCATGTTTTTGTCCATTGTCCTTTTGCTTTGGATTGTTGGTGCTGGCTTTTTAGGAAGTTAAGTTGGTCTGTAGCTTTATGTGGGGATATCATGTCCCATTTTAGGAGTTGGCCTTCTTTGTTTTCATCCTCTTTTATGCTTTCTTATGGGACATTGCCCCTTCTATCCTGATTTGGAATGTTTGGCTAGATAGGAATAATAGAATTTTTAGGAAAAAATCTTTCTCCTTGGCTGATGTTCTTTTTCGTATGGAAAAATCCATCTCAGAAACTGCATTATCTTATATTTATAAAGGATTGGATTCTTGATATTCTTTTTCCTCTTGGGATAGCTAGATTATGAGGCATTGGAAGTTCTTGCATTTACTCCCTTCTCAGTGTACCATTTCTAGGAGTGTGGTTTCTAAAAATAAAAGCAAGGAGGCTAAATGGCTACCACCCCTAGATCTATGTAAAATTTGAATTTTGATGGTGCCTCGAGAGGCAATCTAGGTAAATTTGGCATTGGTGTGGTTGTTATTGATGATGGTCCCAAAATTATCAAGGCTGGGTGCAAATGTATTCTGGATGGGACAAATAGCGTTGCAGAGTTTCATGCACTTTCTATTGGTCTAGATTTGTTGATTTCCTTGAATATTAGAGATGTTATGATTGAAGGAGATTCGTTGGTGGTTTCTTATGTTGTGGCTAATAGAACTTGTCATTCTTGGCATCTACAATATTGGTTAGATAGAATTTTGTTGTGGCTTCAATTTTTTAACTCATACTCTATTTCACATTGCTACATAGAAGCTAATTATATTGCTGACTTTTTGGTTAATAAGGCAATAGATGGGAATATCCAATCTTTGGATGATGTTGATATATGTGATCTTCCTCCATTGCTCGAAGCATCTTAGTGCTTATATGAGGTGCATTTTTGGGTAACTATATGTCTGATTATGGTTTTTTTTTTTAATTATGGATTCTCATCCTTTTGGGCTTTCATGCGACCTTGCACTTTATTTGAGATCATTAATATGTATGTGCTTTTAGTAACTTTGAGTACGAATCCTATTCTGGTTGTTTACTTGAACCCATTAGAGTTACATTCCTATTGATGATTTAAAGGAGGGTGTTGGCTGGACTAGCCTACGAAGTGATGTTGTATAGGTGTATGTGTAATGATTATGTGCATTTAGTGTTCTTGAGTATGGAGCCTGCTCTAGTTGGTTACTTGATGTCATTAGAGTTACATTCTTATTGATGTTTTAAAGGTGGATGATGGTTGGACTAGTATCTACAGAGTGATATGATGTAGGTGACGTCTCATATCCAAATTGGGTATGTGTAATGATTATCCCTTCTCGAGGTGCTATGTGATATTCCTTGTACGATTCTCTACTTGGGATGGGATTTCCTTGATTGGTTTTGTTTAAGGTGGTATCTTTTTATGATTACTTATGTTTGGCTTCAGGTGGTGTGGTTTCTTGAGGTAAGTAATTGGTACAGGTCATGTGTTGAGGTTCGTGTATCTTTACTAATTTTTTTGGTACTTGGATTTTGATGTGATGGCAAGCTCATGTGGTTTATTGATTTATGTGGTAAGAGGTTGGAAAATTATGATATGTCATTTTGAATTCTCTTTCATGTGCTTCTTGGCTCTATATATTATGATTTGTTGTTCATTTTTGTTGTGGGCCTTTATGTTTTTTGATGGTTGCTTATAGTGCAAGTTACAGAATCGTCCTACCCACTAAACTTTGTGATTTTTAGGATATCCATGCCTTCGATGTTGAAAAGCTTGGTAGGTTTTTTAATTTACATCCTCTAGATGTTTCTCTTTCTATTTGCAAGGTGGTGGGCAGGCGGTGGTTGGTGGAAAATACTAATGTTTACTTGTTGAAGTAGCTTCTCGATTTGTTACTATTTGTATGGATTTTCTTATGGATGTTGCTTTGGTTCAGCCATTATCAGACATATTCTTGCACACTTCTTTCTACTTTTCTTTTGATTTGGATAGTACTTTGTCTTCTTATCATTTTGACTTTGGTGACTTTTCTTATGGTGTTTTTTTAATCTCTGCATCAACTTGGCATGGGGAATTACTTTATGTAATTAGAGGAGGGTTGATTTCTGATAACTATGATGATTTTGTGTTTGCTTTTGAAGTTTTCTTATATCATGTGTCGTCAGTTACATTGTCTTCTACTTTGAATGTTTTTATAGGATTGTACTATCTTCTTGAGTCTATGGTTGCAGTTATGTCCCTCCCAAGCATGGTGGTGCCTTTGCAGGTGATTTCTCCTGACGATCAAGACGCAATTAATAATGTGGTCTCCTTTCCTCCAGATGAGGGACCTAGCAACTAGCTTGTTCATCCTTGAAGGCTTTCTTGCTTAGATCTTTTGATTCCATCTGCAGAGACTTTTTGTAGTTGGCCCTATATCATTTTGCATTGGTTGGGCTTTATATATTGTATCCAAGTTTGGGATTGGGTGAATTTTTTGTCTGGTTGGAGGGGTTTGGGGTTGAATCACATACTCTCCTTGTACTTTCATGCTAATGTCTCTGGAGACTGTATAGTTTTTTAGGATTTTATGAGCAAGACCGAAAGTTTTCTTTCCTTGGTTCTTTCCTACTGATGCTTTTTGAACCAGGACTGTAAAATTTATATAATTAATTAAATTAAGTGGCGTCTACCACTTTTTTCAAACAAAAAAATTAATCAAATAATCAAACTATCAAATGAATCAACTATTGTATTAGTACTATATCAATCAAATATTAATCAGATCTTAATTAAATATTAATCACATACTCACAACACCTCCAGCAACTACTCACATACTCAAATATTAATTAAATATTAATCAAACTATATTAATTAAATATTAATTAATATAATAGTAATACTATATTAGTCAAATATTAATTAAATATTAATCACATACTCACAATACCTCCATCAACCCGACATGGGGTTGAACATCGACACAAGACTCTAACCACCAACTTGCGCCATGACACAAACTGACAAGGTAGACAACTCAAGCCTAAAGTATGTAGAGGGAAACACATGCCATCTCCAACAACTTGCCATTGGGATAAGACATGCTCAAACCTATGAAATCGGGTGTAGTCGATATTTGGTACCTGCAATCCTACATCTACAGCTAAACACAATACATCACATATACAACATATATACATCATAAATGATTAGACAAGTGACGAGAGAATCACAACACCCTTTTGTGCTCGTAGTGAGTGATATGGAATCATCCCTTTCATGAAGACAGTCACACAATGATAGCATCAACACATCTCATAATCATGAAATAGGGGTTATTACCATCATAACGTCATAAGCTATATAGTCCACATATAAATATTAAGTGCATAAGACCATCAAATATACAGCCATCCATCAAAATAGTCTAGAATGTGCCATCATCCATATAAATCATCATGTACCATATGCTCTATGAAGTGTCTAACATCATCAATAAGCATCTAAAACATAAATAAAATCATAATTATCAATCAAAATACCACCAATAAGTCTAAATAGGTCTATCATAGCACCAAAAGGAGAGATGAATTAGGGAGGGGCACTACACTAGGTGTCATAGTCTAGGAGGTCTATGGTGTTAGGTACCATAGTCCTACATTTTGGAGATGAAATTGAGCTTTCATAAATGGCTATGGAATAAGCACAATAAGGTGTGAATCAAGGGCATGAGGGACAACCACCAAAGTGAACCCAAATGAGTGTGAAATTATAGACAAATGCAATTTATGACACTAATTTAGTTCCACTTTTGTGAGAGCATGAGCTTACACTTACTTTACTAGTAAAGTATAGTATAGCATAGAAAGACTTACATCTGAACATTAAAGAGACAAGACAATACCAAGACCCCAAGACTTAGGATCTTATTGGTCTTAACTATCAAGATAAAGGAGCAATGTGATCAATATGTGTAACATGTACACACAGAGCATGCAAGAACAAAGAAGGGAATGTCAGCATAGGGCTACCAAGGATCTATAGTAAACTTACTAGGAGCCATAAGAGAAGAGGCATGATGTATAGGACTAGTAAGGGATTCTTACTAGGAGCCATGTTATAAAAAGGAAGAGTCAATGGGTCTAGAAAGATGTGTTATGATAGTTGACTTGTGCTAAAGAAGATCAAATAAAAATTTGTATTGGTTAGATAATCTAAAAATACAACTAAAAAATGGTTGTTGTAGTATGCACCAAGCAAATTAATGTGTGTGGTGAAAGTGTACAAGCCAATGTCATGGTGTGTGCACAAAGTGTAATACATAGTGATTAAAGTGATTATGTACACATTACTAGAAGATATTTATTTAAGGTATCATACATCCATCCAAAAGATAAGTATGTCACAATAGTGCAATGCCTCAAAATATAGCAAAATCAAAGGCGATGGTCACAAGACATGAAAGAACAAATAAGGGATCCACTATCGAGGATCAATATGGTCATCAAATAAACTATGCATATCAAGTATGATTATTATGAATTGACCTCATCTCAATGTAGTTGAACTACAAGAACAATGGAAGAAGAGTACATAATATGAACAAAAGGTCTTTTGGGTCAACATGGAAGAGATAAAAACAATATCGCAATGCTTTGCGTCATTCCCAAATAGAAAACATATGTATTGGACATGTAGAATAATTATGATACAAATAGAGGAGTGTTATAATAGAGTCAGTCCCAAGGGTCATCCAAAGAGAGCTTCACAAATACAAAGACATGCCAAGTATCACATTATAGGAGAACACATTACACACATGAAAACACAAAAAATAAAGAACCTACTACATCAATGAGTTAGTCTAGCAAATCATTTGTCTCCCAATCTTTCTCATCACAAATTAGGGATGAAGAACAAAACTCCAAAGGACATATAACTAGTACAATAAATGGATCTGTCTCTAGTGCCAAACATGGACTATGCTCTAATGATGGATCATAATGTATGTCACTAAGAGCTAGAGTTAATGTTTTTGAAAATATAAAAGATAGATCATTATTAATATTTTTAACACTTTCAATTATATCATTGGAATTATCATCTAAACTGATCATAATAGGAAATTTTATAGGAGGAGAAGAAGAACCATTTTGAATAGACAACTTCAACTTTAAACAAGGTTGATTAAGATAAGGCTCCTCTCTAGGTGTTGAAGATGATAAGGAAGGCTAACAAGGTGGGATCAAATCATCATTCCACTGGTTAGGAGAAGATTCACTTTTGGAAGAAACCTCATAAGCCTTGGCACAACATCTTCATTGATATTCTCTTGTACTATAATTTTGCTGATTATGACTCATAGATTTTGTAGAACTAGGTTGGCGATCACTTGACATTGATTCATTTTCTTCCTTTTCTATAAGAATAGTAGGAGAAATAGAAGGAATTGTATTCAAGGGTAAATTAAGCGTAAATAACATAATTAGATTATCAAAGCGAATCACCAACTCTAATCTAACTAAATTGCTCCTAAATGACAATAAAATAATTCTAAATCAATTAAATAATGAAAGAAACTAATTTAAACTCCCTTAATTGATGTAACAAGGCTTCCATTGCTCTTCTCCTTAGTTGTTGTTGAATTGGCTCTCAGGTATTGCACTGATTTCCTGTATAGATTAGCAACTATTTCGAAGACCGTGATTCTAGCTTGAAAATGAGAAATGAGATTGAATTTATAGATTTTCAACACAAAAGGGGTGAGGATTTCAACTCAAGTGTTGATTGATCAGTGAACTCAATAGATTGGTTTGTTAACATAATTGATTGATTTGTTAACTCATTTGATTGGGGAGTCAACTAGATTGAATGGATAGTGAATTGAATAGATTAGTGAGTTGACTAAATTGATTGAGAGATGACTGATTAGATGGATTAGAAGACTGAATTGATTGATTAGTCAGAAAAAGTTGATTGAGAGTTAAAAAGGGAGATTGATTAGTTAATTGAGTTAACTGATTAGTCAACTAATTTGATTTCTCAGTTAATATTTTCAACATGTGCTATAGGAGATCAACTTGAAATACAATTTCATTTTGATTTCATTTGAATTTGGGTTTTTGAATGCTGAAATGCACATGAAATTAACTGAAATTCACATTTGGTGAAACGTCAATTTGATGATTTGGAATTAATTGGAATTGGGTGAAATTTGAATTTGGGGAAATGTGAAATGAAATTAGATGAAATTAATTGGAATTAGAATTTGGGGATTTGGAAGAATTTAATTAATTAATGAAATTATTTGATTATATGAAATTGAATTAATTAAATAATAAAGATTATTTAACTAAGGAAAATGGTGCAATTAATTAAATAATTAATATTTGAGATAGGGTTAATTGATTAAATGATGAATTGATTTAAGAATAGAAATTCGATAATTAGGAATGTTGAATGTTATGATAAGAAGAGATAATTAATTTAATTAAAGAATTAAAGAATTAATTAATTAATTAGATGAATAATCAGTATGCAATTGATGAGACATTCTAAGGTATCTACATTTGCCTCTTTGACACAATATCAAAATGACGTTGTTTCAAAGAAAATGAAAAAATTGCCCCAGTGACACTTAGGGTGTAAATATGCCCCCTCGGAAAAAGTGGTCAAAAAATTGTGAAATTTAGACCATTTTTTTCGAAAATGTGCTAGTAATGGATAATGTGAAGTTTGGTGAGGATTCAATCTTGTTTGATATGGCTACAACTACGTTGAAGTTGGAGGGGACCACAACCATTAGGGCATCAAAAACCCTAATTTGGAGCTATAAATTGGAAATTTATTTTGATTTTAGCCCATTTGCACTCATTTGCTTTGTAGGAGTTTCTTTGAGATTATAGTGCTTTCATCATCCTTGGAGCAAGATGGTGGGTCACAGAGTGAGGCTGCATTTATCTGAGAGAGTGATCATATTAGAGACCTCCTAATACAAGTGGCATGATGAGTCTTTCAAAAAAATTGCATGTATTTGTCTATTTTTCTAATTTTTTCATCGATCTTTGTCAGAGCAAAAAATATTTATAGTTCACAACTGATAGTCAAATTGCTCATAATTAACAATAGAAATGTGCAATTGATAATATTAATTCGCAATTGCTATGAATGATCCACATTTGATTTAATTGATCCGCATTTTCTATAATCAGTTCGCATTTGATATTCCGGTAATATTTTTTATGTTACTTTCTCTTGATGACGTATCTAATTTATTTTCTTTTTTTCACATGTCTCACTTGCAAGAGAATTATTTGATATTGATGGTGAGACAGATGAGCCCAAATGATCTTGATTGATGCCATGAGTTAGATGTGGAGGATATGGCTTTTCTTTGACGGGTTGGATTATATCATATAGTGCACTTTCCTGAGGTTATGGCCAATAGGGTCATGATTACTCTATTGATTGAGCGGTGGCATTCAAAGACTTGCTCATTTCATATTCTAATAGGTGAGACATCCATCACACTTGAAAATGTGTGGCATAATATACACATTCCTATATGTGGTGCATGGGTTACATTTGATCGTAGTGATGGAGTATCTGCCTTGTGCGCCTTGTTTGAGTGTTTTGAGAATGATCTTCATATTCAGGGTTGTTATGAGTTTCATTGGGATGATTTATATTATGATGATCTCATTGTTGTTCTTTGTTGTATTGTTGTTGGATTATTGATCCCCGATAGATGTACCCATAGTTTTCCTGTTGGATGGGGATGAGTGATTCATGATATGGTTATTGATAGATGGGTGTTTGCTTGGGGTCCCTATCTTCTTGCCACTTTATATCATCAGATGCATCAGATTGTATATTTGTAGTAGAAATCCATTGGATGTGGTGTTACTTTGCTCCTGATATGGGCTTCAGAGCACATAGCTATATTTCATCCTATGATACATGTTGATTTATAGCCAAAGTAGCCATATGCTTATAGATACATTATTGGAGTGAGACATAGGGATTTGGGTAACATTTTGTATTGGCATCATCAAATTGATACCTTACAGTACTTCTCATGGAGACCTTATCTTACTTGCCCCGGTTGGGTTGATGATGCCCAACATCTTCCTTTTTGCCAATAGCAGAGATACCTTATTGGGCGAGATGTTTGTGGTCACAGAGTTATTTATATGCATCTTCTTGGGCATTTACTCTGATAGTTTGGGGAGATACAGGGTGTTCTAGATGTCATAGCCTATTTTGCTTGTACTAATCATGAGATCGGTGATTGGGGTGCATGTGTGCAGCTCATGTTTCCATTGTAGATTTTGATGCTCTTTCTCCTATTTGGTGGGGTTGGTTAGTTGGTGTTGTAGATCCAAGGACCACACCACAGTATGATGTATGGTGGATATAGCATAGGCACATACCTTTGATAGATTCGATAGTTATGATTGCATCTCAACAAATTAGGAACAACAAGGGTTCCAGGGGGAGAGGGAGAGGATGAGGGAGAGATGGCGGGAGATGAGATGGAGGAGGAAGAGATGGAGGGGGGAGAGATGGAGGTCGAGGAGGACAGGATAGGGGTCAAATATATTTGATAGTAGCAGTTGCAGACCAGGTGGGGAGTGGAGAGGAGGATGTGGATATCAATGGAGACACTACATCTATGAGCAGTTTTGGTGGGAGTGAGAGTGAGGGTGATGAGTCGGTATCAATCTCATCAAGCAGTGATGGGGATGAGCGTGGGGATGATGGATATGATATTGATATGCCATAGGCCATTGAGACAAGATGTGTGGAGGGAGGTGATGAGGAGGGATTGAGGGCTTAGGTTAGGAGTTTGGAGGACTTGGTCACTACTTTGCGGAAGCAACAGTGGAAGGATAGAGATCAATATCGGCGGGTGATGGAGGATCTTAACACAGAGAGGGATCATCTCTAGAGGGAGAGAGATGATGCAGTGAGGCAGATGCATTTGGTTCAGGCCGCTCATGACCATCAATTTTCTTTGAGTATGGATAAACACAAACATTCTGGTAGACTTTACTACGCTACATAGGAGGCCTTCTATTATAGATATCTCTACCATGGTGTTGTACCTGAGGCACAAAGAGCTCCTAGTTTTAGTGAGTTTAGAGTTCATTTTGGTTCTATTAGTTCATCTACATGGAGGACCAGTAGTGGTGGTGTTCTGGGTCCACCTTGGACATCTTCAGGATATCCTGGGGTAGGATCTAGCGGGCAGGATCCACCTGGAGATAGAGGCAACATCGTTTGAGATTCTTTGTTATTGATGATGTATCAAAGATACGGTGTAATTTTGACACATTCATGAGATATATGACATGCATTTTTGGCAATGAGTTATGCCTTATTTTATGATGCATTCTACAATCTAATTTGTTTACTTTTATTGCATGCTTACTTGATGATGCAGATAATGTGAATGTGATATGATGCGGTCTATGTGATGTACCTTTATTTTATGATGTATGAATATATATGTGATGATGATCTAAAATTGACTAAGTGAATGCTTGTGATAATGCAACTAAGTGAATGGAAATGCAATGTGAATTTTTTGTTGTGTCAAAATAGGTGTTGAAATTTGTGAGTGTTGGAAGAAATGTTAGTTGTTAGATGGAAAATAGATAAGTTATGATGTGAAATGATAAATCAATTGAATCAACCTTTATTTATTCCAAAAGTAGATTTGATAAGAACAAATTCAATGATAAAACTTTGATGAGAAAGTCTTCGTTGCTTTATTCATAGTGCAATACATTATCATCATTGAGCCTTATTATGTAACAATGGAGCTTATTACACCAGGATATGACAAACCAAGATGTATAAATATCTCATTGCAAGAAAAAAAAACACATAGAAAATAAGGAATGAACCCTCCATTTCAGAAATTATGTTGGGAGTCAAGGTATGTGCAGAATTCATAGAGAGAATATACTTATCATAAACACCCACAACATAATTGTGTCGAAACTTCATCGGTACAAACCACAAACAACAAAGAAAGAAAAGGATCATGCCCGTCACGGCTCCTCTAATCACTTTTGGGACATCCTTGAGTATCTAAAAGCAATGATCTCTCCAATTTGATAAAAAGATTCAACCAAAATAGACAAAATTCAGCAGTTGGACTGACTATGTCTTTGCTTTGATATGTTTGATGGGATTTTGATAATGTTTGGTTTCGAAAGTTTTGGACCCTATTTAAGACTGATCTGTTTGGTTTTGAGTGTACCAATTCTATTAAGACAAGATGTTGATCACATTGATAGTTTGATAGTGATTTGATAGATTAGACAGTTGATCAGCTTGATTGCAGATGTTTTGACAAGATAGTCATATCCTTTGTTTAACTTCATGTGAAGTGTTTGTTGGATATCTGCTAGGGTGTTGGATTTTTGTGAGACAATTTATTGCAAGTTTTCAATTGATTTTTTTTTTATGTTTTTGTATTTTGTGGATTGATATTTGAATCTTTTTGGATTGATTTTTCAGGACTTTATGTGAATGTTTTTTATTGATTTTTTCAAGATCGTATGTGAATGTTTTTGATTGATTTTTTTTTCAGGACTTTATGCAAATGTTTTTAATTAATTTATTTTTCAAGACTTTATGTGAATCTTTTTGATTGATTTTTTCCAGGATCATATTTGGTTGTTTAGGAGTTTCTAGTATTTTCTCAATGTTTTTGTGCTTTTTTCAGGATCGTATTTGAAAGTTTTTGATATATTTTTTTGTTGTTTTTTGATTTTTTTATTTTTTCATGACATTTTATGATTTTTATGATTTTTTCAGTTATGCCCCCAAGTATGAAAACCTATGATGACATGATGATCTATAAAATGTGGTGGAGATAATGAATTTTTCAAATGCAAATTATACTAATGTAGTATGCTATACAAGGATGAATGTGTGTGCCCTTCATTGTGAAATGCACTGATTGAATTGAAGGTATGAATCATTTCAAAGATAGGAGTTCAATCTGTTCTCAAAAGATTCATTAGATCATCCAACCTAACCCATTGTGTAACCAAGATTTATGAATGGAGGTGCGGAAAAATTCTCCATCAATTCTTGAAACTTTGATCTTTTTTTACCAACGTGTGTGCATTTGAATTCATTCTGACTCTTATAATCATCAAAGACCCTTGGAATCCTATGTGGCTAGCTGTGTGAGATATTTTAACTTCAAAATTATCCTGGATAGAGCCTCACTACTAGCAAGATTTTAGGGCTCCGACGAGGTTATGCACTGTAATCTCTCAAATATTGCTTCATTGCCAATAGGCGTCCATAGCCCTGATGGAGTTACTTGCATGTTCCCATAGTCAATCTTTTATTGTACATGATATTTCAGTTATATATCACTGCTTATTTTGCCTTTAGAAGGATATTGGCATAGTATTTTTCTTTTGTATTCTTCATTTTCTTGCCTTGACTTGTAAGTAATAAAACCTATTTGGGTATAACAATCATAGCGGTGTTGAAGTAGAAATTAGGAATTTTCACTAGCCACATGACCAACTAGGTATTTGTAGTTACGATTTAGAGCTTATTGATTAAGGTGTGAGATATAGAAATTGATATGTTTTGGGTAATCAAGGTTCAATATCGAAACCTCTACACAACCATAGATAAATCTAAATGACAAGGAGACATTGAAGATGAATGACTAAAGGTCTCTAAGGACTTCATGATCAAGTATCTAGGAAAAGAGACCACCTTCTTTTCTTTCGGTATAGATAGGTGAATACGTCAAACAATTATCTTTTGTTATTAATGCAATGATATGTGCAAGAAAAACTAATATGTTATGAATATGATGCATTTATAAAGGAAACTATATGACTTGCAACTCTTTCAAAATGATATGCAAGTACAGAAAGTAAATTAAAACCTATCCCTTTAGATGTAATATCTTTTTAGGTGCATGTTGCTAATGGGATCGGGGAGTGGATCTCCCTCTATTGTTTGCAAATGATAAGTGTTGTTTCCATCAACTTTGGTTATGACAAAAGGACCTAACCAATTAGGTTTGAACCTTCCTAGGTTTGAACCTTCAGAGAGATTCCTTTGATTTTCTTTAAGAACAATACCTCCTACTATGAAACAACGTGGGTTTACTCTTTTTTTGTAGCTTCTTCTCATTTTGTTTTGATATCCTTGTAAATGATTCAGAGCACTTTGTCATTTTTCATCTATGAATTCTAGTTCTTGTAAACGTGCTACTCTGTAGTCTTCTTCTAATATAATATGTTTCAGAGAGACTCTTAGTGATGGCAATTCTACCTCGATAGGAAAAATAGCTTCTGAACCATAAACCAAAGAGTAAGGTGTGGCACCAATGGTTGTACAGGAACCAGTTTGATAGGCCCAGAGAGATGGATTCAGCTGAAGATGCCAATCTCGTCCAGTGTCATTGACAACTTTCTTTAAAATTTTCAAAATAGTCTTATTTGTTACCTTAGTTTTATCATTGCTTTGGGGATATTAGGGTGTCGCAAAACATTCCTGGATGTGAAATTGGTCACAAAGTTCACTCACTTCTTGGTTTTTGAAGGGTCACCCATTGTCAATCACAATGCACATGGGGACTCCATATCTGCAAATGATGTAATTCAAGATGAACTTGGCTATTTGTTTTCCTATTGTAAAGGTCATGGAGATTTCTTTAGCCCATTTGGTGAAGTACTCAGTAGTTGTGAGTATAAACTTATGTCATTTGGAGGAGCTAGGGTTTATTTTCCCCACAAGATCGAATCCCCATTGTGAAAATGGCCATGGTGATGTAATTGGCTGAAGATCTTGAGAAGGTACATGGATTAGGTTTCCATGTATTTGGTACTACTTGCATCTTTGGACATATTTGTAAGCGTCATTTTCCATTGTAGGCCAATAATAACTTTCTCGCAACAGTGTTTTTTCTAGAGCTGGTCCAAAAGATGTGCCCCACCTATGACATTGAGGCATTTGAGAAAAGTTTCATCTACACTCTTTCTATATAAAGTGTCATCAATGATTGAATGTCTTGTTGATTGTCAGATGAGTGCCTTTCTTTGATTTTTTGAAAGATCAGGAGATACTTAGTGATCATGAAGATATGCATATATATCTTTGTATCATGAGGACTTGGGGCCTACTATCATACATACATATTCAGTGGATGGTATTTCATAAGCTAGCACAATTAGTTGTTCCACTTGAAAGTCAAAGTGAGTCCCCTTATTAGAGATATCCAAGAGAGAGCCTATTGTTGTCATTGCATCGACTACCTTGTTTTGCGCTCTTGGTATTTGTTCAAATGTTACATTGGTGAAGTGTTATTTATATTTGTCCACCAATTGTTTGTAGGGTGTAATCTTATCATGTTTTGTATTGTAATCACCATTGACTTGGCTAATAATAAGTTGTGAGTCTCTGAAGACTTGTAGTTCCATGATTTTCCATTGTAGTGTAGTATGGAGTCCTATCACTAGGGCTTCATATTCAATAATGTTATTGGTGTAAGGGAAGTTGATCCTGAATGATTTGGGAATGGACTCTCCTTTAGGAGTTATGAATAGAATCTATGCTCCTGCTCCATGATTTGTGTGAGACCCATCAAAGTATAGTTTCTAGTTTATTTGTGCTGACAATGCAAATACTAATTCATCTGGAAAATCTACCACCATCAGATAACTATCTTGTAGGGGTGCCTCTACAAGTTAATCTACTATGATCTGTCCCTTGATGTCTTTTTTGTTGACATATTCAATGTCAAATGCACTGAGTATCATGACCCACTTAGCAAGCCTTCCAGTTAATGTTGCTCACCTCATCAAGTATTTGAGTGGATCAAAGTGTGCAATGAGCTGGACTTTATGACTCAACATATAGTATCTCAGTTTTTGTGATGCACAAACTACTACAAGACATGCTCTTTCTATTGGTGTGTAATTGATTTCATATCCAATGAGTGTTATATTGATGTAGTAGATAGCTCTCTCTTTTCCTTGTTCATAATTATATACTAGAAGAGCACCTAAGGAGTAATTTGTTGCAGTTATATACAAGAATAATGGTTTCACATGTATGGGTGGAACCAAGACTGGTGTGGATAAAAGATATTCTTTTAGTGTCTAGAATGTCTCTTGGCATTGTTGTGTCCATTTGAATGTGATGCCTTTCTTTAAAAGATGTTGAAATGGTTGGCACTTTTCTGCTAATTGGGAGATGAAGCGCCTTATGGATTGTAATATGCCCTACAGACTTCTAAGTTGTTTGAGTGTAGTGGGTGATTATGTGTCTAGAATGGCTTTTACTTTTTCTAGATCTATTTCAATGTCGTGGTTGGAGACAATGAATCCCAACAGTTTGTCGGATGTTACTCCAAAAACACATTTTTTTTAGATTGAGTCATACATTGTATTGCTCAAGTCTATCAAAGATCTTAGCCAATATGTCTAGATGATCATCCCTTGTGTTGGATTTTGCTAGCAAATCATCTACATAGTCTTCCATTATTGTGTGTATCATATTGTGGAATAAGGTGACCATTTCCCTTTGATAAGTAGTGCCTACATTTTTAAGGTCGAACGACATCACATTCTAGCAATATGTTTACCACAGACAAGTGAATATTGTCTTCAGTTGGTCCTCTAGTGCAGTTTTGATTTAATTATAACTATAAAAACCATCCATAAATGATAGCATTTCATTTCTAGCTGTCAAGTCCACTATCATGTCTATGTTAGGAGTGGAAAATCATCCTTTGGGCAAGACTTGTTGAGATCTCTTAAGTCAGTGCAAATCCTGATACCTCCAGTATGCTTGAATACTAGGACTAGATTTGAAATCCACTCAGCATAGTCTATGTGTCTAATAAAACCTACTTTCAACAATTTTTCTAGCTCGATTGTGACCAACAAAGCTATGTGAGGGTGCACCTTCCTAAGTTTTTTGCTTATATGGTTTTACTTCTGGTAGTAATGGTAAATGATGTAAGACCAATTGAGGATCTAACCCTAGCATATCTTCAGAAGACCAGGAAAAATTGATTGGTCTTTGTTTAAAGAATTGGATAAACTTCTATTTTTCTATTGGATTCAAGGACTTTGCTAGGTGTATATTAGGAACAGTTTCAGCATCACCGATGTTGATTTCTTCATTTTCTTCTATCAATAGTGTTGATTGATAAAGAACAATAGGAAGAGTGCCCATTCTATTATGGGTAATGTGTTTTTCTTCATTATCATTGTCTTGATTGGAAGAGGAGCTTGCTTCTCAAAAATATGTAGTTTTGTCCAAGTCTATTGCAAAGCCGGCCCTGTGATCCTATAAAGGAGTTTGTCCCTTGCACCCAAGAATTCAACTACGGCTTCATCATTTTGAAACTAGTCTAATTGTGGTTTTCCTTTTTCCCCCAATCTATTATGTGAGGATACATGAGACAAAGATCACATTCTTCTATTGGAGGAGATGTTACTGAGAGCATACAAATTCTATTACTGTCGTCGATATATTTGATGGATGGTGGATAGATTGGTATGTCTTCATATTCAATGTCATCATATTTGTCTGGTTGGTTATCATAAGCTCTAAAAATTGAATATGTGCTACAAATATGGGTAGATAGGAATTCATAATCATGTGAATCAATAGTTACACTATCTGCATAGGTTTCTCTATCGAATTCCTCTTCATCAATTTCCTCAATTGGAGATAAAGGAGTTTCATTTGTGTTGATGATGTGTGGGAGAGTAGTCTGATTTGTATCTTCCTCTTCTATGATAGAGACCTCATTAAGTGCTTGAATGAGAGATAGGGGTAATATGGAATAACCATCTCTTGTTGGTGCTATATATGTTTCTATTGAGGCTCTTGTTGGTACTGATGATGATGTAAATATATCTGATGTTGGTGCAATCTTCATTTCAATTACATGGGAAGCTGGCTGAAAAATTATTTGCAATGTATTGCTAGATAATTTAAGATTTTGATTTCTTCTTGTTGTTGTCAAACTTTGAATTGATGGGGAATCTGGTTGGGATATTTTTCTCCACCTTGTAGATCCAGTGTATCCCAAAGCCCAATTCTTAGGATTTTTTGTAGGCAATATGGGTTCAAATATGCCTTGTGCATCTTCCCCCAAGCCTGCGGTTCCATCATAACCATGGTGTTTTAATATTTTGAAACCATGACCATATTGTTCTAAAGGGAGTTGGACATTTGGAGTATCACTTTCTTCTCTATACAACCATGCATTTATATCTTCTTCTAAAGATTCTTCATTGAGTTGTCCCCACTAGATGAAGGAGCAATCATCAGAAAACTAGATGACTTCTTTTCCTTTGTCTTTTCCTATTGATTGTGGTAATGTTCTCCCAAAGGATTGGGGAGATAGATTCCCTACTGGTAATGTCCCAGAACATGAGTACTCACCACACCCTCCATCCTTGATTTGAAGAGGAGGTGATGTGGGTGTGCAAGGTGTTGATGTTGGTGCTTCTGCAACCTTTAGGGATTTCATTTGTAAGTGAAGTGGAGCTACCTGATTGTTTGGTACTTGATTATCTGTGATTTCCCTTAAATAATTATAGTGTTGAAAAGGGTTTGGGTCGCCATGAATGGTGATTTCAATGCCATTGTATGGGAACTTAACACATTGGTGAAAATTTGATGGTACCACCTACATGGTATGTATCCAAGGGCAGCCTAATAGCGTGTTGTATCCCAATTCTCTATCTAGGACTTAAAAGGTGATATTTGTCATAACTGGTCCCACTTGTACTGGCAAAGTCACTACACCCTTAGAAGGGTGTTCCTCATCATCATAAGCTTTGATATTGATTCTCTTGGTAGGATCAATATGATGTTTAAAATATCCTAAAGCTTTAATAAAATGCAATGTGCATATGTTAAGGCCAGCTCCACCATCTATAAGTACTCTTTAAACCTTCTTTCAGTGAATCAAATCTTCCAAGTGTAAGGGATCATTATGCATGGGTAGGTCTGTAGGTACATCCTACTCAGTGAATGCGACCTTTGAAGCTACCAAATTTCCAACCATGGATTGGAATGTGTTCTCATCAATATCTCTGGCAACAACTGAATCTTCTAATGCTTTGTCAACAATTGCCTTATTAGCTAGCGATATGCGCAGTAACTCAAATAATGAAACTTGAGTTGCAGTTCACTTCAACTGATCTACCATATGTAATTACTATTAAAGGGGGGTTTGATGGCACTCCTTGTATTGTGACCTTTGATCTTCTAGTGATGATAACACAGTCTCTGCTTTTGGGATTTATTGTGATTATAGCCACTATTGCATCTCCTGCACTAAGTGTATTTATGGCATAATCAAATGCGACATTGGTATAATTGGTAGTATTGTTTTGTGCATTGGAAATAGAATCCTTTCTTTTGTCATTCTTGATGAAGGGATCCTTGAAGATGGCATGATGTATGTTTGGTGTCTTATCGACATCCACAGTAATGTCACCTTGATCAATGAGATCTTGTAAGAGGTTCTGCAGTTTGTAGCAACTTGTTGTCTTATGACCTTTATTGTGGTGGTATTCACAGAAATCATTGTCATTCCACCAAGAAAGCTTGAATGGACCTAGTTCATATGGCCTAGATTCTAGTAGAGTTATGGAATTACATTGTATCATCTTTTTGAGTGTTGATTCAATAGGTTCACCAAGAGGTGTAAAGTTTCTTTTGGGTGTACCTACCCTTGGTGGTCTTGGATTGGTTGCATTGGTGTTGTTTATCTGAGTTTTATTCTTATTGGTAAAATCAACTGGTCCTTGTAGAAATATTATTGGTTGAGCTCTATTTACAACATGGGCATCAACAACTCTGTCACTTGTGACATTTTTGTTCCTAGGCCAAAATTTTGACCGTTCATTATTTGTACTTGTGGTTGGCCCATTATCTTTGTGGTGTTTCAGTATCCCTTGCTCTAATAAGCCTCTTTCACACTCAAGGCCTTTCTCTGTGATGTCCTTAAAATTTCCTAGGCATTGCATTTGCAATGGATACTTAATTTGAGGCACAATATTTTCATTTAAAATGTCTACTTGCTCAGCTTCAAGGATATGACTAAGAGATCTATGGTATAGGCCCCTCCATCTTTGCAAGAATGTAGCGAAGGTTTCTCCTTCCTTTTGCTTTGTTGCACATAAATCCATCAAGGTAACTGGATTATCTATATTGAATGCAAAGTTTGATATGAATAACTCAACCAGTTCACCCCATGAAGCAATTTTGGGTGGGAGGTGTGAAAACTATTCCAATGTTGTCCCTCCAAGACTTCTAGAAAATAGCCTCATTAGCTATGTATCTTCGTGGGATACCTTAATACATACCATGAAAAATTCTCTGACATGATCTCGAGGATCACCTTTCCCTCTATACTTGTCGAACCTTGGAGTTTCAAAATGTGGGGTAGATGGTGGCATGTATAACTTTATGTCAAAAGGATATGGAGGGAGGTCCTCCATTGTATAGCTCTTTTTGTCATTAATTGTTTGCATATCGGTCATCTTCTTCTAAAGATTCTTCATTTCTTGAGTTAGGATCTCTATTTGGATCAATGGTGCGCTAACTTGATAAGTGTTTCCCACAAAAGGGATAGTATTGGAGTATCTTGGAGTTTGATAAAATGTGGACTGACCATGTAATTGTGCACCATAAGACCCAACAAGTGGTATAAAGTATGTAAATTGTGTATTGGTATTCAACTGAGTTGAACTAGTTGTCCCTTGATTCACATTATGGCCACTGTAGGTGGATCCAACTGAAACTGAAAGTTGAGTTATACTTGTTGAAGCAGTGTTTTAAGATATTGTAGCTTGCCTTGTACTTACACTAGGTGTTGTCTGGGATGTAACATTAGTACTTGTTGATGACACCATTGATTATGTTGAAGTTGTAGTTGCTTGATTATTTTCAGATACACCCTGGGTTGATGTAGCAAATGTTGCTTAAGTCTATGTAACAATAGGCACTTAAGGAACATTTTGATTCAATGTCACACCTGGCAATAATATTGCCAAAATATCCACCCCTGGGGGTAACTTGGCCCCATTTTGGACTAACAGTGCGAGATATATATCCCTATCATTGTTGATGAGGGCGTTTAGGATCATAAGAACTCCTGGATCTTATTGGGCTGCCTTCAATTCTTCTTTTGTCAGATTATGTTGTATCTCATCAGTGGAAGGCATCATGTTTGTGTTTTTTGAAAAGGTTGTGGGTCTTCAAACCTATGTTTGTTGATTTGTGGACAAATTCATATTCCATGTGGGGTTAACCGAAGGTTCATTGTTAGGATCCATCTGGTGTTTTGATTTTTGAGCACATGTTAATGGTATGAATGATATTCCAAAGTGATCTTGACTCTTTAAGACTCTCTAAAATGCAGACAAAAGACTCAACTAAATGCAGCTAGGTATGCTTCTAAGACTTTCTAATGCAGTCTATGAATGAAGACTTGCTATCAAGGATTTCAAAATTCAAACACAATATTTTCAACATCTTTTCGAAATGCTTCTAGTTCTACCTCTTATTTGATTTGATTTTCGAGGTTTATGTCAATTTGTACTAACTTTCAAACTTCATCATCTATGACATCTTGGAATATGTCATATTGGTCTTGATCGACTATCAATTCCTCAGCAATAATATTCAAACCATCAATTATTTCTAGTTGAACATTGTTTGGTCCAAGATTGGGTTGCTCAAATGGGAATTCACTGTCTCCTTTCAGACCCATAGACTAAAGAATATGATGCAGACTATGTAGAACCTAGGAATGACTGAAATTTTTCTTTAAGAACTCTAATGAGGATTTAGAAATTATGCTATGGTCTTTTTGACCAATTGTCTGATGGCTTCTTTTTGAGCTACCTTTTTAATCTTTTTCCTCAATTTTCATCAAGATGGATAGATTTCTGGATCTCATTGTCTATGACAATTTTAACTATGTCATACTAGGCATGATTAACTTTTCATTTTCAAGCAAGGTTGTCCAAACTATCAATTATTGCTAATTGGTCATTGTTTGGCCCAAGATTGGGTTTCTCAAATGGAAATTCGTCATCTCCTTTTAGACCCATGGACTCCACTATGTTTCTTAGACTCTAATGCAATACTGAATTCTATATGAGTGGATGCAAACTTGATTGAAAACTACTCTTTTGTGATGTGAGGACTTGTGCAAGGACTTTGTGTAATATGACAAAGAACTATACATGAACTAGATTCCTAGGACTCCAGATCACTTGAAGATGCCATATTTTCCATCTTTACATTTTGCAAAAGTTTTGGTTTGATGTTGATGTGTATACCTTGTTGAACTTTGGTATTGACAAAGACACAGTAGCAAGCAAAGAAAATAATCTTTAAAAAAAAGAGCATTTGTTTGAAGGAATTTTTCAAATCCCCATGAATGTTGAGAGCTTTTTCAAGACCCCATTTTTTCCAATAGTATTTTGGCAATTCGATATCACATAAAGTAGACTCTCCTAAAGAAAAAAGGTCACAAGTATTACCACATCCCACATCTTGATACTCCATCAACTCAAATAGCCCTATCACACCCTATGGTGTGCCCATTTTTTTACCTTTTTCCGAAAATTAGACCAAAGAAGATTGCTCCTCAATTGGCCCGTTATCCTAGGAGATATATGGTGAGTGGCTTGGGGGTGGATTCTTCCCCACCCTTGACTATAATAATCTAAGTGTCTAGTTACTGACTCGGTTTGGCCTCTATTTCTATAGCTTTTAGTAAAGGCTTTTGTTTGAAGATACCCTTTGAAGTCGTGCAAGAAGGATTAAGGCCTATAGCCCAACAAAGTGTTGCAATCCAAGAACACTGAGAGGGGGGGTGAACGAGTGTTGTATCAAAATAATCAATTTTAACCTTATTAAAACATGCATACACCAACTGGTATACCAATACATATAGAATTGAAGAAGTAAAGCAACCAATAAGCCAATCACATAAATGAATACCATAACACGCGGAATTATATGTGAAAAACCTCAAAGAGGAAAAACCACAATGGGATTTGTGACCCACAATATCAATCCACTGGCCATATGAAGAGATATTACAAAAATAGGGGCCTGCACTTGCAGGAAGGTTTGCAGCCTAGAGCACATTTCTCAATCACAAAAGGAGCCTCACTGACTACATACAAATCCAGACTACAATCCGTAGAAATGATTGAACTACAAAGATAGCATAGTCTATTCCTGAATACAATTCTGGTTAAGCTTTGTCTATTCTGGTATGAAACCCTAAACCCTTTACCAGAATACCCCTTACATAAGTATCCTCACATACATGATCTCTCGCATATGTTTTGTATTACATAACATCATCCTATTCTCCTATCAAACCATTACATATCATATATCAAAATGATCTAACCAACTGACCTATATACCCTTTATAATTCATCATGCCTTATGTTGGCTTACCAAGATAATTACAATATCAATATACATGTTGGATAAATAACATAAATACATGAATATCAAAAATAATTGTCGATGTCTGATCCAAAAGATGTCAGCCTCCAATACCGATAACTTTATTCTAAACCATGTCGGTTTGCATTGTCAGTAACTTGAGAATTCCTTTCAACCTGTCTGTGTCGGTGTCGGTGCTGGTGAAGTGTCTATAAAGTGCCTACCAGTACACAACAAAACCAAAATATGAAGCCAGAATAAATTATCAAGTTTCCATCAATGAAAACATAGTGAAACCAACCAATTGAGTGTCAATTGCCAACAATCTCCCCCTTTGGCATTGATGGCAACACTCATGCGAAAAATGATCATGGTTTCTAACTATCAGTTTCATCCTGAGCTTGCTTCGCCTAAGCTAAATATCCATCAATGATCATAATAAAAAATACTCCATATCTCCCCCTAATGTATACAACTCCCTTTTTTTTTTTTTTACATCTATACCACTCCCCCTTTGACATCAATGCCATCAAAAATTCAAAAAAAGAATACCAAAAATCCAAAACCAGGATGAAGAATGAAGGATATTGTACAATGAATATCCCAAAAATACCTTACCGGAGCTTAATATATTTGAAGATTTCCAGATAGGCCTTCTCCAAAATCTCTAGATAAGTATCCCAACCAGATTTGAAAGTGTCGAAAATAGATACAAGTCCATTTAGCATATGGGCAAATGACTCTTTCTCAATTAACTCTGTTGGTGTGGGCTTACCAACCATATCTATACTCTCCTTATGTACACTTAATGAATCCAATCAAGGACTCACCAATCCTCTAAGACTTTTGGCTCTTCTTATGATTTTGTCTTTTTCCCTCTCAAGAGAAAGAACTTGGGCTTCCAAAACTAAAATCTGACCATCTATAGATGTAGTTAATGAATTCAATCCATCAAAAGAATTTTCTATACCTGCAATCTCCTCTTGAATATCCTTAATCTTTTTATATGTCTCAGCTATGAGAAATCTATTGGCATTTTTGATGTTTATGTTGTAATTGTCATTGATGGACACACACTTGCATTGAGATCTCCTTTATATGTATGAGTTATAGCTCAACCGGTATCTGTTCCAATCGGTATGTTGTATTCTAGTCTTTAGACTATTGATGTTTTCTTGAATGTGTTTCCCAGTCTGAAGCGGCATGGGGACCCCAAGCAGTTCGTAGATCTCAAGTGGTACGAGGAAGCAAAGTGGCATAACACATTCCTACCAGTCTTCATTTTTTTTTGACAAACCGGCAACTAGTATTCTATATGAACCGGTAATACTCTATGATGAGTTACCAACCGGCATTTTGTGATGAGTTATCAATCCACCGATTGTCTGACAGTGCCGACACACTAACAGTGCTTTTTGTGTCATGTTATTGAGTATGACTAGATTCATTGAACCTAGGAAATTGAAATGTAATCCTATTGGACTGACATGAAATTAGATTCCTTCATAAGGACATCATGTCTAGGGTTTTAGGTTGTTGTTGAGAGTTTCTGTTGGTGCTAGGGTTTAAGGTGGTTGATGAGTTTTTGTAAGAATGATCTTATCTGAGAAGATCAAGTTTTGTGAAGTGTAACAGAGTGAGAGATAGAGAATACTAAAGTAATGCTGGAATCCATTAGCTGTGAGTTATACTGGATCTAACCAAGCAATCTATGCTATTTGATAGATCACATACTTGTTGATTACTCACCTCTTTGACAAGTTTGTAGCCCTTAACCGGGTAGGCTCAGGGTAGCCTTTGTAAAATCCTCTAACAAGGTGGTTCACCTCTATGAATCTAAAATCCTCTAGCAAGGTAGTCCTTGATCAGACTTATCTCCTAACAAAGATTGAGATTCCTAACAGGATCTGTTCTGGTGAAGAAAATTGTAAGACCTTAACCGATCTAACCTTAACCGGTCTGAGTTCTATTCTATAGATAGTGACTTGTGAGTTCCATCTCACCATGGTTTTTCCCATTTGGGTTTCCACATCAAATATCTTGTGTTATGGTTATATTTCTTTTGTGGGTGAATGGTTTATTTACATTTTGGTTTGCATGTGTGATAACTGGTCTTTCTGTTAAATTTTTTTACCGATTCATCTTTAGACTATTCAAGTGTTTAAGTGCAGTATTTTTTGGTATACTAATTCACCCCCCCTCTTAGTATTCATCAATTGGTATTAGAGCCTATCTTTCTATAAGTCTAACCACTTGGAAAGAGATATGGGGGAATACTCTTTGAGGGAGCTTACTCACCAGCTCAATCAGTTTGAGCAAGCCTATGATGAACTTATGGCTAAATACAAAGTCTTTCAGGCAAAAAGGAGAGAACATGCTGAAAAGCTAATGGAGCTATCTGAAAATAGTTCTTCAGATGAAGTAGACATGGAAGCCATGATAGAAGAAGTATATAAGCTGAATGATTCAAACTCCAACTTGAGAAAGGAGTTGGAAGGACTGACTATCCGATTTAGTCAAGAGCTTGAGAACCAGAGGAAAGCTGAAGATTTGGTGAAGGACAGAGATCATGAGATCTCCAAGTTGAAACAAGAGATTAGTGCACTGACTGCTCGCCTTCATGAGAGCAGAATGGAAAAAGAAGGAGTACAAGGTGAACTGAACATTGCCAACTCTGAGAATGCAAGCCTAATGGAGACAAATGTTGCTATTTCCAAATAACTCTCTAAGTCAAAGGAAATACTTGCTAAGTTCAACAAGAGCACTGTTAAGCTAGAGAAAAAGTTTGAGTCATCTAGGCCAGCAAAGAATACCGATGGACTTGGTTTCTCTGGTCATGAGGAAGGAGAATCCTCAGGAACAAATGCTGAAGCATCAAAGAAGCAACCAGCATTCAAAGGAAAAGGTAAGCAAAAATTCAAACCTGTTTGCTTTAACTGTCTTAAAGAGGGACACACTGCTAATGTATGTAGGAGAAAAGCCTACAATAATTTCCCTTACTTTATTAACAATGTACCTAGATCCAATAAGTTCAATGGTCATTGTTATGCATGCAACAAGTTTGGGCATAGAGCATCTGAATGCAGGTCTGTCATGAACAACATCGGAAGATATCCTCAGAGGACCCAAGGAGCTGGTCCGGAATCTTTTGTGAACCAGAACCCTAACCAGTTTAATGCTTATAATTATCAGTCAAGTAGCAATGGTTATCAACCGACAACCAGATGGAGAGAAAACTATTGGATTTGTCATGGTCATGGTCACACTACTGCTACATGTAGAAGGAAGAATGGAAACATGAACAATGGACCTTGGAGAGCACTTGGAATGATTTGCTATCATTGCAACAAACTGGGTCATGCAGCAAGATTCTACAGAAGCAGAAAGAGTATATCTGATGATATACTGGTCACTCTTGAAGGAGAAATTGATGTTGAAATAGTCCAAGCGGACATGAACAAAACCTGGAGGAAGAAACCAACAATGTTGGAAGAGAAACCAGTTTCTGCACCTAGTGTGGAAATATCAGAACCAGCAAACTAAGCTTCAAAAGGCTTAGGGGGAGCAAATAGCGAAATGCTTTTGAACCCTCAGTTCACACTGGTAAAAGACCTTAAGCAGTATGTGATATCTGTCACTTGGCAAAAGACCAGAAATGGTAAAAGAGGCAAATTAGGGTTTACGCCCTAATAGAGGAGAATTAATGGTAGTAGATGAGAGATATGTATAAAAGCACTTTTTCAAATCATTTCTCACTATTTGTTTTCGAGTGAAGAAAAGGCGATTTGAGCTGAGATTTTAAGAAATTGTCAAACCTTGAAGGAGATTCAAATTCAAATTGCAAATGGTCAAGTGGAGAACTCAAAGCGGTGATTCAGCAACCAACGAAGTGTGGAGTGAAGGTGAATTAGAAAGCCCTAAATTCACGTTTTAAAGGTATTTCTCGAGTTCTTCAAATCTCTACAATGGCTTTCGCATCTCATACCAGTTCTAGTACATCCATTGAGTCTGAAAGTTTCATTCAAAGGAAGGCAAAATATAATGCCCTATCACAAGTTCTGGCTGGAGTGATAGTCAAAGAGGGAATCTCTGATTATATTGATTGCAAGATTGAAGACCTAGGGTCTCTAGCCATCCATTCCCAACTAGGTCTGTTTTGTGGAAAGGACAAGAAAATCAAACCGAAGTATAGTATCTTAGAGAAGAAGAAACTCCATAATGTTGTATACTTTTTTGAAAACTTTACAAAGGATCATATTAGGATCATTTTGAGTAGAGTCCATGGTGACAAAATGTACCTGGAGAGAACGCATGATATCATGCCACAGGCAATTCATGCAGTCACCAGTTTCTGCAACACAGGGGAAGTGCCAGCCCTAAGGACAACAAGCAAAATGGAAATGTCAAGACTCACCAATTCAGTGAGTGATTCATGAGGCATGACAATGAATTCAATCAAGGATGATCTCGTTAAGTATGCCTGCATGGTGATAGGATATCGAACATTCTCTGCTAGCAGAATTAACTTTGTATCTGCTATAGCAGTAAATGCCACTTACCGGATGATAAAAGAGGATGCATCTTTTGACTTGTGCACCGGTATGCAGAGGCAGCTCCTGTCTAATATGAAGTCAATCAAACAAGATAATGCACTGAGATTCAATTTTAGACAACTACTGGTAGGGTTGTTTTTCTATTTCCAAGGCTACTTTCCTAGAGTAGGAGATGCCCAGTGGTCTCCTAACCAACCGGTAACCAAGCAGATCAAAGAAAGAATTCAAGTGATCAGAACTGATTACCCTGATGTGCTAAACAAGTATTTTGATGAGTTCAGACAAAAAATGAGCCAAAGGATGAGGATCTCAAGGGACATCGTTAAGAAATATGAAGATGACATCTGTTTCACCATCTAGGTGGACAAATGCATAATGGAGGCTGTTGAGCCTAGAATGGAAGAAGTGGAGCCAATGGGCTATGAGGTGATGTATGATATGTTGGAAGGGTATGCCTCAACCCTTATTGCCTCACCTCTTGATCCCAAGGTGAAGAGGACCGAAACATATCTAGAGAGGTTTGCACCGGTCGAGGAACCTTCTATCAAGAAAGGAAAGGAACCGGCAGTAAAGAAGGTAAAGGCTGTGCCTGCAGCATCAGCACCAGCTACTACTGCAACTCCAAGAGTGACCAAGTGGTCACCTACCAAGAAGAAACCGGAAGTGGCACCAGTAAAAATTTTTGAAAGAAAATGAAAGACTAAGACAAATGAACTAGACTCTGAAGAGACAGAGTCTGAGGAGGTGCCAAAGAAGGCCAGACAGATGAAGAAGATGAAGAAGAATGAACCAGCAGCATCTACACTGGTAAATATTGATATCTCCTCATACAAACCTTTGACACATTGTCAAAGAACAATAAAGAATATTAGGAGGAAATTACTTCATGATTTAGTAGATTATTATGATGATTTTAGTGATGAAGAAAAAGAAGAAGTACTACAGGAAATCATTATTTATTTGTGTAAAAATGACCGGTCGCCATCAGAGATTAAATCTCAGACATCAGATTCCTTATATAAGGCATTAGATAATAAATGGCGCATTGCCATAGAAAAAGAATAGGAGATTAGAGAGAAGGTTTTTGCCTAGAGTACTTTCCCGATCTCTCAAACTCAGAATTATTTGATGTTTTAGATCAAAATAAAGGTCTTTTCTTCACAAGGAGAAGAAGACTCTAGCTGTTAGAGGGAAGAGTTGATGATGTGGAAAAAGATACTCTTTGGTATATGGATCATGTTGTCCATGCTCACAAAGCACATATGGCCAACCTGCAAGCGGAAAAAGAACCGGCTACATCCAAACTGAATGAAGTTTTTGATGAAGAAGGAAACTTGGTTGAAGAGCCAATCGACACTATTGATGTTGATGCCCTGGACCTAGAAGATGTCACTCAAGACATACCTTCTGAGGGAACAGAATAGGGGCAACAGGTTGAATAGGGCAATGAGCAAGCCGAGGACAGACAGGGAGCGGCTAGGGAACAGGCAGAGAAGAAGAAGAGGGATGAAGATGAGGAAAACCAAAAAAAAGAAGAGAAGAGAAAAGAGGAAGAGGAGAGAAGAAAAGATGAAGAGAAGAAGAAGAAAGAAGATGAAAAGAAAAAGAAAGAAGAAGAGGATAAGGAAGAAAAGAAGAAGAAGGAAGAAGAAAAGAAGAAGAAGGAAGAGGAAGATAAAGAAGAGGAAAAGAGAAAGGAAGCTGAGAGGAAGAGGAAGGAAGAAGAAGACAAGGTAGTAGAGAAAAGAGAAGCAGAGAAAAAGAAACTAGAAGAAGACAAGGCAGTGGAAGCGGTGAAGAGCACACAGAAGAAGACTCTGAAGGCAACCGAGAGTCAAGCACAACCAGCTGACCTCTCCAGTCCTATCGATCTCGAGTCTGCAAGTGAATCAGAGCTAATGTAGAGCATCAAGGTTGCTCAAGAGCACCTTGAAATCATTCAAAGAAAGAATGAGCAAGATATAATTCAAGTGGGTGTGGACACACTTACCGGTCTATTACCCGATACCAATCTTCCTAGCACTGAATCATCATTGGCAAAGCTTAAGTTACTATGCATAGTAGTAGATGATCAGGTGCAGAGCCTGGAAGAAGTAGCTAAGGCAAATGTCAAGAAAGAACATCAAAAGACTCTTAACATTGCTCTGGTAAAGAAGTTGAATGAGCTCCGATCTTAACTGTTGAAAGACCAAAAGGATATAAGGGACGCTTTGGATGAGGGAAATCTGCTACTAAGCAAAATTTGTCAACCCCATCTATTCTATGATGATATGCTAGCTTAGAAGCAAAAGCTTCAAATAGACTTACAGTCTTACTTAAGAACATTCAAGCCACCTTATGATTCCTTTGCAACTTATGGGCAAACCATTCACCGGTTCCACATCTAGTTAGCCAAAATTGAGCAAGAGATCAACACTCAGTCTCAAGATTTGCAGGAGCTTCAACTGGTTCTACTCCCACGACTACAAATTCTTCAGAAATGTTATCTGAACCTAGATGCGCTAACAGTTACACAAGAAATGAGCACAGTTGATGCCATGGAGGAACAGGTCTCCTAGATGCAAACAGAGAAAGAAGTGGCCACCTCCTTACTTGAGTCCTGGTCTCTCTCAATGAAACAATTTTTGCAGGACTTTAAATCAGTTTTTGACAAGTATTATTCCTTATTATCATAAACTTATTATTTTTATATCAAATGGAAATAGGGTTGTTCAGTAGTACTTTGTCATTGGTGGCAAGGGGGGAGAAGTACTCTATCTATTTTGGAGAAATACAGGGGAGAAGTATCTATCTTTAAAAATTTTCTATATGCTTTGATATATGTTATATGCTCTGATATCTCTATGTTTATGCTCTGTATGCAAAATTGCTATACATTGTACTGATTAAGGGATTGTGTATATGCTTAGGGGGAGCAATTTTGGATATGGCATGTTTTTGTTGTAAAACACTTAGATATCAAAATTTTATTTTCCTAAGTGTTGCCATCAATGCCAAAGGGGGAGATTGTTGGCATTTTTTATGTTTATGTTGTAATTGTCATTGATGGACACACACTTGCATTGAGATCTCCTTTATATGTATGAGTTATAACTCAGCCGGTATCTGTTCCAACTGGTATGTTGTATTCTAGTCTTTAGACTATTGATGTTTTCCTAAATGTGTTTCCCAGTCTGAAGCGGCATGGGGACCCCAAGCAGTTCGTAGATCTCAAGCAGTACGAGGAAGCAAAGCGGCATAACACATTCCTACCAGTCTTCATTTTTTTTTGACAAACTGGTAACCGGTATTTTGTATGAACTGGTAATACTCTGTGATGAGTTACCAACCAGCATTTTGTGATGAGTTATCAATCCACAAATTATCTGACGGTGCCAACACACTAACGGTGCTTTTTGTGTCATGTTACTGAGTATGAATAGATTCATTGAACCTAGGAAATTGAAATGTATTCCTATTGGACCGACACGAAATCAGATTCCTTCATAAGGACATCATGTCTAGGGTTTTAGGTTGTTGAGAGTTTCTATTGGTGCTAGGGTTTAAGGTGGTTGATGAGTTTTTGTACGAATGATCTTATCTAAGAAGATCAAGTTTTGCGAAGTGTAACAGAGTGAGGGATAGAGAAGACTGAAGTAATGCTGGAATGCATTAGCTGTGAGTTATACTGGATCTAACCAAGTAATCTATGCTATTTGATAGATCATATACTTGTTGATTACTCACCTCTTTGACAAGTCTGTAGTCCTTAGCCGGGTAGGCTCAGAGTAGCCTTTGTAAAATCCTCTAACAAGGTGGTTCACCTCTGTGAACCTAAAATCCTCTAGCAAGGTAGTCCTTGATCGGACTTATCTCCTAACAGAGATTGAGATTCCTAACAGGATCTATTCTAGTGAAGAACATTGTAAGACCTTAACTGGTCTGACCTTAACCAATCTGAGTTCTATTCTATAGATAGTGACTTGTGAGTTCCATCTCACTATGGTTTTTCCCATTTGGGTTTCCACGTCAAATATCTTATGTTATGGTTATATTGCTTTTGTGGGTGAATGGTTTATTTGCATTTTGGTTTGCATGTGTGATAACCAGTCTGTTTGTTAAACTATTTTACTGGTTCATCTTTAGACTGTTCAAGTGTTTAAGTGTAGTATTTTTTGGTATACTAATTCACCCCCCCCTCTTAGTATTCATCAAAATCCTGTATTATAGCATACTCTGTAGATATTAGTACACTGCCTCAATGCATTATCTATGGATTTCAACTTTTCATTAATCTTCTTCCTCTCAGACTCAATCACTTGATCAAATGTATCTCTTTTTGCCTATGTGAACCTCTCCAGTTCTTGCCGGTTTGATATCTACTTCAAGGATTCAAAATCCTTAGAAATATGCTTTGTGATTGTCTTAAGCTTACCGAATGGGCTCACTTCTCTGTCAAACTTGCACTCTAGGAATAATATATGCAAAACAATGATGGACTGATCAATAAAACCTTTATCCATAGATCCCTCCAACATTTTTTGTGCAACCATCATCATGAGTTCAATAGAACTCATCTCAGTTATTATTTTCTTTTCAACCTACGAGGTGTCAATTGACAACAATTATGGACTCACTACGGTTCCCTATCAGATTCATCTTTCTTCTCCTTTGATGATTTAACCTTTATAGCTTCCTCACTTGCACTGGTGGCTTCACCACTTGGTGCAGTCTTAGTAACTGTTGGTTCTTCCCTAGCAATTGTAACCTCATCTTGTACATCAGTATCTGGAGGACTGTTGTCCTCAACACTAGTATCTTGTACATTATCAACTTTACACTCTCTGTATTTTCCGGTATCTCAACATTTTTCTATAAATTTGTATCTATCGGGGTGTAATGCCCTGCCAAGATCCCTAAAGTAAAACAACTCAACTAGGCAACTAAAGGGTGAATTTTTTTTTTTTAAAGATTAAGTGCATTAATTATAACATTAGCATGTTTAATAACATAGTGGAAGTCTAACACAAGATTTACTAAGAGTTACCAATGAAGATTACTTCACAAATTATGTTAACACCATGGTTAATCCAATTGTTCATCTAAATAGGAAAAATTAAATGCTTAAGGTAATAACTACACATGCATCTAAAATCCATAATGAAAGAATTAAAGTAATCAAATGCATTTATTTATCCATATATCATTTATACATAAGAATTACACCAATTGAATTAACATCCATTTAAATGATCAAATATTACAATATACATCAATACATGGTTTCCAAAATACCACGGAATACAAAGGTTACAATATCAAGGTTACATAAATGTATGAAATAATGACCACAAGGTCTCAACTGAACAAAGATCATGAACAAGAACTGGTACATGAACCACGAACCAAGAAACATCAGCGAAGCCTTTCCTCGCCTAAAGATACAATCCAGAACATCTGATGGGAAGTGGCACTACCACTCGACCATGTGATCCCGAAATGGAACCACCCCACCGTGCTAGGAGATAGTACATAACCCTCAAGCAAGCAAAATAAGACAAATGCAAAAGAACTACATGACTCCACAAACATCCATGTGACTCAACTCACAAACACTAGTGACTCTAAGGAAAGAGTGTCATCGCATGGCTTAAGATGGATACCATGGTACAGCCTCCATAGGTTCTGGCTCACTGTCCTAGTAACCTCTCCCGAACCTCTAGTTCCAACTAAGTCTCATGGGGACCCTACCAATCCTTTCGTGAAGACAAGGTGGTAAGTTTGCCATTCCAAGCCTTCTCACAACATTATGAGCCTTGTACTAGCACTCACCTATGCATGAGGTACATTATCTTAATTAATATTTATTTCCACCCATTCCCAAATCAATTATTAAGTTATCACTTTTTAACTGACTTTTGAGGGGTTATCCTGCCATCCACTTCGGGCATGGCCCCCGCTCGAAAGCCACTCTCTCTCATAGGATGCTAACAGGAAAGGTCTCTCTACGAGGACTCTATGGTGAAACAGACAGCCATAACTAATCCTGACAAACCACATGTGAAGGATACACAATCGCTAACCCAAGATTGACCATTTGGACATAATACACAATGGCTCACATCAATAAGGTTATACAACAACACCTGACCAAGGAGATATAATAGCATAAGACATAATGACAACTCAACCAAAATTACAATGAAATTAAGCTTGACTACAAACACCATTTACACAAGATCCTAATACAGGCAATTTTTCCTTAAAATAGCCAAATGCATAATTAACTTGCAATTAAAGATTTTCCAGAAAAGAAGAAAATACAACTATATTAATACAAATAAATCAATGTTGTCATTTGTCCAATAATATTTAAATCAATCACACAAAAATTAATCTCCTAATGTTTTCAAGCATAGATATAAAATCTCTAAATTTACAAGCTTTTCTGAAAACACCAACTATAATTTAATTATATTCATAAAATATAGTTATAACTATAAATTAAATTCTATTCATTTAATATAATTATATGAATACCAATATATAATTTACTTTTAATTATATTACAAAATATATATATCAACTCATAATTTAATTTCCACAGTATTAAAAAAATATTACCAAATAACATAATATCCAAAATAAAATTAACTTACATATAATTATATATATATACATATTTCATATATTAATAGGTTAATTTAAAACCAAATTTATAATACCCTGCACGGATATCGAAAACACTGTGCATGGCAAAATTTTAGAAAAAGCAATTTTAATAAAGTCCATGCATCGTGCACGATAGCACATGCTACCACCGGTAGCATAGCTACCGCATGGTAGCGGGTGCTACTGCTTGATAGCGCTGCTACTGTTGGTAGCATTGCTACCATAGGTAGCTTATGCTACCTAGGTTTTTATATTTTATTTATTTTTTTATTTATTTTTTTAATTAAAAGGTTCCAAAAAACTAATTTATATTAAATTTTATTTTTAATAAAATTTATTCCAAACTAAATTTTATATCCAATAATAAATAAAAAATTCAGGGAACTTTAATTACTACATATTTTCTAACAAGAACAATATAGTAAAATATTTTTTCCCAAAACCTAATTAATCCAATAAATTAAATTGATAATTAAATTTATTTCCAAGAAAATCAACAATTTCACAAAGATACAATTTATTAAAAAGAATATCGGAACAAATCAAACAAGAGGGAATGATTTCTCTAGTAAATTCCATACCTCCCAATCTTGCAATTTTCCATGCACAATAAAGATCTTGACAAATTTTCCATAATAATTTTCTCAAAATTAAATCTACAACACCTAGAAAATAACTTCTTTCCATAAACTAGAAATTAACTTCAGGCATGAATTTTAAATCAAGAATATGAATTAACCAGAAGAGGGTTTTGGATCTGACAAATAATTTACACACACATTATTCAGAAAGAGGGAAGAAGTAAAATAGTTTCTTAAAATTAACCAAAAAAGGTCACCCAACCTATAAAGCTTTCCTGAAAGATTCACGTGGAAGAGCTCAATCTTGTACAAGATTTCCAAGCCAATTCTCCTTCCAACAATCCTCTAATAAGTCCTTCTTCAACAAAATATTGCTTCCCAAAAAATAATTTTCTTCCAAAACCTGTGCCTCCTTCTTGTGTGCCCAAAAGAGAAAGATCTATTCTTTTAATCTAAAATTTAGGTTTCACATATTTTTCTCCAAAACCTAATATTTAATTTTAGTAATTAAAAGGAATTTATTTCCCTTCTTTTCTTTTTAATTCACACTAAAAGATAATTAAAAGAGTATGCAATAATTAAAATCATTTTCTTTCTTTCCTTTTCCCATGAAAATTAATTAGTTTTCTGAAAAAAGAAATTAAAGCAAAACTTTAATTCTAATTAATTCTTTTATTCATTTATTTATTTATTTATTCTTTTATTTTTTTAATAAAATTTTATAAAAAGGTTCCAAAAACCTATTTTATATTAAATTTTATTTTTAATAAAATTTATTCCAAACTAAATTTTATATTAAATAATAAAAGAAAAATTCAGGGAACTTTAATTACTACATATTTTCTAACAAGATTAATACAGTAAAATATTTTTTCCCAAAACCTAATTAATCCAATAAATTTAATTGATAATTAAATTTATTTCCAAGAAAAACAACAATTTCACAAAGATACAATTTATTAAAAAGACTAGCGGAACAAATCAAACGAGAGGGAATGATTTCTTGGTAAATTCCATACCTCCCAATCTTCAATTTTCTATGCACAATAAAGATCTTGACAAATTTTCCATAATAATTTTCTCAAAATTAAATCTACAACAACCAGAAAATAACTTCTTTCCATAAACTAGAAATTAACTTCAGGTGTGAATTTTAAATCAAGAATATGAATTAACCAGAAGAGGATTTTGGATTTGACAAATAATTTACACACATTATTCAGAAAGAGGGAAGAAGTAAAATAATTTCTTAAAATTAACCAGAAAAGGTCACCCAACCTATAAAGCTTTCCTAAAAGATTCACGTGGAAGAGCTCAATCCCGTACCAGATTTCCAAGCCAATTCTCCTTCCAACAATCCTCTGATAATTCCTTCTTCAACAAAATATTGCTTCCCAAAAAATAATTTTCTTCCAAAACCTGTGCCTCCTTCTTGTGTGCCCAAAAGAGAAAGATCTATTCTTTTAATCTAAAATTTAGGTTTCACATATTTTTCTCCAACACCTAATATTTAATTTTAGTAATTAAAAGGAATTTATTTCTCTTCTTTTCTTTTTAATTCACACTAAAAGATAATTAAAAGAGCATGCAATACTTAAAATCATTTTTCTTTCTTTTCTTTTCTCATGCAAATTAATTAATTTTCTAAATAAAGAAATTAAAGCAAAACTTTAATTCTAATTAATTCTTTTATTCATTCATCTATTTATTTATTCTTTTATTCTTTTTGATAAAATTTTATAAAAAGGCTCCAAAAACCTAATTTATATTAAATTTTATTTTTAATAAAATTTATTCCAAACTAAATTTTATATCCAATAATAAAAAAAAAATTCAGGGAACTTTAATTACTACATATTTTCTAACAAGAATAATATAGTAAAATATTTTTTCCCAAAACCTAATTAATCCAATAAATTTAATTGATAATTAAATTTATTTCCAAGAAAATCAACAATTTCACAAAGATACAATTTATTAAAAAGAATAGTGAAACAAATCAAACAAGAGGGAATGATTTCTCTGGTAAATTCCATACCTCCCAATCTTGCAATTTTCCATGCACAATAAAGATCTTGACAAATTTTCCATAATAATTTTCTCAAAATTAAATCTACAACAACCAGAAAATAACTTCTTTCCATAAACTAGAAATTAACTTCAGGCATGAATTTTAAATCAAGAACATGAATTAACCAGAAGAGGGTTTTGGATCTGACAAATAATTTACACACATTATTTAGAAAGAAGGAAGAAGTAAAATAATTTCTTAAAATTAACCAGAAAAGGTCACCCAACTTGTAAAGCTTTCCTGAAAGATTCACGTGGAAGAGCTCAATCCTGTACCAGATTTCCAAGCCAATTCTCCTTCCAACAATCCTCTGATAATTCCTTCTTCAACAAAATATTGCTTCCCAAAAAAAAAATTTCTTCCAAAACCTGTGCCTCCTTCTTGTGTGCCCAAAAGAGAAAGACCTATTCTTTTAATCTAAAATTTAGGTTTCACATATTTTTCTCCAAAACCTAATATTTAATTTTAGTAATTAAAAGGAATTTATTTCTCTTCTTTTCTTTTTAATTTGCACTAAAAAATAATTAAAAGAGCATGCAATTATTAAAATCATTTTTCTTTCTTTTCTTTTCTCATGCAAATTAATTAATTTTCTAAATAAAGAAATTAAAGCAAAACTTTAATTCTAATTAATTTTTTTATTCATTTATTTATTTATTTATTCTTTTATTCTTTTTCATAAAATTTTATAAAAAGGTTCCAAAAACCTAATTTATATTAAATTTTATTTTTAATAAAATTTATTCCAAACTAAATTTTATATCCAATAATAAAAAAAAGATTCAGAGAACTTTAATTACTACATATTTTCTAACAAGAATAATATAGTAAAATATTTTTTCCCAAAACCTAATTAATCCAATAAATCTAATTGATAATTAAATTTATTTCCAAGAAAATCAACAATTTCACAAAGATACAATTTATTAAAAAAAATAGTGAAACAAATCAAACAAGAGGGAATGATTTCTCTGGTAAATTCCATACCTCCCAATCTTGCAATTTTCCATGCACAATAAAGATCTTGACAAATTTTCCATAATAATTTTCTCAAAATTAAATCTACAACACCTAGAAAATAACTTCTTTCCATAAACTAGAAATTAACTTCAGGCATGAATTTTAAATCAAGAACATGAATTAACCAGAAGAGGGTTTTGGATCTGACAAATAATTTACACACATTATTCAGAAAGAGGGAAGAAGTAAAATAATTTCTTAAAATTAACCAAAAATGGTCACCCAACCTGTAAAGATTTCCTGGAAGATTCACGTGGAAGAGCTCAATCTTGTACCAGATTTCCAAGCCAATTCTCTTTCCAACAATCCTTTGATAATTTCTCTTCAACAAAATATTGCTTTCCAAAAAATAATTTTCTTCCAAAACATGTGCCTCCTTCTTGTGTGCCCAAAAAGAAAGATCTATTCTTTTAATCTAAAATTTAGATTTCACATATTTTTCTCCAAAACCTAATATTTAATTTTAGTAAATAAAATGAATTTATTTCCCTTCTTTTCTTTTTAATTCACACTAAAAGATAATTAAAAGAGCATGCAATAATTAAAATCATTTTTCTATCTTTTCTTTTCTCATGCAAATTAATTAATTTTCTAAATAAAGAAATTAAAGCAAAACTTTAATTCTAACTAATTCTTTTATTCATTTATTTATTTATTTATTTATTCTTTTATTCTTTTTAATAAAATTTTATAAAAAGGTTCCAAACACCTAATTTATATTAAATTTTATTTTTAATAAAATTTATTCCAAACTAAATTTTATATCCAATAATAATAAAAAATTTCAAGGAACTTTAATTACTACATATTTTCTAACAAGAATAATATAGTAAAATATTTTTTCCCAAAACCTAATTAATCCAATAAATTTAATTGATAATTAAATTGATTTCCAAGAAAATCAATAATTTCACAAAGATACAATTTATTAAAAAGAATAGCAAAACAAATCAAACAAGAGGGAATGATTTCTCTTGTAAATTTCATACCTCCCAATCTTGCAATTTTCCATGCACAATAAATATCTTGACAAATTTTCCATAATAATTTTCTCAAAATTAAATCTACAACACCCAGAAAATAACTTCTTTCCATAAACTAGAAATTAACTTCAGGCATGAATTTTAAATCAAGAACATGAATTAACCAAAAGAGGGTTTTAGATCTGACAAATAATTTACACACACATTATTCAGAAAGAGGGAAGAAGTAAATTAATTTCTTAAAATTAAACAGAAAAGGTCACCCAACCTATAAAGCTTTCCTAAAAGATTCACGTGGAAGAGCTCAATCATGTACAAGATTTCCAAGCCAATTCTCCTTCCAACAATCCTCTGATAATTCCTTCTTCAATAAAATATTGCTTCCCGAAAAATAATTTTCTTCCAAAACCTGTGCCTCCTTCTTGTGTGCCCAAAAGAGAAAGATCTATTCTTTTAATCTAAAATTTAGGTTTCATCTATTTTTCTCCAAAACCTAATATTTAATTTTAGTAATTAAAAGGAATTTATTTCCCTTCTTTTCTTTTTAATTCACACTAAAAGATAATTAAAAGAGCATGCAATAATTAAAATCATTTTTCTTTCTTTTCTTTTCTCATGCAAATTAATTAATTTTCTCAATAAAGAAATTAAAGAAAAATTTTAATTCTAATTAATTCTTTTATTCATTTATTTATTTATTTATTCTTTTATTTATTTAAAATTCCAAGAAACAATAATGAAATTAATCTAATTTATTTTTCACCAAAATTTAAATAAGAAATAATTCGAATACAAAGCAACTTGCATCTAATTTAATAATTTCTTTTAACTAATTAAATTTAAAAATCTTAATGCATAAAATACATAATTCCAAAAATATCAACTATGAGATAACTCCATAAATTTAATTAATTAATTAAATCCACTAAACACACAAACTAGGCAAACCCCAAGTAAAGACTTAGAAAAGGTCAAATGACAAAATACGAAGGTCGAACAAACTAACAAGACGACCAACTAATGACACTCAAAAGAGTGTAAATGGTAAAATAGGATCAACTACTACCTCCTCCACTTCCATCAGAAAAGCATAAGGCATGCTCAAACCTGTGAAGCCAGGTGGAGACGATACCCCGTACCTACCCAGTACTTGTACCTGCAATATCCTGCATCATCGAACCACACATGCATATATATATATATATAGAAAACACAACATACACACTGATGAAGGAGAATCACGATGTTCCCTGTCTCATCAGAGTGAGTGAAAGAAAATCATCCCCTTGCATCCACTACACTCGTAGACACACAACATATAATGTCTCATTGCATAATTAAAATAAAGTGTCAATACATAGCAATAATCCATAAAATGTCATAAATCACAAGTACTGAAATACTGCAAATAAATTATGCATCCCATAGCTAGATAAAGCATGAAATAATGTCATATAAGTCTGAAAACCACATCATGGTAATGTATCCACTGAAAGCAAACAATAATAAAATATGAGTCTAATGAGTTCAAACAAGTGGGGTTACTACACAAGGGCTCAATTTCCAATATCTTAATATTTTTCAAAATTGATAGTGAAGTACCCATATTACCTTTTCCTTTTCCTTCAACTGGGATGTCTGCAATATCTATCTTAGATTTTGCTGAAATATAAAAACCACGGTTCTCTTCAAAGAACTTAACCCATGCCTTGTGGGTCTCCTTGATTATCTCATTTACTCTTCCTAACATAAGACTGATTATTCTATGCTTGTTAAATATTTTCCTATCTGCAACTTCAAGTGTCTTATCCATCTCCTCTGGAGCAATAGAAACACAAACATATAACAAGTATTGTATCTTTATATGCTTGTCCTCTTGCATTGTTGATAGTCTTCTAGAATCTAACATATCATACAATTGTGCCAGTATTTGGTTTTCAATTTCTATCAAGGATTTCTTATAAATATCCAAATATAACAAAACTGTTTCCTCTACTTCTCTTTGTTCATCATTCTCTAAATGTTCATAATAAAACTATACATTCTTTAACATACCATCTTTAGTAATCTCATCAACTAACTCTGCACAAGTCTTTGGTGGAATAATAGTTACATTATCAAATTCAATTGTTGAATCAATGTCATCCTTCTTCTTTCTCCTTCCAGTACCGAATGGGGTTGAAGGTGTCTCTTTTGGTGCTTTCTTCTGTGTCGGTACCCTGATAGTAACTTTCCTAACAAGTTGCTTCTTAGCCTCTACCTTAGTTTCTTCAGTTTTCTTCCTTATTACCCTTTTTAATGCCAAGGGTGTGTCATCTTTAGATGTAGACTCTGCTGCAATAGGCTTGATGAATATTTTCAGTTCTTTTCTTTTCCTACCTTTCTATGGGACATCATCAATCAATGCTTTGATATCCTTTGAAAAAAATTGAACAAACTTACTTGCCTTTCCTTCTTGCTTCTTTCTCTTCTTCTGGTTGAACTCAGTTTCAACCTCTTGTGTCTTCTGCTTAGCAATGCCAAAGGTTTTTACAGTTTCATCTATCGGTGCATCAATTAGCATTTGTGCATAAGCATCAAGAATCTGAGCATCAACATTAGAACCCATTTCCTCAATCCAAATATTCTAGGGCTCGATCGCTTCCATGAGTGTTTCATATTTCTTAACCATGAAGCATATGTCAGTTGATTACTTCTCAACAATGTGCTTAGGAACCCTCATCCTAGAATTCATAGCCTTTTGAAATGATTTAAAGTATCCCCATACTTTGTCATCTCTCTAACTACCCAATGTAGAAATAGACTATTTTAGTTGCCTCCCTACCGGGATATCAAATTCCCATTATCTCTTCCCAAAACTGGGAGTCTCATTGATGAAAAATAGCACTAAACAGACAATTAGGTTGCCATACCGAAAAGTTCCTTTCTTTTCTCCTTTAATCTTCCCTAGGCTAATCAATAATTCATCCAACATCCAACCACATAGAACTATCTTCTCATTCTCCCTCATCATTTTGTAAGTTGCGTAAATGCAGGAGCTAGAAACAAAATTCAATCAGTTTGATTATGTTACCTTGTAACCGATGACCATACTACCAAATCTAATGTCTGTGTCAATGATAGTACTGATTCTAATTGACTGTCTATCTGATGTTGCACCAATAATCTTATTAACCTGATCATTTGAAATTTTCTTCTCCAAACGTTGTTCAACCTGCAATAAACTAGTGATTGCCCTGATGGCCTCCTTCATAATCTTATATGGTCTATCCAACTAGATGAACTCTCCATGAACTCTGCTCAAAACATACCTAATGATTTCATCTTCAGATTATGGAATATGCAAAATGTCGGTAAACCCTAGATCAACAATATGCTGGTATTCAGGTCTAATCTTTCCAGAGTCTCTCGTTAACTCATTCATGTACATGCTCTTGATATCAATCATTCCTGATCCTTAATATGATAGTGGATGTAGGCTCTTACATCTTCAACATACATGACTCCTTCTGGGACATGGGAAAAATCTCCACCTGAATCGTCCAAGGTAGCAATATGCGAATATCGCTTGAAAATCAATCTAGGATGGTCATTGACCTCAAATACAGTTGGATTTACAAAAAATATAGGTACAAATGATGATCCCACTTCCATGATTAAAGATAAATACTTATGAATCATTGTCAGTGAAAGACCCAAAAGACATCTTCCAATCGTTGATGAAATCGCTCAACATGATATCGATCACACCGATTCTCCATAGACTTCCTCTGAATCACTCTAAGTTGCTCTTAATGAAAAGTGATTAGAAATGAAATGAAAACAACCTTTTATCCTCCAATAAAAACCCTAATACTTCAATTACATCAATGACTTTTGATGGAAGATATCGGATCTCGATCAAACATCTTCATGCCGAATAAGAATCTTCAATGTCTAGAACATCTTCCAGAACCTCATCCTGGGGCATATGCAGAATCTTCATGAATTTTTCCTACCCCTAAGGCATCTTCCTTAGATACCATATGAGCTACCTATCATTGTAGGAGAAAACTCCTCTGCCAGATAAGTAACCAGTGCATTCCCATCTACAGATTGATGTTCTGACTTACTGACCCATCTCTAGGTATGATCTTGTTGGATTTCATTAACAGTTTCTTTTCCTTTCTCATTTGATCCTCCATTACCAATCGGTGGATTTCTGCTTCTACAGAATTTAGCAATATGTCCAACCTCATTACATGCATAACATGTAACATTGTTCTTTTGAATTGCTTTCCTAAAACCAGTATAATTGCTTGACCTGCACTGATTAGCCATATATCCAAATTTTCCACATGCATAACACTTAACACTCATTCTACAATCTTTTTGTCTTATGACCATACTTATTACATTTAGAACATTGACCAGGAGTAGAATCAGGGTTCTGATTTTCTCTATTTCTACATTGCCTAGCCATGTGACCAAATTTATTACAAACAATGCATCTACCATTAAATTTATAAGCGTTAAACTGCCTTACTAGTGCCTTATGATTTTGATCTTCATTTGTAGTATCGAAACTCTATCCTTGTTCAAATCCAAGTCCACTGGAATCACCATTCTTCCTTTGTCTCTTCAATAACTCATCTAGTTGTGTTGAACTAATCTTGAATTTTTCTTTATACTCACTTGAAATAGTCAGAACATCTCTCAGAATTATCATTTGTCTCTCAATCTCTTGTTTATTACTCTGGGATTGTACTCAATCGGTTCTCAACATATCATTCTCATGAACCAACCTACCACATTCTTCAAATTTGTTCTTCAGATATACAACAAGATTTTCTTCCTTTTTCTTCTAGTCTTCAATCTCCTTAGACATTCTCATAGTTATAGCTTACATTTCATTTCTCATGACCATGTTTTCCTGACTTAGCTTCTGATACTGTTCCTTAAGTGTATCTTTTCTTCATCATCCTTATTTTGCAAAAGTTCCTTCCTCCTAGGTTGAACAGATGACAGCCTCTCCTGTAGGACAAGAATGAATTCCTGAGTAGAATTCAATTCATCTTGTAGCTTTAAGTTCTTTATCCTTTCAGCATCATAATCTTCAAGTGCCACCTCAAGTTTCTTCTCCAAACTCATATCCACGGATTCCGGATTCAGGATCTTCCTCAAGCAGTTAAGCTTCCTCCAAGGCACAAAGCTCTGATACCAATTTTTGGAATCCAAGAACACTGAGAGGGGGGGTGAATCAGTGTTCTACTGGAATAATCAATTTTAACCTTATTAAAACATGCATACACCAACTGGTATACCAATACATATAGAATTGAAAGAAGTAAAGCAACCAATAAGCCAATCACATAAATGAATATCGTAACACATAGAATTATACATGGAAAACCTCAAAGAGGAAAAACCATGGTGGGATTTGTGACCCACAATATCAATCTACTAGCCATATGAAGAGATATTATAAAATACAGGGGCCTATACTTGCAGGAAGGCTTACAGCCTAGAGCACACTGCTCAATCACAAAAGGAGCCTCACTAACTACATATAAATACAGATTACAATCTGGAGAAATGATTGAACTATAAAGATAGCATCTTCTATGCCTGATTACAGTTTCGGTTAAGCTTTTTTTGTTCCGGTTTGAAACCCTAAACCCTTTACTGAAATACCCCTTACATAAGTATCCTCACATACATGATCTCTCTCATATATTTTACATTACAGAACATCATCTTATCCTCCTATCAATCCATTGTATATCATATATCAAAATGATCTAATCAGCTAACCTATATACCCTTTCAATTCATCATGCATTATGTCAACTTACAAAGATAATTACAATATCAATATACATGTTGGCTAGATAACATAAATACATGAATATCAAAAACAATTGTCGATATCAGATCTAAAAGATCTCAGCCTCCAATACCGATAACTTTATTCTAAACCATGTCGGCCTACATTGCCAATAACCTGAGAATTCCTTTAAACTTGTTGGTGTCAGTGTCAGTGTCAGTGTCTCTGTCGGTGTCGGTGTCGGTGTCAGTGTTGGTGTTGGTGTTGGTGTCGGTGTCAGTGTCGGTGTCGGTGAAGTGTCTATGAAGTGCCAAATGGTACACAACTAAACCAAAATATGAAGCCAGAATAAATTATCATGTTGCCATCAATGACAACATAGTGAAACCAACCAATTGAGTTTCAATTGCCAACATAAAGTACCAAGCAAGATATAGTCATGCAAGCATGATTGAGACCTCAAGGCCCTACAAAGTGCTTGATATGAGATAAACTCAAATATGCTCCATCCCTCGAGATTTTCATCTGAAAAGGAAATTGTATTATAGTGAGTTAGAATACTTGTCTCTAGCCATACTCACTTGGGTCATTACCTTCACACTGGCCCCCTCAAAGCAACTCAGGAAGGCAAGCCCTCTAAAGGATGTAAGTACAAAAATTAAATGAAAGTATAAAAGAAGAGATTCTGGTTTTTTGATCACCCATTGAAGGGGGGAGCATAATACCTATCACTTCAAAGACACGTAAAACATAATTCTTTTTATCCTCCAACTGCAATGATTCTCTACTGTAAGTGGAGATGTTTCTCCACACAGGCATGGTGTTCATTTTTAATCCTCATAGCAATTTGTGAAGTAAAGGAAAGAGTTTATTTTGTTCTTTTTAAAATCACCAAAAGAAAGTTTTCTACTCTAACCATGCACATGAAAATGGTGTTACTGGACACATGGTGGGCTATCCAGCCTATCTTTCCCTCCATTACAGAGCTCTCTCTTTTTACAATCAAAGTGTAATCCTAACAAAAATTAGCAAATATGAAAGACAGAATGCAGAAAGTTTAAACTGCCAATTGCAAACTAACTACTAATCAAATATGAATTACCTACTGATCAAGTGTGAATTACTATGTTGTCAACTGTGAATTACTGTGCTATCAATTGTGAATTGATCTCTGAGAAATTGTGAACTGATCTCTGAGCAATTGTGAATTAGTTAACAAGCAGAATTTTTAATTTAGACAGAATCATAAGACAGAAGAGAGAAGTTTATTCTACAGTGATGTCATTCCAAATCACGTGAGCCATCACTTCAATGTTTTCATAAAAGTTAAATTTGGCATTGAATCAATGAATGTTTATGTGGTATTGAGTGATTGCCTCTCCTTCTTCAATTGCCCAAAGTTCTCTTTCTGCCTTTAGAAGCCTTTGGTATGTTATTTGTTCTCTTCTATGTTGTCTTGCCCTCCTGGCGCCTGCAATTTTGAAAGTCACCTTTCTTGCCATTAGATTAGACACATTTTATGCAAAAAAGATGAATTTTCCAAAATTTAAAAATATTTATGGGTTAGGTGTGCAAGACCAACTAATTAAGGAACAACAAATAAAATTTGATTTTTTTACCCTTTCTAGCAATTACAGTGGATTTTTAGCAATTGCAAGATATTTTAAAAGCAATTGCATGAGATTTTAACACCAATTGTGGATTAATATTGGCAAGTGTGAATTTATGTACTGTCAATTGCGAACCTACATTTTTTGGGCTTGTACGGACCTGCAAAATCACAGAAAATAAGAAATGAAGGTTACATCTGATCAATTCACATCGGGTTCACCAAATGTATTTAGGGATAAATCAAGTGTAATAACATAATTAGATTATCAAAGCAAATCACCAACTCTAATATAACTAAATTACTCCTAAATGACAATGAAATAATGCTAAATCAATTGAATAATGAAAGAAACTAATTTAAACTCCCTCAATTGATGTAACAAGGCTTCCATTGCTCCTCCTTAGTTGTTGTTGAATTGGCTCTCAGGTATTGCACTGATTTCCTAGATACATTAGCAACTATTTCAAAGACTGTAATTCTAGCTTGAAAATGAGAAATGAGATTGAATTTATAGATTTTCAACACAAAAGGGGTGAGGATTTGAACTCAAGTGTTGATTGATAGATAACTGATTCTGATTGATCAGTGAACTCAATAGACTAGTTTGTTAACAGAATTGATTGATTTGTTAACTCATTTGATTGGAGAGTCAACTAGATTGAATTGATAGTGAACTGAATAGATTAGTCAGTTGACTAAATTGATTGAGAGATGACTAATTAGATGGATTAGAAGACTGAATTGATTGATTAGTCATAAAAAGTTGATTCAGAGTTAAAAAGGGAGATTGATTAGTTAACTGAGTTAACTGATTAGTCAATTGATTTGATTGCTCAATTAAGATTTTCAACATGTGTTGTAGGAGATTAACTTGAAACTCAATTTCATTTTGATTTCATTTGAATTTGGGTTTTTGAATGCTGAAATGCACATGAAATTAACTAAAATTCACATTTGATGAAATGTCAATTTGATGATTTGGAATTAATTGGAATTGGGTGAAATTCAAATTTGGGGAAATGTGAAATGAAATTAGATGAAATTAATTGGAATTAGAATTTGGGGATTCGGAAGAATTTAATTAATTAATGAAATTATTTAATCATAGGAAATTGAATTAAGTAAATAATAAATATTATTTAACTAAGAAAAATGTCGCATTTAATTAAATAATTAATATTTGAGATAGGGTTAATTGATTAAATAATGAATTGATTTAAGAATAGAAATTCAATAATTAGGAATGTTGAATGTGATTATCAAAAAATATTATTTATTTAATCAAATAGTTAAAGAATTACTTAATTAATTAGACGAATAGTCAATATGCAATTGATGAGACATTTTTAGGTGTCTACGGGAACCACTAAAGGTTGAGAGATAGAAGGTATCAACCACTTCCCTCATTTTCCTTTATAGGATTGTGGAGGTGAAACCAAACATATAGGAGGAATTTTAGGAGTAGGGAGGATTATCGATCTAAGATGAGTTGTACTTGTTACTTATGGGGAAAGAAGAGCTACTTCTATATCCATAGATGATGAAGGATTCTTAGAGGTAGAAAATTAAGCAGGTCTCAAATTATTATTTGAGGACAAGTCATCTATCCTATTGGATTTAAACTTTTGATAAGAAAGGAATAGGATATCTTGATGATATTTAGATATTTTTAGTGGTTCGGTTTTTCTAGGCTAAAATTAATCAAGGGTAAAAATATCATGGTTAGTTAATGGCTAGAAAAGACTATGATGTATTGTTATAACTTGTCCTTTGTGAGATAATTTCAAACACTTATGGATGGTAGAGGGCACTACCTTTATTGCTTTTTGAGCCATGGATGACCCAAATTCACACAAAATCAATCTGAGGTAGGGATAATGGTAAAAGGATTATCTAAGAACATAGAGCCAACTTCAACAAGATGGGTTTTGGAACCTTTGGTAGGAAAAATGAAACCATCATGTACCTTGATCAAGACATTAGATATTTCATTTGTGTCTTGATATAATATATCTATGTAGAGATATTCTTTTATAATCACATTCACCATACATGCTAGTGTAGACTAGGAAATTGAGATGCATCAAAACAAACAACAATTAGGACAATCACAAAACCTAAAACTGCAATGAAAGCAATCCTAATCCAATCAATGAAAACATGAAGACAAGATATTCAAAATGAAATCAAAGAAAACCAAACGTAGATATCTCCTTCATGTGGCTCCATTGTTCTTCTTTCACCTTCAAATTTGATGTTGTTCTCACGTACAAAGTGCAAAATGCAAGTGGAAAGCAAGTTGTTGATCAAATTCGTAGCATAAGGTTACTCAAAAATGTGATTGATTGATTTTATGATTGAAGAAACTCATCCAATTTATAGACAAATTGGAGAGAGGACAAGATTAGCATGAAGAGATTTGAAAGGAAATTCAAATCAAGAATGGCAAAATTATGACAAGTGTATGACAATTGCTATGCAAGGTGTTATGATGAATTATGATGAATTATGACAAATTGCTATGCAATATGTATGACAAGAATTGAAATAGAAATAGAAATTAGAAATTAGGAGAAATTAGAAAATTGAGGAAAAAGATAAAATAGAAATTAGATGAATTAATTAATAGGTTTTCATCCATTAATCAATTCATGAAAGAGATCTAGGACTAAATAAATAAATTTATTCAACCCCCAAAGAAGGAGAAAAAGGATTAAATGAACAAATCATAAAACCCTAGAAATAAGAAGACAAAGAATTAGCTCAAGACAACAAGAAATTGATGTAGGTTCGATCATGATTCTAATTGACAAAGGACCAATGTTGATAAATGATTGAGATTGGTTGACAAAAATAAATGACAAATTGACCAAGATTGACAAGGAGATCAAATTGATAGGTGCCAATTGACGAGGAACAATGACTAATTGATCCAAATTGACATGATTGAAAAGGACAAGGATCGATGATGATTGACAAAAATAAATGACAAATTGACCAAGATTGACAAGGAGATCAAATTGATAGGTGCCAATTGACGAGGAACAATGACTAATTGATCCAAATTGACATGATTGAAAAGGACAAGGATCGATGATGAATTGATCGCAAAATGACAAGATTGACAAGAACAAGGATCGATGACAAATCGATCGCAAAATGACAAGACTAACAAGGATAAGGATTAATGATGAATCGATCGCAAAATGACAAGATTGACAAGAGGACAAGGATTGATGATGAATCAATCACAAAATGACAAGATTGACAAGAGGACAAAACCCTAATTCTATCATCGACTAGGATTGATGATATCCAAAATGATGATAAATGAACACGCACATTGATGCGACAGGATAAGACCGACCAAAATCATGACTGAAGATTGCTATCGACAAGACCTAATTTGAAAGTGAGAAAAATGAAGAATGTAGAAGAAGGACTCGATGCTCGCAAATGATAAAGACCAAGTGCACAACATAGAAGAAATGTTAATGCAACACAAGACCCCTAAAATAAGGCAATGTGTACATGTCAAAGTATGACTCCGCAAGCATTGACCATTTTTAGACGTCTACAACTAGATTAATAATCACTCCACATGAGATTTTATTTTTGTAGTAATGTATAATAGAACATCAAGAGTATATATGATATTTATAATGGTGAAAATTAGGGTTTCACCAATTAAGGTTAAAAAAACCACTATTTTTTCTTAAAATACTATCACATTGAAAGAGGGAAGGACCTAATACATATAAGCTTGATACTTCTAAGGAAAAATCTCTGAAATGTTGATTAGGTTCCACCCCTGTTAGGGTTTTATTCCCTCTTTCTAACTTGAATTATGAAAATACTGAAATTAGGGTAAATGGGTCAATATTGAAGAGATCGAACATAAATAGTGAGCTACAGTCATTGTACAAAGACAACAACCTAGATCTGAGTAGAAGAAGATGATTTGGATATGTTACCAAAAGTTCAGCCTGATTTTTTGAGACTGTGTTGTTGGTCGCCTTGGTCCTCTGAATTTCTTGCCATCAAAAGGTGAACATGTTTGTCTCTGCAAATCCTATTGATCCTCCTAAACACAACTCTACACCTATTTCCTATACACAGAAAGAAGAGGGAAATTTTCAATAATAGGAGTTTTCCTAAGTCAAACCCTAGTTTAGGAATTAACCTTGAATGAATAAATGCAAATACTGAGATAAATACTATGAAGATATACCTCATATTTGTAATTTTTGATGATACTTTGTTCTTTGAATGTAATCACATATGTTGAATGAAATGACATGAACTTGATAAAACCCTAATCGCACATACATTCTTGCATAAGAATGATGTATTTTTTCTCTAGAATGGTTGAATGAAGAATATGCAGCCTTGAAGACCTTTAAAAGTGCTTGACAATAAATGCTTCATGGATGCAAGAGTGATAGGAATTGATTTCTTAGAGTGGATAGTTGAAATTAGGTTGACAAAATGTCTTTACATAGGGATGTCTAGGTAAATTACTAATTAGGCTAACCTCCAATGATCACGTAGAGCCACGGGTAGTACCTACTTGATTTTAAATTGGGGCCAAATTAAGAGGGACCATGAAAATGGGCACCATGGTTCAGACTAGGGTGCTCCATGCCCTGGTCCCTCTCCAATCAAATTCTAGACAATAGTAAAATAGGGTGGGTGTCCCATGGTAGGACCCACAAAAATTTATTCCTTGCCTCAAAACTAGATAATAGGCACAAAATGGACTCAAAAATGTGATGAAGATAAAACACGCTAAAGTAGAGGTGCAAACATGAGGTGTAAATTGGCTCAATGACAATTTATGATGGTACATTTAGCCCCTACTTTTATGGGAGTATAAGCCTATGCAAATGCTCGTGGTAAAGTAGATCAAATATGAAAGATAGGAGCAATTAGGAGCACAATCAAAAGGAGTATATGGCATCACTAATTTTGAGGAACCAAGCCCCCAATCTTATGATCTTAACTCACTCAATAGCACGCAAGGGCACACAAAACAAAACAAAAACAAAAAATAAATCAAACAAAGATAAAAAGGCAAAAGACACACAACACACAAAAGCTAAAAATAAAAAACAAGACCTCAAGTCAACTAGCCAAATGAACCTTGATATAAAAATGTCTCAACCACTAATATCACTCTTTAAAATGACATCTCAAGAACACAAGTGATCACATAAAAAGAGAAATAGCAAGCATCATCCATGAACTACAAATAGCAAAGATATGAGCTCATGAGAAGAAAGGGGGAAGCATGGATACACATTCTACTTGTGTTTTTTCTAGGTGATTCATGAGAAGAATAATGAGAGAAAACATGGATGCACATTCCAGTTGTGTTTTTCTAGGTGATCCATGTTGGGGAGGAGAGTAGGAATAGTCTAGTTGTGTTTTGATAAATCCAATCATCCTGTTGTGTGTGAAACTGGTGTTTGGTTTTAGGTGTTAAGAATCCCATATAATATTGTGTTTTCTCTAGTCTTGAGCATGCAAAAAGCTATGTAAGACATGAAATAAAAATGCAAATGTGTGTCTAGTATCAGGAATATCTTAGGTAAGATTTTGTTTGTTATGGTTTCGAGACTGTGTAAACCTGTGTAAGACAAATATGTGTTTGGTTTTAAGGATATCTTGTGTAAGAGTTTGTTTTCTCTAGTTTTGAGAATGTGTACCTCATATGACATATAATTTTTGTGTCAGGTTTTGATCATGAAGTATCTAGTGTAAGAGTTTGTTTTCTCTGGTTTCAAGAATGAACACCCCATTTAAGACATGCAAAAAATATAGTACAATATAGTATGCCCATCCTTAAGATGTTAACATAGCCCTATGTTGATGTCTTATGGAAGCTAGAAAAAAGGATACCCACCTTCAACACTAAGGAGATATCCTTTTAGGAAAAAATATTAATAAATCCAAGATAAAGAGGCCATACTCTTATAAATAAGGATAAGATAGTTGAAAAAGAGATATCTTGCAACAAGTGTGAAGAGGATCCTTGGAGGAGAAGAGATATTTTCTCAAATACATCTACCTCCAAGAGGATATTTTGAACAAACATAATATCTTCTACCAAAAGAAAAGAAGGGGAACAAGAATGCCTACCTTCCTCCTATTGCTAGGTAAAGGGATTCTTGATGAAGCATGACACACTTTTTACCCAAAATGAGGAGTTTGTTTATAATAGACATACACTTCCAAGTGTAAAAGAGGTTGTATTCAAGGATACAAACCTCTTTCATAAGAGAGAATCCTCTAGAAAACAAAAGCTTCACACAAGGAACGACATCAAATCATAAGAAAACGCCACTCAACAAATGAAAAGTGGACCCTTAGAAAGGATAAGAAAGATCAATGCCCCCCAAGTGTAAGTACAATGAGAAGAATCGCACATCATCTAAGGAGAAATTATACATGTAAGTAAATGCACAATGTACTCACATGAATGAATATTTAGTGCAAGAAAATACATCAAGGTATGTGAAATGCAACTCTAAAGAAGAGGTAATCTTCAAAGAAGGAAATATTGAGATGAAGTATCTCAAACTCCCCTAAGGAGAGACTACTCATAATAGATATATCATTCTGTGAAACAAAGGACATCTAAGTATGAAAAATGAAACACCTAAAGTAAATAGTCAAGTCTTAGATAGAGAGAAGAAATTAGATAGTATTCTTTCCCCCAAGCATAAAGGCAAAAATGAACTGTGTTGCTGCCCCAAAATAATTAATATTGAAAAAGCATCACCTCTTATGACAAAGAGCTTCCAATTAAGTTAAATACTTGTGTCATGGGGTGAGGACAAACATGGAGAGTGAATGGAGTGCTAAGGCACTACCTCTTCACCAAGGAAGAGTGCAAGATTAGTTGTAAGAGCTATGCAAGCTCTATCATGTTGTTCTTGAACAATTTTTTAAAAAATGTTTTACAATTTCCAAGATAATGAAAGTAACTATGATGGAAAAGACAATCTACATCACCTTCCTTGTGCTTATAATTGTAATTAATTCTAATGAAAGGAAAATCAACATTCTTATCATACTTCAATCTCCAAAAGATTCTAGTAGCTAACTTCAATCTCTTGAGATGTAGGACAAGGGTTGTTAGAAAATGATGGATTTTCACCTATGATTTTAATTATAGTTCCATTATCAACTAGTTCTTGCATACTTTTTTGAAAATCTAGATAATCATTAGCACGATGGTCATGAGTTTGATGTTATGAAAAAAAAGGGTCCTTAAAGAAGAAGCACCCTTAGATGGATTGCAGATTATGTGTCTTGCAAGATACTCCTTAAAATTTTGAATTCGAAGGAGTGTTAGGGTTTAGGTAGATCCGGAGCAAATACAAATTAAAAATTATATGCAGATACAAACACAAAAGATGAAGAAAAATGCATAACATAGATAACACAAATATTTAATGTGGTTCACCCAAGATGGGCTACATCCACCAAACACAGTCGTCCAATCTTTTCTTATTATCCAGTAAATCAGTACGACACAATTACAATGGCTTATGCATTCCAACTGCTTATAACATGTAATTTTAGGGCAACATACAAATTTGATTAACAAAGAATAACCCTAACCCTAAAGGAATATTCTCATGATATTCTTACCATACACATATTCTCATACTCGTATTCTCGTATGTACAAGAAATCACCTGGTGAGCTCCGCTCGCGCTGTGTCTTTGGACACATCTCCTTAGTCAATTTGAAATGACTAGCCAAAGGTGTAGCAACAACTTTTGCATTATGCATGTTAAATATTTTCAACACCTTTATATACTCACTTTGGGACAAAGTTAACATTCTATTTTCCTTGTCCCGTGAAATCCTCATACCAAGGATTTTCTTAACTACACCCAAATCCTTCATAGAAAATGATTTTGCTAAATTCTCGTAAGTTCATTTATATGTTGCATGTTAGACCCAGCAACAAGCATGTCATCAACATAAAGTAATAGGATAATATAACTACCATTATCTAATCTCATAAAATAAACACAATGATCATCTATGGTAACCTTAATCAGCCATGAAACTATCAAATTTTCAATACCATTGTTGAGGTGCTTGCTTTAGGCCATACAAACTCTTCTTCAACCGGCACACTAACTCCTTCTTACCTTTGACCTCATATCCCTGTGGTTATTGCATTTAGATTTCCTCCTCCAAATCCCCATGGAGAAAAAAAAATTCAACATCTAGTTGTTCAAGATGCAAGTCTTTTGCGGCCACAAGACTTAAAACATTTCTAATTGAAGTCATTTTTACAACTAGAGATTGTTAGGACCTGGAGGCAACTGAGAGGGGGGGTGAATCAGATGTCAATTAATTTCAACCCAAATATAAATTAATAAAACTTGATGCATAATACTGGTAAACCAAACTTAATGTCAGTTAACAAATTAACAAGTAATATCAATACCGGTGAAACTTAATCCATGAAACAGAAAGAGAAACAACATCCACAACTCATAACATAGAGATTTGTACATGGAAATCCTATAAGGGGAAAAACCATGGTGGGAAACCTTACCCACAATCAGATGATACTACTACAAATAGTATGTGTATGCAAATGGGGTATGCACATACAGAAAGGCCAACCGCCTAGAGCTCACTACTGATCTGGAATAGATAATGCATGTCAGTCCATAACCTAGACCAATTTGCCATTAATAGCAAATATGTCAGCTCGATTAGACCAATAACCATAACACCAAAACCAAGTGTCCAAACCATGTCTTTGACATAACCAAGTAATCTCTAGATGATAACAAGTCATCCTCAATGATGGTGAACAATATATCAATGATTGTGCATAAGCCACTGAACATGCCAGTGAACACAATGTGTCAGTTCAACATAACCAATGTAACCATATATCTCTAGAAGGATAAGTGTTGACATCAATGACAAAACTAATGCAACACATCCATAATACCAATAATCTCCCCCTTTGGCATTGATGGCAACACAAGATGAAAAAACATCTAAGTGCCAAAATCAGAATGCCAAAAACCAAAAACCAACAATCTCCAAAAGAGATCAATTACCAGAAATCAAAATACAAATGCAAAGAGTATATATCTCTCCCCCAATGAATAATCTCTCCCCCTAGGATAATTATTCCTAAATACAAAGCTTTTCCATAGATATCTCTCCCCCTTTGACATCAAATGCCAAAGCAATACAAATACTAGAACATACAACTAATTAAAATAACCAATTGTTATAACCAACTACTCCCCCTGAGAAGTAGCTCTCCTCCATCAAAGCCGAAAAAAGGTTTCTCTATTAATTTTTGTTGGTTTGATGTCAATCTTCAACTGTCTAAGTCACTACTAGTGAAGGTATTACCCCAATCTTCTCTCTGAGATATTTAAAATTTTCCTTAGGCAAAGGCTTTGTAAAGATATCTGCAATCTTCTCTTTAGTATTCATATAACCCAATCTTACTTGTTTTTCTTCAACACTCTCTTTTAGAAAATTGTATTTGATAGAAACATGTTTAGTCTTAGAGTGAAATACCAGATTCTTTGATATATCAATTTTTGTTGAATTATCATAATAAATGATTATAGGTTCTTTGCATTTTACCTTTATGTCCTTCAACATTTGCTTAATCCATAATACCTGAGTATAATTAGTTGTTGATGCAACATATTCTGATTCTGTTGTTGATAATGATGTACAACTCTATTTCTTTCTCAGTCATGAAATCAATCTGCTACCAAGAAGAAAGCTCCTCTAGTGGTACTCTTTCTGTCATCTACATCTCCTACCCAATTTGCATCGATGTATGCACATGAATAAAAAAATTCATCTTTAGGATACCATAAACCAAGATTTGTTGTGCCTCGTAGATACCGGAAAATCCTATTTTTACTGTTGATTCATGATTTTCTTTAGGATTACTATGAAATCTTGAAATAATACATACTGCATTCATAATATCAGGTCTTGTTTGTGTCAAATATAGTAAACCTCCAATCATAGATTGGTACCTTGTCGGATTAATAGGAGTTGAATCATCCCTTAATGTCAATTTGTCAGTTGTAGTCAATAGGAGTACTTACCGGTTTAGATTTTTACATACCAAATTTCTTTAGTAGTTCCTTCAAGTACTTTGTTTGACATATGAATATACCTTTATCAGTTTGTAAAATCTGCAATCCTAAAAAGAATTTTATCTCCCCAATCATAGACATTTCAAATTCTTGTTGCATCTTGTTAGCAAAATCCTTACACAATCCATCTTCTCCTCCAAAAATGATATCATCAACAAAAACTTCAATAACCAAGATGTCATCATTAGTTACTTTGAAATATAAGTTGTTGTTAGCATTACCTTTAGTGTAACCAAGCTTCAAAAGATATTTGTCCAACCTAGCATACCAAGCTTTGGGAGCTTGCTTCAATCCATATAAAGCTTTCCTTAATCTACAAACCATATCTTTATCATTTGTCAAAGAAAATCCATCAGGTTGTTCAATGTAAACTTCCTCTTCAAGATCACCATTCAAAAATGCATATTTAACATCCATTTGATATACTTTATAGTTCTTATAAGCTGTGAATGCAAGAAATAATCTGACTGCCTCAATTCTAGCTACTGGTGCAAAGGTTTCATTATAATCAATTCCCTCTTTCTGTGAATATCCTTTACACACTAATCTTGCTTTGTTTCTGATTACCTTACCATCTTCATTAATTTTATTTCTAAATACCCATTTAGTTCCAATTACATTTTTGTCTTTAGGTCGGGGAACCAATGTCCATGTATTATTCTTTTCAATTTGTTCTAGTTCATCTTCCATGGCTTTAATCCAATGTTTATCTTCAAATGCCTCAATAACAGATGTTGGTTCAATTTGAGAAATTAAACATACCTGTTCATTTTCTAGTCTTCCTCTTATCATTACACCTTGATACTTATTCCCAATTATTTGACTTTTAGAGTGATTCAGTCTTACATACCTGGGTTTATTCACTTGTTGCAGTTCTTCAATCACTATGAAATTCTCTGATGATGTCGGTGTGACTGGATCCACATTTTGTATTGGTGCACTCTGTATTGGTTCATTTATGATCATCTCAATTGTCGGTTCAGAATCTACAAACCTTGAATTTCCTCTAAATTGTTCATCTATCTTCACATTTGCACTCTCAATGATCTTCTGCAACCTTTTATTAAAACATCTATATGTCTTGCTCTTAGATGAATAACCAATAAATATTCCTTCATCACTTCTAGGATAAAATTTACCAACATACTCATCTCTCCTAATATAACATTTGCTTCCAAATATTCTAAAGTATTTAAGAGTGGGAGTATTACCAAACCATAGTTCATGAGGGGTCTTACCGGTTTCACCTTTGATGTGAATTCAGTTGAAAGTGTAAACCACTGTATTCATTGCTTCTCTCCAATACACATGAGGTAGGTTTGCTTCCAATATCATGCTTCTAGCTACATCCAGAATAGTTTTGTTTTTCCTTTCCACAACTCCATTCTGCTGAGGTGTCTGAGGTGCTAATAGTTGCCTTTTGATTCCATTCACTTCATAGAATGTATTGAACTCCTTACATGTAAATTCTCCTTCTTGATTTGATCTCAAACATTTGATTTCTTACCCGTTTCATTCTCTAACATTGCCTTGAATAGTTTGAATTTTCCAAAAGCTTCTGATTTCTCCTTGAGAAAAGTAACACAACACATTCTAGAATAATCATCAATAATTAGCATAAAGTATCTATCTCCCTGTAGACTTCTAGTTCTTGCCGAACCACACAAGTTAGTATAAATTAAATCAAGAACAATATTAGATTTCTCATAAATACTCTTAAAAGTTGTTCTAACTTGCTTTCCCATTTGACATTCCTTACATATCGGATTACAAGGTTTTACAATCTTAGGTAAATCCGTTATTGCCTTAGTTGAGCTGATCTTTACAATGCAATCAAAATTCACATGACAAAGTCTTTTATGCCATAACCAACTTTATTGTAGTTAAAACATTCAAATGGTTCTTTACCTTCATACTTACTTCCAACTAGACCTTTATGCATTTTCCTTGCAAAAAGTGCTTCAAGTTCTTCCAGTTCTTCATTTTCCCTTCTGATTTCTTCAAGTTTTTTTGCATAAAGTGCTTTCCAATCAGATTTCTCATATGATGATGATGATGCTTTGAAGGCTAAATCTGTCTTAATTGTAGCAATAGGACCAAATTCCTCAAGCTCAAATGCTGAAAGTTTTCCAACCAAAGTATCTCTAGATATTGATATATTAGGCATTGTTCTTATCTCATTAGTAGCAATTACTTTCATTTTGTATGCCAATGGCAATGCTCTTAAAAATTTAGAAACAATTTCATCTTCACTTAAGGATCCTCCACAACATTGTATACCCAAAACAATTTCATTAACTCTTTCCATAAAAGCAGAAATTCTTTCATCTTCTTCCATTTTTAGATTTCCATACCGACTTGGAAGCATTCCATTTTTGCAATTTTTGACAATGGTATCTCCTTCATTTAATGTCTCCAATTTATCCCAAATAGCTTTAGCAGTAGATCGGTCTGATAATCCCATGATTTTTTGATCTGACAATGCGCTCAAAAGTGCTTCTCTTGCTTTGCAATGATTCTCCTGATCTTTACCCAAGGTTGGTGGATTATATTGATTCGATGTAGGACCAACATAGTGATTCTTTGTAACATCTCATATGTCTCTTCCAATACAATTTAGATGAGTCTCCATTCTGATCTTTCATATACCATAGTTAGTTCCATCAAATTTTGGATTGTCCTTCCTAAAAACATTTATTGCCATAGAATCTCCTCAAGCTGTTAGACTTCTGCAAAAAGAGGACTTAGCTCTGATACCAATTGTTAGGACCTAGAGGCAACTGACAAGGGGGGTGAATCATTTTTCTATTAATTTAAACCCAAATATAACTTAATCAAACTTGATGCATAATACCGGTAAACCAAACTTAATGTCGGTTAATAGATTAACAGTTAATATCAATACCGGTGAAACTTAATGCATGAAACAGAAAGAGAAACAATATCCACAACTCATAACATAGATATTTGTACGTGGAAACCCTGTAAGGGGAAAAACCACGGTGGGAAACCTTACCCACAATCAGATGATACTACTGCAGATAGCATGTGCATACAAATGGGGTCTGCACATGCAGAAAGGCCAACCACCTAGAGCTCACTGCTCAATCACAAAATAGGAGTCACACTGACTACAATTGGATGGTTATATCCAATGTAATGTATTTCTCAAAATAGCATCTTCTATGCTAGATTTAATACCGGTTAAGCCCAGATAATCACCTTCAAACCTTCCTTGAACCTTTTGTTGGCAAATGCACACTCCAATGAGAAATTGTAGGTGATTGAAGGTTTTGTCATTGATGGAAACTTTGCAATCATATGATACCAGAAAGATAAATATACCGACATCGGCAATGAAAAACTCTACACCGGCACACAGAACACCGATAGTGAAAGGAAGGATACCGGCATCCTGGCCGACAGGAATTTTGTTGATAATGTATTTTGTAATTAATTGTAAAATCATTGCAAGCCGACATGGCGAATTGTAATATGACTCATATATGTATGAGATCATTGTAGAACATTTTTGTAATAAGGAGATAGGTGAAATTATGCAGACCTAATATGCGAATTATAGGTTAAGGGTTTATGTATGTAGCAGAGCTAAAACCGGTATTGGATCTGGCATAGTAGATGCTAATTTGAAGCAGTACAAGACATTGGATTCATATAATCCATTTTTGTAAGTAAGTGTGACTTCTTTTGTATTTGAGTAGTGAGCTCTAGGCACTTGGCCTTCCTGCATGTGCAGGCCCCTATTGTAAAAGTAATATTCTCTTATTGGCCAGTAAGCGAACATTGTGGGTCACAAATCCCACCAAGATTTTTCCCACACCGGGTTTCCTCGTTAAATACTGTGTTATGGTGTGCTTCTCATGTGGTTGTTGTTATTCTTGTTTACTGCATTATTTTTGGTTTACCAGTACACAGTATTGATATGCTTTACATATTTTAAATCAAGTAAATTAATTCACCAGTTAGATATTGATTCACCCCCCCCCCTCTCGGTATCTTTGGGAATCCTAACAATTGGTATCATAGCCTGGTCCTCTATTTTCAAAAGCCTAACAGCTTGAGGAAGATCTTGTCACCAATAGAGATGGAAAGCTTAAGAAAACAATTGGAAACAGCTCTTTCAAACTATGATGCAGAAAAAGTAAAGAATATCAAACTTGAAGATGATCTAAAGACTGCTCAGGATATTATTCAATCACTTCAAGAAAATCTTACCATTGCAAGAAATAAGAGAAGACAACTTTCTGAAAAGATGCAGAATGAGAATGATGAAAAGAAAACTCTTAATGATCTGGTAAACAAACTAAGACAATAAAACAGTACAACAAAGAATGAGATGCAGGATATGACTATGAGATTTTGCAAAGAAATTGAAGATAGGAAGAAAAATGAAGAAGACTTGACTAGAAGACTGAATGATGCTGCAAATGAAAATACAAGACTTAGTCATGAAAATGATATGTTGAAGATAGATCTGATGCATACACAAAATGACTCAAATAAACTCATGAGACAGAAAGGAATCTTGGAAAGAGAACTGGCTACTGCAAATCAACACAAGGAGAAATTTAAGAAAAGATCAGAAGAACTTGGTGACATGCTGAAGAATCAAAAACCTAATGGTGACACAAATGGCCTTAGCTTTGAAGTTGGTGAAAGCTCTGGTACTGCAAACACACATGATCATAGCAAACTGGTAAGGCAACCAAATGCTTATAAATTTAATGGCAAATGCTTTAACTATAACAAGTATGTTCATAGAGAAAATCAGTGTAGATCTAGAAATTATCAGAGCACTAATACACCCACCGGTCAATGTTCTAAATGCAACAAAGTTGGTCATAATTCAGGGAATTGCAAAATGAATGTAAGATGTTATGTTTGTGGAAGATTTGGACATTTTTCTAATCAATGCAGAACACATACCGACATAGGATATGGGAAAGCTATTCAGAAAAACAATGTGACTTGTTATGCTTGTAACAAAATTTGACATATTGCTAAATTTTGTAGAAGCAAGCCCTCACCGGCAAATAATAAAGATGCTAGTTTGAAAGGTAAAGAAAAGGTTGAAGAGGTAAAGTAAGAATTCTCAAAACAATGGATCAGAAAGTAAGATCAGAATATTGATGGGAATACTCCTCCACCGACAGAACAGAGTAACACTCCACCAGTAGGAGACTCCTCATCTAAGTGAAGGGAAATCCTTTGAGGGTTTAGCAAAAAAATGAAAAACATGCTATTATTCCCTCAGTTGATGGTGAAAAGTTGAGATTACTTCTATACTGGCAGATGAGTTAAGTTGTAACTTAACCGACAAGCATTAAATGTGGTAGTTGGCGAAAATAACATTATAAAGAAAGTGTTTTGGCTCCATTTTCATTTCATCGAGCATTCAAATCTTTGAGAGCGTGAAAATTCCCAAGCGAAGGTATTCCAAGCAAAGAAGTGAAGCAATCCATCAAATCTTTCATCCTTAAGGAAGATTAAGGTATTTGATCCACTCCTAAATTTAATGCAAACCCTACTATTGTTGAAGTTGTTAAGCGACCTAGACCCGTTTTCCAGCTAGTTCCCGAAATTGCTAAGAAAGATGATAGCATAGGTGCATTCTCTCAAATCCCTAAAGGATTAGTATATATTGAAGACCCTGGAATATACATACATTGTCATATTGATGAACTAGGTGATGATGAAATTAAAAATATGTATAAGACTGTAATCTATGATGAATCCGGAAATGTCAAACCTGAACACAAGATAATAGAAACCCTAGGTTTCACAAAAATTCTTAGTATCCTGGATTTCCCCAAGGATATCATAAGGATTGTGTTAAGGAGAGTACATGGTGAATTTTTCTAGTTAGACTCTATTCATAAAATCACAAAAGAAGAAGTAAGAGCAGTAACAGGGTTACCCTCCACCAACAACAGACCTGACAAAACTAAGAAGGTCTCAAATGACTTAGTGATGAACCTAACTGGTGCAATATTTGATAAGAGATCTCTAAGGGTAAATGATGTAAAGAATATAAATATTAGATTTATCAGTATGATCTTAGGTTATAAGGCTACACATGCAAATAGGTTAAACTTAGTTTCTAGCCTATGTATTAAGAGTGCCTATGATATGGTAAATGATAATGCAATGATAGACATATGTGAATGGCTTAAAGATGAGCTAATAGACAATCTAGGAAAGATCAAAAGAGACAACAAAGGAACATTAAGATTTGGAAACTTACTTATTTGTCTGATGCTATACATAACCAAACAAGTACCTAGTATTGGTGCTAGATATTTTGGATTTGATATACTGGTAGGAAAACAACTATTGAACAATATGGGAGAGAACAGGGAGAAAAACATAAATGAGCATTTTCAAGCACTAAAAGCTCGAATGAAAACCAGAGTAAGGCTATCACAAGCTATTGTGGATAAGTACCAAAAGGAAATCTATTTTGTGATAAAGAAAGATGAAATTTGGATGGAGGCAGTTATCCATAGAACCATCTAGGTAACTGAAATGGGCTATGAGACAGACGATAACATCATAGAAACTTATACAAAAGCCCTCCTTGAAGCTCCTAAGAAACCGGAAGAGAAAGTATTTGGTAGTGTAGAAATGATTGAGATCACAATACAATCAAGGAAAAGAGTTAAGAAAGTTGAAGCAACTGTTAGAAAGGGATCCCGACAGGCAAAAGCAATTAAGGAAGATGTGCTAAAACAAACTGGTATAACTAAAAGTGAGTTCAAAGCACTTCAACTTGAAACTCACCTTTCACCGATTGGAACTTCTTTAGAAAGTGACATACCTATTGTATTCAAGAGAGTTGAGAGGAAAAGAAAACCTTCACCGACACCTTCTCCTACACCAAAGAGGACAAGACAGAAGCAATAGGCAGTAAGGCCTCCGGCAAAGAAGATGACTCCTAAGAAGAAAGTGAAACAAACTATTGCTCCCATTGACAAACTTCTTAGTGAAATAACTGAGGATGGTAAGTTGAAGAACATCAGCAAACTGTATGACACACTATCCGTTGATGACAAAGAGAAAGTAGAGAGCAATGTAATCTTACACTTAGACATTTTCAAGAAATTTTTGATGCAAGTTGTTGATGAAATACCAGCTGATCTATATAATAGACTAGAAGCTAGAAGGGTAGCTATTATTGAACTGGATAAGAAAATAAAGATTGAAAAACTAATTGTTGTGCACCCTGTTAACTCGCTTGATGAGATAGATCAATTAATCTCTGAGGCTAACCGGTTAGTATTCTCAACTTCTCACCGGCATGTAGCACTGATGGCAGGAAGAGTGAATGCGGTAACAGAAGAAATAGAAGATGCATGGGATATATTCCTAGTAGAAAAAGAGAAACAGGAAGAGTATCATAAACCTAAAACCATTAAAGTATATCAAAAAGACAGGGATAAAGGAAAAGGTAAGGTAGGTGGACCTCTCAGTATAAAGATAACCAATTACTTACCCCCACCGCCCTTAGATACTCCACCGGTAGACACTACTGACAATCAACCGGTAACTAAGAGTATGGATACACCACATGAGGATACAAATCCTAATTCTGAGATGTTATATACAATGAACATTGACACTCAGGAAGTCAATATTATGGTGGATAAGGAATCAACTGAGAAGACAAATGTGGCAACAGAGCCACCAGCAGGAAATATTGCAATTGAAAACATTGGAATTGGGGAGCAACAACAAACTGAAGGATCAAATGAACCCCCAGACACTGGAAAGGTAAAGACCACAGATGTGCATAATGATGCATCTAATGAGCCACCAGAAACTACTGAAACTGAAAAACCAACTGAGTCACCTGTAATAGGCAGCACAGAGGTAAACAAAGAAAAATCAACAGTGGACAACACAGAGAAACAAGTAGAGCAACAGACTCCTTCATAGGTACAGGTTGAAGCACGGTTATAGACAGAGACAGTGCCACCAGCCCAAAATGAAAAGCTTAAAATTTTGTTTGTGGAAATGCAAACTCAGACTGACCTACCAGAGGTTGAACCAAGCAAGGAAATAATCACCTCTAGTAGCATGGCCATTGTAAAAATTATTGGACAAACATCCGGTACAACCATGATAGAATTCAGACCTACTAATGTAACTGAGGTCTTATTAGATTCAATAAAGAAGATCATTGAATGCAATGCACAAGCTTATAAGGCTATAGATGACACTTTACCAATTTTGAAGATGATAGCTCCAAAGTGTAACATAGATAATAAAGATTCTTTGAGCCAATTAGACACATTGTCTAAGTATATAACCGGCAACCTAATAACACTGGACCAAATAAATGAGGATACATTTAAGGAAAGGATTATAAAAGAAAAAGAGAAATTCTTTGAGGATATTATAAAGAAGGACAAGGAGAAAATGGACACCCTTTTATCGGAACTTGGAGAAATAATTCTTGACTTCAAGAAACTTTACAGGGATACTTGTAAGACAAATGTCCTAACAGAAGATCTAGACAAAGAAATCAGCAAAGCACAGGATAAGATTAATAATATTGCTAACAATTTGATAGGTACATCGGATTCATTTTTGGAAATAGAGAAGAAAATTTTAGAACAAGAAGACAAAATTGAAAAATTAGAAAAGGACAAAGAAAGATTAAAGAATAAAGCAAAGGACTTAAAATGCAGACTTGGTCCAAAACTAGAATACCTCATTTCTTTGAGAAAAGAAATATCTGAGGCTCTAGTTCTCGGACTAAAGACACCAGAAGAGAAAATGCACATACTCATCGGTACAGTGCAGAGAACTCAAGAGGCAATAAAAGATAGCAAAACATTCAATAATGGTTTAAATTTGGTTTTGATAGTTATTTTTTAGATTGTAACCCACTGGTTACAAGAATCCAAGCAGGACTCCACTGACAGTGAATGACAACCTTTGTCATTGATGTCAAAGGGGGAGTAGAGTCAATAAGAAAAATGATCAGCAGATGACACCATCAGCTCAGGGGGAGCACATATTTTTTTGGTAACACATTTTTGACAATTCTGGCAGATTCTTTTTGGACAATATTTTTTTGGATTTTTCTCATGAGTGTTGCCATCAATGCCAAAGGGGGAGATTGTTGGAAAATGCACACTCCAATGAGAAATTGTAGGTGATTGAAGGTTTTGTCATTGATGGCAACCTTGCAATCATATGATACCGGCAAGACAAATATACCAGCACCAGCAACGACAAACTCTACACCGGCACACTAAACACTGGTAGTGAAAGGAAGGATACTAACACCCTGGCCGATAGGAATTTTGTTGATAATGTATTTTGTAATTAATTATAAAATCATTGTAAGCCGACATGGTGAATTGTAATATGACTCATCTATGTATGAGATCATTGTAGAACATTTTTATAATAAGGAGATAGGTGAAATTATGCAGACCTAATATGCAAATTATAGGTTAAGGGTTTATGTGTGTAGCAGAGCTAAAACCGATACTGGATCTGGCATAGCAGATGCTAATCTGAAGTAGTACAAGACATTGGATTCATATAATCCATTTTTGTTAGTGTGACTTCTTTTGTATTTGAGCAGTGAGCTCTAGGCACTTGGCCTTCCTACATGTGCATACCCCTATTGTAAAAGTAATATTCTCTTATTGGCCAGTAAGCGAATATTGTGGGTCACAAATCCCACCAAGGTTTTTCCCACACCGGGTTTCCTCGTTAAATACTGTGTTATGGTGTGTTTCTCATGTGGTTGTTATTATTCTTGTTTACTACATTATTTTTGGTTTACCGGTACACAGTATTGATATGCTTTACATGTTTTAAATCAAGTAAATTCATTCACCGATTAGATGCTGATTCACCCCCCCCTTTCAGTATCTTTGGGAATCCTAACACCGTCTCTATGGTCTGCTCATATGATCTTCAATATTCGCACATACCATAACCTTTTTCTTCTCTGCTCATACCATTACTCATCTCACAAATGAGACCTTACATGTATACCAAAATCTAAGACCAAATGTGTAGGTCGGCTCACTAAGAATATTACAATTAAATCAATTACAAATGAGTCAAGATGTGATGCATCATGTTGGCTCAATACATAATCAATAATATCCAATCAATAAATCATCTACGTAACATGTCATGTTGATCTAGAATAGATAATGCATGTCGGTCCATAACCTAGACCAATTTGTCGTTAACAGCAAATATGTCAACTCGATTAGACCAATAACCATAACACCAAAACCAAGTGTCCAAACCATGTCTTCAACATAACCAAGTAATCTCCAGATTATAACAAGTCATCCTCAGTGCTGGTGAATTATATAACCTGTCAATGAACAATATACTGGTGACTGTGCATAAGTAATTGAACATGTCGGTGAACACAATGTTCTAGTTCAACATAACCAATGTAACCGTAGATCTCCAAAAGGATAAGTGTTGACATCAATGACAAAACTAATGCAACACATCCATAATACCAACAGAGAAAATATTTCATCAAAAACTATACCCTTTTTTTGTTTAAAACCTTTAACTATGAGTCTGTCCTTATATCTTTTATGTCCTCCATCCTCCTCCTTCATCCTATAAACCCATTTATTTGGTAAGGCTCTTTTTTCTACAAGTAATGGAACTAAGTCCCAAGTCTGATGCTTCATCAAGGAATCCATTTCCTCTTTCATTCCTAGCTCCCACTATTGTTTGGCATCCACCTGCATTGCTTCTTCATATCCTTTTGGTTCACTAGAATTGGTTAATAAAATAGAATAGAAAGAAGGATAAAATCTTTCAGAAGGCCTACGTAACCTTTTAGAACATCTAACACTTGTAGGAGTTTGTGGGATATTTTATTATTGTTGACCATCAGGTACAAATGGCATTTTATTTTCAAGGAATCTCATCCAACACCATATATTCCTTTTTGACCTGTTCATGCTTCTTTTCCTACATCTATTCTTTATAGATGACCTTCTCATTGAATATAACATCTCTACTTCTAATGATTTTTTGATTTTTAAAAGCCCATAACCAATAACCAAAGTCATCCATTCCATATCCAATGAAGGTAAATTTTTTAGATTTAGCATCAAGCTTGGTTCTATTTTCTTTATCAACATGGACAAAAGCTTCACAACCAAAGGTTTTTGGAAATGAATAATTTACCTTTTTACCAGTCTATGCCTCCTCTGTAATGCCACCATCCAAAGAATTTAAAGGTCCTCTATTTATCAAATAAACAACAGTATGTACAGCATCTACCCAAAATTGTAGGGGTAGTCCAACATGCAATATCATGCTCCTTGCATGCTCCATGATGGTCCTATTCATTCTCTCAGACACACCATTTTCTTGTGGGGTTCCTAGAACTTTTTTCTGCCTTTGGGTTCCATTGAAAGAATAGTAATCTTCAAATGCTTTGATGCAATACTCACCTCCATTATCAGATTTGAGACACTTCAACTTTTTTCTTGTCTCATTCTCAACCAAAGATTTCCATTTCTTAAAAGTTTCAAAAACATCTTATTTCTATTTTAGGAAATATACCCATTTTTTTCTAGTTGCATCATCTATAAAAATAACATAATAACAAGATCCACCAAGAGATGATATCTGAGCCCCTCCCCATACATCTGAATGTGCAAGCTCTAATTTCTCACTCTTCTTCTCTTTCCCAACCTTCAGAAATTTGACTCTTTTATGTTTACCATAAACATAATTTTCACAAAATTCTAAATCAATCTACTTCAATCTTGGCAACAAATTTTTAGAGTGAAGGATTTTCATCCCTTTCTCACTCATGTGCCCAAGTCTATGGTGTCGCAGTTTTGAGTCAGTCCTTGCAATATCTATTATAGTTGTCCTTGCAGCAAATTTTTTTATAGCAACTAAGGTAGAATAAGTATTACCAGTACATAAATACAATGTGCCTATCTTTGCACCTTTAGTGACCTTCCAAAAATTGTCTGTAAAGGTAACTATGCAGCCTTCACTGCCCAGTTGTCTTGTAGAAATTAAATTTCTTCTTAAATTAGGAATATGCCTTACCTCCTGCAACAATCAGTCATTTCCATTCTGCAACTTGATCTTTATCTTGCCTTTTTCCAACAATCTGACAGGGCTCATCATCACCTAAATATACCTATCCAAAATCACCTTGAACATAATCTAGAAAATATTTTATATGAGGTGTGGCATGAAATGAAGCCCCTAAATCTATTACCCAAGAATCATTAACATTATATAAACACAAAATCAAGGCATCTTGTAAAGTATACCTTGCAACATTAGCTTCCTTACTATCATCTTCATTTCCATTTACTTGTTTGTTTTTTTCAAGACGAGCAATATTTCTTTAAATGTCTTGGCTTTCTATAGTACGAGCAATCCTTTCTTCCTCTGGATTAAGAGTGTCCTTTCTTTGACTTCCCTAATGACTTCTCATGCCCAAGGCCTTTTCTTCTTTCCTTTGATCTTCCCCTATTCTCTACATTCAAGACAATACCTAATGAAGTTGAAGTCTCACCTGTGCTTTTTCATCGCATTTCCTCGCTTAGGATAACACCAACAACATCATCAAATTTCAAAGTATTTGAACTAGAGACAAAGTTACTTACAGCCATAACCAATCTATTCCATCTTTCGAGCAAAGAACATAAAATTAAGAGAGCCCTAACCTCTTCATCAAAGTTAACTTTTATAGAAGTCAATTGGGTGGTAACTGTATTAAATTCATTTAAATGATCTACTGCAGATCCTCCCTCACTCATTTTCATATTAAACAAATGCTTCATAAGAAATACCTTATTCGAAGTTGAGGGTTTCTCATATAGTTTAGATAGTGTCGCCATTAGATCTGAAGTCGTCGTCTCTTTTGATATATTAAATGTTGCAGATGATGCAAGGCACAATCGAATGGTTCCCAGTGCCTTTATGTCTAGAATATCCCAATCTTCATCTGACATCATAGTTGGTTTCTTTGAATTTCCTTCTAGTGGCCACCATAGACCCTTTTGATATAGGTAATACTCCATCTGCATTTTCCATAACTGATAATTTTTGGCCGTTGAACTCCTTGACCTTGAATTTGGTTTCTTCAATTGCTCCCGCTCAAATCTGAAAGTCCCTGCCAATTTACAGAAATACATAGCTCTGATACCAATTGTTAGGGTTTAGGTAGATCCAAAGAAAATACAAATTAACTATTATATGTAGATACAAACACAAAAGATGAATAAAAATTCATAACACAGATAACAGAGAGATATAAGGCAGTTCACCCAAGATGGGCTACATCCACCAAACATAGTCGTCCAATATTTTCATATTATCTAGTAAACCAGTACAACAAAATTACAATGTATTATGCATTGCGGCCACTTATAGCATGTAATTTAGGGGAACATACAAAGTAGGCTAACAAAGAATAACCTTAACCCTAAATAAATATTCTCATGATCTTCTTCTCGTACATGTATTCTTGTACTCATATTCTCGTATTCTCATGCTCTCATATTCTCTGACACATTAACACATATTCTAGCAAAAATTAGCCTTAATTGACACATTAACACATTAATTGACACATTAACACATTAACTATCACATTAACATATATTCTTGCAAAAAGCAACCTTGATTCTTGTTGTGTGATTCTATCCATTGCCAGGAGATGCTCAAAAGAGTTAGAAATATCCCTAAAAACACCAATATTCTAGTATTCTAATGGAAAATCAAGGATGCAGATCCAAGTAGGGGTCATAGAACCCAGATGCACCATAGGATCAAAGTTAGGTTTCAATTTGCACAGAAACAAGAAGTTACAAGAACTCCCAAAAGACCATGGGCCTCTAGTTAAAATTTTAATCAAATGTTCTTTAATAACAAAACTAAAAAGGAACAAACCATGTGACATAGAAAAATCTTAATGCTAGACTTTAAAGTCAAAGAATATTCAACCCATTTCCTAACCTGTTCAATATTAGGATGGAAGGCAAGAAACTTATCATGATGAACTTATAAGGCACTGAGAGGGGGGGTGAATCAGTGCAAACAAAAACAATATAAATTTGATCACCAACTTTAACAACTTAAAACTTATCAAGCCTGTGAGAAATATCACCACATAAGAAAATGCCAATAAAACAAATTCCACATAACACAAGAGATTATACATGGAAAACTCAAAAGGGAAAAACCACGGTGGGAGTTAGTACCCATAAGATTCACTATCTGTAGAATAGAAATCTTGACCGGTTAAGGTCTTACAACTATGCCATGTTAGGAGTAGACCCAATTAAGAGTCACCCGGTTAGGGGATTTTAATGATAATCCCTATTAGGAGAAATGACCTATTAGGATCAACCTCGCAAGAGGATTTAAGACTCTGATTCAAAGCTACCCTGTTAGGGAATTTACATATTAAGGCTTGTTAGGACCTACCCAGTTAGTGGATTTTGCTACTGCAAACTGTTAGGAAAACAACAGTGATAAGATCTTCAAGTAACACCTTTTGTCTCTAATAAGATCCACTTATGATCCTTAAAACATCAACAACACTTCATTACAGAACTTCCCTAATCACCGCACGATCACATTCACAATATTTGCTCATGAAATCTCTCTTCACATACATACCGACTTTATACCTCATCATACTTTTTATAAACATTTACATTTAGTCGGCTACAACCTTGGAACAATTTCCTAGGTTCAATGAATCTAGACAAACTTACATTATACGCTTTACATATGTCGGCCATCGACATAACAAATTAGAACTTGTGTCGTGTTATCGATGTAAGTGATTATATCACTGCCGGTTAAGTGTTCTATCAATTTGTTTGTTTTGTAAATCAAATCGTGCTCGTCCAGTTGAATCTGCCAATGTGGTTGTGAACATATCTTCAAATACCTATCACCATCATCGTTGTGAAACCACATCATCCAACTCTTTATGAATCACCTATACCGGTTGTCGAAATGCAACTTTGTCTCAGTTTACCGATTGAGATCCTAATTACCAGTTCTCTGTAAAATTGTCTTTTGTACCAGTTAACCCTTATCGGTTGGCTTCTAAGGCTTAAATGACTACAAAAACATTTTTTTCATCAATGACAACACAAAACTTAGTCATCAAACATGAATCTCAATCTCTTCATCACAATCACTAACTAATCATATATCGGTTGCATAACAACAACAATCCTTACTGATTCAGTCAAATGCCAATAATCTCCCCCTTTGGCATTGATGGCAACACTTAGGAAAAATTTTGTCAACTAAGTGTGCAGAACAAAAAATTGACTAAATGACATATACTCCCCCTTAGCAATTGCATGCTCTAACAAAATACAATATTCAATTGCATACAAAAATTTGACTCAACTCTTACTCCCCCTTTGAAAACAATGCCAAATGAAATTTAAAAAAATATGAGATATCAAAATTTGCATCAAAGCATATATATAGATATAAGAGTCATAAAGCCTTTACACAGACATTCTGGAAAAAACATCACTAAAATGAGACTTGAAATTTTTACAGTCATTATGCCATGTCTCTAAAATTATGAGTGATCTCCACATGAGTTTTGATTTGTCCAGCTAGTTCCTCCATAGCATCAACAGTACTCATTCCTGGTGTAGCAAGAATGGATTCACATTCTTTGTATGCTTTATGTAATACTTCGACCTTCGATATAAGCTATGTTTGAAGTTCTTGCATGGATTTGACTCTCTTTACCTATTCCTTCTCATATACTTTCAGCTTGTGGTGAAGCTCTACAACTGATCTTCCAAAATGAATAGCAGAGTCATTAAGGGGTTTAAATGACTCACTAACTTCCTCAAGTTCATGCTCAGCTTCATCTCTTTTCTTCTTCAAATCAACACAAAATAAGGAAAATGTTGAAACAGTAGAGAGGATTTTACCTCCGATTTCCAGTGCTTCCTTCAAATAATCCTTATTAACAGTAAGAGACACTTTACCTTTATCAATTTCAAACATCAAGTGCTTTGTCCTCTTCTTCTTGTAGTTTTTCTCCACATTGACATAAGTTGCCTCCTCTAATTATTTCATCTGCTCTCTGGCATCATAAACAAGTTTTCTGAGCTTGTTAATAGGTGTGGCAACATTTCCTATATCAAGCTCATGTAGGAGACTAGACAAAATATCTATTGCATTCCTAATGGTCTCTGCATCCTTTTGTTGTTCTTTCATCCTCTTCTTTTTATCTCGGGATTGCATGGCAGTTACAATCTCCATTAGCTCAGTAGAACTTAGTTTATCCATGTCAAGAGATCCTTGGATGCTTAATGCATCATCATCATCTTCTTCATCAGCAACTTTCTTTTTGGAATCAAGTGACAAAGGTGTCACTATGGGTTCGGTCTTTTCTGCCTTATTCTCCTTTGTTCTCTCTTGATTTTTAGTTTTCTCTTCTTCCTTTTCCTTTTCAGTTTCTTCATTCTTCTCTTTTGTTTTCTTTTCTTCATTACTTTCCATTATCGTTGGCGGTTGAGTATCTACAGTCTCATTATCTATCAGTGGCTCCTCATCCTTCTTTTCTCCTTCATATTTTTATCCTTCTTGTTCTTGATTATGCTCATGTTGTTCAGACATCTGAATATCTACATCATACGCATCTATGTTGTTAGTAGTATTATCAACATTACCACCAGTATCATCATCAGGAATAAACAATGGTTATGTTTATGTGTTCACCAATTGATCATCTAACACAATTTCATTGGGCTTAAAATTAGTAGGTTTCATACCCTCTAGAAAATCTTCACCCTTAATCTTTATAGGTTCAGCATCCTTATCATATTCCTCTTCAGTAGGAATTAGACCCAAAGCCTTCTTTAACAAAATTTCAGTCTCTTGCTGGACTGATTGAGTCTCACTGATTAGCATCCTTTTCAATCTTTTCTTAGATCTAAAGGAAGATTTTGTTTTCAACAAAATATCATCTAATTATTCCTTTGTAGCTTCCAGTTGAAGACTTTTGAGTGTATACTCAACAAATTCTTTGTCCTGCTTCATTGCAGCCTACCACCTTGCATCAATTTTGTTGTATAATGAATTTGAAATTTTCCCTTACAGCTCAATAAGGGATTTACTATATTTATTCATCATATACACATTTGCATCTTCTATTAATCTTTTCTCATTCTCATCAATATTATCATACAATTTATTCAAACCCTTAAGAATACCATATTCCATAATACTTTTTAACAATTTATCAAGAGCAATAGGTTTATTTACCGGTGTCTCCATAGATTTGACAATGGAGGTTCCAACAACATTTTATTTCTTGCAGCTAGTCCTTAGGACTTTCTTCTCTTTTTCCAATTCAGTGTCTTCCTCTTCTGCATCTGTCGATGCTAGTCTTTGAGCTTGTTGCTTATTTCTTTTACCAAATTTAATCAATTTAGTTGGAGGATCAACAACCTTTCCTCCTCCCTTGAACTGAATCTTTGAAGATTTTGCTATCGGTTTCTCTTTCTTTACAACTATTGGTTTTTCTACAGCTTTTCCTTTTCTAGCTCTTGTTTGCATACCGGTGGGGGTGTCAATTGGAGTACTTGATTTTCCATCTTGTTGAGTAGCATGTTTTTCTCTAGCTTCAGAAATAGCTTCCTTTGTAAATCCAACTTGCTCAGCAAAGGCTTCAACTTCCTTCCTAACTTTCTTGTCTATCACTGATTGGTTAAGTTCTAAGTGCACTTGAAGGGATTTTTCCTTGTAAGTGCCAAACCTTTTTGTTGTGGTATCAACTAGCTGACCAAGTAGATGGTCAGCATATGCAATCAATAGATCTTTATCAACTTCATACCCCATGGGCATAACCCAAGTAGCCTGGGGTTTAACTACTTCCATCATACATGTATATGTATCCACCATGAAACAAATTGTTTTTTCATACCGGTTAACTACCTCTACCAGTATCCTTTCTCTTGCATGTATTTTCTTCTAAGCATCTTTGAAGTATCCCCATGCAATCTTATCAAAATAATTACCTAGCATCCTAATGTTATTCTTCATTTGCATTAAAGCGGGTGTTCCTCCAATCCATTGAATATCTCTAATACCAGGAAAAGAATTTTGAAAATAAAAGAATAGACCAAGAATGAGTTGACCAAATTTGAACCTCAATCTTTTGTCCTTCTTAATAGCCTCCAAGTTTAGCATCAATTGACTCTACAGTGCTTCAGATAGATCATAATCAACATCTTCTTTGATCATCTAGTAATTAGTATGAATAGTAGCTACCGGTACACTGTTCATCCTGCTAGAGTAGTATACTCTGTATCCAATCACCATTGATGCATATTTCATTGTCGGATCACTAATATTGTTTACTATCATAGCTTTGTCATCCCATTTGAATCCTATCAACTTTTCCACATCATTCTTTGGAACGGATCTCAGTAAAGGTACCTCACCGGTTGCACAAAGTCTGATGATTGTATTAATAGCTTCCTTAGATATTTTATGTGGTCGTTCAAGACACATAAACTGATCATGTATCCTCCTAAGCACATATCTAACATGTTCATCCACAAAATCATCAATAAAGTTAAGTGCATGATGAAACCCTTTGTTGGTAACCTTCTTGTATCATTCCTTCAAGATACCATTATCATCACACAGTGCTCTATATTGATAAAAAATAGAAACCATACCCAGATCTTCTACTTTGTAATGGTAATATGATCTAACATCTTTGACATGCAATACACCATGGGGTACTCTAAATAGGGCTTCAATGGGATCAAATTCTTCAGACTTAAATGGATGTCTTTTGAATTCAGGTTGTGGCCTATCGATAACATATACTAGATATGGTGTATCCATCTTCAACAAATCACTCTTCAGAAATAGATAGCAAGATCTCTAAAAAATACCTTTTTCCCACTTCTGCACTAGGATTTCAAACACCAATGAAGTTCTCTTAACCGATTGTCGATTACAGATCACACCAAACACTTCAATCTCAGTCAAACAAAGTTAGATTTTGCAAGCACAAATTCTCTTATTCTCTATTCTCTCTCCAAGTGCTCATACAAATGCAATGTGAAAAATAAAATTCAAAAAGTTCCTTTTATTTTCCCACCATCTACCATATTAAATGCCTTTACCGGTAAAACCCTAAAATGTCTTAAAACATTATACCGGTTTGACCACAAAATCACTTCTTAAAATCATAAAACATCAAAGTATGTAGATTTCACATACCTCATGGTCCTTCAGGGGATTCAAAGATATATCTAACATTAAGTTCCCCCTAAGTTGTATAAGCAACTTAGTTTGTTGGTGAAGGGTTCTCCACACTAGGTGAACCAATAGGATCTTCGGATGATTTTACTTCAGTTACCTCACCATCCTTCTTTTTCCCGATTCTATTCATTTTTGCTCTAGTCTCCTCCACATCAACTTTCATCTTCCTTTTCCGGTCACCTGATTGATTCACTAGTTTGTTTACTTTAGCTCTGGAGAACTTTGCCATATGTCTCGGTTTATGACAATGATAGAAAGCCATACCAGAAGCTCTCCAAGGTCCAACATTGCCTCTACCAGTCCTTCTGCAGTTCATAACCACATGACCAAAGTTATTACAGATTGTGCATACCACATTCATTCTTTTATCCATCTCATAGGGACTAGACCAATTAGCATAGGGTCTTTGCCAATTTGGACTTCTCCGGTCATTGAAATTCCTTCTCCAATCATCAACAGGCCTCTGAATCATGTGAGGTGTAGGATTGTTTGCTCCATACCTACATTCAATAGATCTATGCTCATACATCTTGCATGTGTAACAATAATCTTCAAATATTCTAGGCATATATCTCTAATTAGTATTAGGTCTATAACCAATATTAACATCAAATCTGCTTCTATAGATATTAGCAGTATGTCCTAGCTTGTGGAAATTGAAACACACAGGTTTATAAGATTTCTTACCAATGGTTTTCTGAGTCTTAGGAGCACGTTTACCTTCATGCATTTTGACCTTGGTACTAAAAGGTTCTCCTTTCTTAAATGTATTGTATCATAACCCAGATTTATCACCATTCATCCTCTGAGATTGGATCTGTTCATCCAGCATGGTAGAACTCTTGTTGAATTTTGCAAGCTTCTCATTAGCTTTTGCAAGCTCTTTAGTAAGATCTTCATTCTGCTTCATAAGAGTCTCTCTAAGAGACATTGCCATATCAAGATCTTCTTTGATTTCTTCTTTCTCTTCTTTCTACTCATGCCAGTGTGCATATAGAGTGTCATTTTCCTTATTTATCTTAAAGATCTCATGATCTTTCTCTTTGATCTTGTCTTTAGCCGCCCTCCTAGCTTCAAGTTCTTGACTCATCTGGATTGTAAGGGCTTCAAGATCTCTCCTCGGGTTAGTTTTCTCACCATTTAGTTTCTCCACTTTCTCAACCAATGCATCTATGTTTTCTCCATTAGAAGAGCTGCTTTCATTGACTTCCAATAGTTGTTTAGTAAGCTCTTTCCTTTTAGAAAGTGAAGTTTTATACTTCCCTCTCAAAGTTTCTAGGACATCCTCTATTTCAGCAAGTTTAAGAGCCATCTCTCTATAAATCATGTCCCCCATGACTTCCTTAGGAATCCTTCCCAAGTGGTTAGGCCTCAAATAAGGTTGGATCTGATACCAATTGATGAACTTATAAGGCGATGAGAGGGGGGATGAATTAGTGCAAGCAAAAACAATATAAATCTAATCACCAACTTTAATAACTTAAAACTTACCAAGCATATGAGAAATATCACCACATAAGAAAATGCCCAATAAAACAAATTCCACATAACACAAGAGATTATACGTGGAAAACCCAAAAGGGAAAAACCACAGTGGGAGTTAGTACCCACAAGATTCACTATCTGCAGAATAGAAATCTTGACCAGTTAAGGTCCTACAACTATGTCATGTTAGGAGCACACCCAGTTAAGAGTCACCCGGTTAGGGGATTTGAATGATGAGTCCTGTTAGGAGAAATGACATGTTAGGATCAACCTCGCAAGATAATTTAAGACTCTAATTCAGAGATACCCTATTAGGGGATTTACAAATTAAGGCATGTTAGGACCTACCCGGTTAGGGGATTTTGTTGTTGCAAATTGTTAGGAAAATAACAGTGATAATATCTTCAAGTAACACCTTCTATGTCTGATAAGATCCACTTCTGATCCTTAAAACATCAACAACGCTTCATTACAGAACTTCCCTAATCACTGCACGATCACATTTACAATATTTGCTCATGAAATCTCTCTTCACATACATGCTGACTTTATACCTCATCACACTTTTTATAAACATTTACATTTATTCGGTTACAACCTTGGAACAATTTCTTAGGTTTAATGAATCTAGACAAACTTACATTGTACACTTTACATATGTTGGCCACCGACATAACAAATTAGAACTTGTGTCGTGTTACCAATTTAAGTGATTATATCACTACCAGTTAAGTGTTCTATTAGTTTGTCTATTCTGTAAATCAAATCTCGCTCATCTAGTTGAATCTGCCAATGCAATTGTGAACATATCTTCAAATACCTGTCTCCATCATCGTTGTGAAACCGCATCATCCAACTCTTCATGAATCGCCTATACCGATTGTCGGAATGCAACTCTGTCTCAGTTTACCGATTGAGATACTAATTACTGGTTCTCTATAATACTATCTTTTGTACCGATTAACCCTTACCGGTTGGCTTCTAAGAATTAAATGACTACAAAAACATTGTTGCCATCAATGACAACACAAAACTTAGTCATCAAACATGAATCTCAATCTCTTCATCACAATCACTAATTAATTATATATTGGTTGCATAACAACAACAATCTTTACCGGTTCAGTCAAATGCCAACATATCAACCAATGATAACCTTATCTCAACGATAGCAGCATTCAAAGTTTCATTAGGGACAACCACTTCAAATCCCTAAACCTTGTAGGATGGTTTAGGCATATCTAGAGAAACAGCAACACCCATTTTAGTAGGACTGTTGCCAACCATCTTTTCAACAAAGGAGATAGGCTCCTCTTCGACAAAGAAAGAACCCAAGGAGTATGGTGGAGAGGAAGGAGATCCATCTTGAATATTACTATCAAAAATTATTTTACCATTTCAGGAATATTCTCTTTATTTGGGGAGGCTCGCAAGGGTCCCCCTAATAGAACCATCATAGAGAACAACCAACAAACTGCAACCAAAATCCTAAACCCTAGTAGACACGTAAAGAATTTGTTGTTATACAATCAACTAAAAGCACTTATTTATGATATTGCTAAAGTTTAATATTCATATAGATCTAGTTGTGCATTTCTCAAATTCAAATTAACCAAAGCCTTATCACATTTGAATTATTTCTTTTATTATCATTTCCTACATTGACATTGCATATCCTTTAGATTTTAGCCTCTAATTTTTATCATGGGTATAATTGGAATAATTAAACCTAGCATATTTTGAACTATTATCAAACATTTCTATAATTAAGACTACCGAGTGTGTTAAATCATGTGTGGATATTTTCTAATCAAAGTCTTTTTTTTTTGTTAAATGTATGTCGATTGGTCTCGCATCATGTATGAAGTTGTTCAACACCCTCCTAGTGAATTTTTTTCCTAAAAAGACCTTTCATGGGAAAGGTTTGTCCTTAAGGTCTCACAATTTTTTTAGCTTAGGTTGAGGCTATAGATTGAATTACTTTATTGAGGGAAAAATTTTAAGGTAATCGTACCCAACCTTTCACAAGATTCATATAAAGAAACCACCTCTTAATTCTAATACAAAAACAAAATTAATATATTTTTAGAATACAACAAGTAAGAATAATATGTTAACTACAAATGTTCATACTCATAATTGTGAAGTGCAAGAATGTCTCTAATCGCTCAATAACTACAATGTTAATATTTTGAATATCTTTAATGATTTTTATAGGTATTCATATGTGTATGAACCATGTGACTTCAAGTATGCAACAACTTTATATCCTTACCCGATGTGTATATTAGGGAAATGTAGTAGATTGATCCATAAACATACACAACATGGTTTCATCTATCATTTTAGCATGTGAATTATGGTTCATAATTTAAATTATGTGTTAATATGGTACCACCAAGTTCAACATGTGGAAAAGGAAGATATACCTTGTCAAAGTCAAATAAAAAATGAGGTTTTGGGAATGAAGTCCTTGTTAAGTTCTGGTACTAGATGTAAAGTACTGATGCCAATAGCTAACAAGATGAGAGGGGGGGGTGAATCATACAAACTTAATCTTCCATAAAATCAATAGATTCAACCTCGGTACATATACTTTAGCAATATAACCAAAAACGGCTAAACATGCAAACTCATAAACACATAATCATCATAACACATATAACACCAGATTTAACGTGGAAACCCAAATAGGGAAAAACCACTGTGGGATTTCAGACCCACTAAGAAATATACTCTTCTAGAGTATGCTCGGTTAAAAGCAAATCCTGTTAAAGATTACAAACACATTGCTAGATGTGACCCGGTTAAGGGATTTCCCTCAGATCTGTTAGGATCTTCACTTTGTTAGAAGTGACCTTGTTAAAGGATTTCAAACACTCATTTAGAATGTTACCTTGCTAGAGGGTTTACAAATAAGACTGTTAAGTCCACTCGGTTAAGAGATTTTCTGTCACTTACAAAATAACAGTAATAAAAATATATCTGCAACTTCACATCTAAAATGCTAAAGCAGATTCTTATTTTCTCAAAACAATCTAGTCATAAGACTTATCTAGTCTTCTGCTGGGCTCCTTACTCTGTTATTCAAACAGGTCTTCAAGCTTCTGTGCTCGGTAATCACTATGTAGCATCCATGTGCTTACACTTTCCCACATACATAGTTCATCAATAATTTCTTATTTATAAATAATTCTAACCGCTTAATCTCCTTGATCACATTTCCCATGATCAATCATAGCCATCAGATATTCAAACTTGACTAGGTTCAATGCATCCTTCGATCTAAAAATGTTTTACCTTGCCTAGGGACTTGCAGTCCTTTCTTGGAACTTGTGCAAGGTTATTGCGGTTCAATCTGCACTGTAGATCTTCCTGTCGATTTTTCATTGCCATAGATCCTTAACAAACTTCATGCGCGGCATACCAATCATTTATACATCTCCAGCTAATCATTGTCCTTCATTAAATAATGCTTTTATTCATCCAATGCGCTCTGTCATAACTCTGTTGCAACTCGGTAAATACTAATCTTTACTCGGTAGACATTCCGCCTTCATTAACCGACATCGATAACCTTAGGGTTTACCGACTAGGTTCCTTGGGGTTTACCGACTAGGTTCTTTGCTCAGTGACATAGTATAGTATTAACCTTATAATCAACAACATTTGTAGGATATCAAAACAATCTAAACATCATGATCTCATCGTCTAACTCTGTAATAGTTGCCCATTGAATAACTTATTTCTCCCCTTATTCATCACATTCTTTCTATGTCACTTACCGACCACTTAATACTCATCAAAACATGCTTCTTAAGATATGGCAACATCATACTGAATCAGAAAATCAATTTCTTGTCATCAATGACAAAATAATGTTATAAAGATAGTTATCATCCTTTTTTAGTTATATCAATAATCTCCAACAACCTTCTCAATATCCTTAATGAATATCAACAATCTCTCTTTCTACTGAAAATGCCAACAGTCCTTTGTGTCATAATTGTATTGATGAATGGATTCATTACTATTACTTAGTATTCCCATAGATGAAACACATAAAAACATAACCAAATGGTGAATGATAAGATGATCATGTTTGAGAGTCAATATTCTAGGGATTATTTTGTCACCAAGGATGATATTGTGAACATTCATCTTGAAAATATGTTTGATAATAATGATACTTTTTTAGCACAACAATGGCTTTTGGAAAACACTAACAAATGGCTTGTGTATCAAAGTATAGTGTCATTTTTGTTGATCGAAATGACCAAATTCCATTTGTTTTGGAAATTCAATTACTAGAGCAACTTGACTAGATGCTTCAATATAGCCACAACAACATACTAGCCATGGATTCTACAATTTGTGGAATGCAATGAATGTATGTTGTGTATTCTTCTGTAGAGTTGAATTAAGAAAAATTGCACTCAAATAAACCATAGTATCGATACATTGTACACTATTTCCTTTATTAGTTTCAATTGTATATAGTAATTACACATTTGACTCAAAAAACATTAGGGTGTTTCTGGAATGGGCCATTATGTTTAGGTCGTGTACATATGATATTGAATATTGGATGTGTATTATTCTTCAATGGGTTCACTTGAAGTCTATCAGTTAAGCCTAACTGACCCAAAATGGTTTAGTATTACATGCAAGGCAAGTTTTGCACCTTTGATCTACCTTGACAACTAGTAATTTGCACAGTGATTCTTTTGACCCAAGTCAACAACTTGAGTTGATATCCTTTTATTTTATGTTCTCTAGATAATCACTTATGTTGTTTCACATTTGTGTGATGTTCAAGAGCTCAACATGATCATTTCTTGGCTTCAATCCTTCACATTCATATAAGAATCTTCCCAATGTTCCTTAATGTCATTCAAAATTAATCACGTAAAAGGGAGAAATATTATTCCTAAAAAGCCCACACAATTTATAATATATCTTCTATTGCTCTTGCTAGATTCTACAAGAAGCAAGAACTGATCCATGATCTAATGTCAATCGCAGATCACATGCAATTTCACTTAATAGATGATCAAAGATCAAAATAGTGAAATGAAGAGAAAATCTAAAATGAAAGAAAATAAAGACAAAGCAATATAAATTTGAGAACTCTCGGTACTCTCACTAATGCACATAAAGCCAAAAGAGGGTGAGAAACCCAAGTACCCCATAACCTACTAAGGTGATGACAAAATAGTGGTTATGAGAGGTGGCAAAACAAGCCAAAAGAGGGTGTGTAACTTAACTACCTTTGTGTGGGAGAGTGACACGTGTAGCTAATATATTTCACCACATGTCATCATATTAACCACTCTTATTAAACATAAGAAAGATTAAATAAAGTATAGGAAAAACGAAATACCCCTAACATAAGGAAGTTAAAAAACCTACACTAACACCACCCTTAAGTGTAGCTTAGTTGGGTGAAAAGATGGGTCGTGGAAAATGAAACCATGTTAAGTACCAATATACATAGATGTAACGCCCCCAAAAAATAGCCCCCCTAAATAAAGAGAGATAATTTCCTCTCCCAAAGTTAAGAGACAGAGAGAATGAATGACTAGAAGAAGCCCCAACTAAAGTAGGCACATGTCGCACCTCTAGCAAAGATCACAAATGAAGGATCTTGTTTTCTATGAAGGCTTTGGTAAAGTTGTTTGTAGCATCATTTGATGTAGAAAAATACTTGAGACCAATTATGTCTTCTTTAATCATCTCCTAAATGTAGTACATATGTATCTCAATGTGGTTTGTCCTCTAATGATGAACTAGATTCGTTAAGATTTGTATTGCATTTAATTATCACAAAAGATGATTGTAGGATTTCTGAATGGAATGTCAAACTCAATAAGAATATTCTGAAGCCAAATAGACTTAGTGGCGGCATTAATTACCGCTCAATACTCAACCTTTGTCAATGAAAGAAAAATTGTAGACAACTTCTTACTCCACCAACAAACTAGAGTGGAACCAAGTGAGAAGAAAAACCTAGATATAGACTTGTGATCTTGAGAATCACCTACCCAATCTAAATCTATGTATCCACCAAGCCAATATCCATGCCTACTGCATAATGAGTCCTATAATTGTGAGTACCCTAAATATAGTGGAGAATATGCTTATCTACTTTCCAATGCAACTTATGTCGCTACCACATGAATCAAGAGACCATGCCCACAACATATGAAATGTCAAGGTGTGTATGAGTCAAGTATATGAGATTCCAATAAGATTTTAGTATAAAATGCCATCAATCAAGGGTAAGTGTAGGTGAAGAGAACTTACCCTCAAGTTTAACCCTTGAAACAAATGGAGTCAATGCAAGATTACAGACAAACAAGTAAAATCTGGAGAGCGTATCAAGTGCATACTTGGGTTATTGAAGGAAGATACATATAGATGATTGAGTATTCTCAATCGCCAAGAAGTAATGAAAAAGACCCATCTAACATAAAAAATTGATCATGTAGACTAGTTTTCATTGCCTCAATAGTGGATGAGTGACTCCCGGTGATCAACAAGTCATCAACATAGAGGACTAGAAATGTGAGTGTCATCATGCTATGAAAATCTAACCATCAAAAAGAAGAAATCCATATTGGCATACCAAGATTGATCTTTCGCAAGGATGCTCTGCCAAGGCTTGGGCTATGAAAGGGATCAAGTTGTTCGCTGATCTCTTTGAGTCTGATCACCTTCTATCCTGGGAGACTATCAAAAACAAGTTTAACATACCTGATTCTCAAAAGAAGACATACAGTATGATTCAATTGGCCGTCAGAAACATTCCTACAATGTGCCATGTCGACTCTCATAGATATCTCCATTGCAGGTGGCCGAATGGTGTGGTCTTGTCAAAAATCAAAGCCAAGGATATTTATGCTGTTCTCAATCAGTCTCATGATATCATTAATCATGTTAACAAGGTTTGGTACTCTTCTTTAGATGTTAAAAAGTTTTGGAACAAGCTGTTCTCTCTCTTATGGAGGACGCCTATTGAGCCAAAAATTAATTGTTTTAAATGGCTGGTTTTACTTGATAAGCTCCCCGTTAAATTTTGCAACTCTGACTTTGATTTGTGCTCATTGTGTAGACTCCCCGAAACTGGGAGGCATATTCTATTTGACTGTCTCTTTGCCAAAGAAATATGGGGCATGTTTGGAATTTTCTATCCGATTTCTGCTAGTATTCTTGATATTATCACTGGTCATATTTCTGGTATTCCTAAAGATGCTAATATGTTCTGGAACATGCTTTCTTCTAATATTTTGTGGCAGCTTTGGAAGTGCAGGAATGAGGAGAAATACCAAGGTAAGCCAAGGGCTCTTACGGAGTTTTCCAGGAAACTCACACACTTTAAAATTTTCATGCGGGTTCAGGTTTCTATGATTATGGAGAGGAAGAAGTTGAAAAGGTTTCTCAAGGCGGGACAGGCTACGTTCTATTACTATGAGCTAAAGAATGGTTATATGTGGCGAAGAACCCTTGAAGACTTACGGGCTTTTGAAAGTGCATGCAATAAACTCAAGGAAGAAATCAGAAAGAGTGCTAATACGAGGATGGACGAGATTGCTTTACTCTCCCAGGTGCAAGCTCACAAAAGTATAATCTGGATGGAAGGCCCTCTCGGTTGGACTGCCTGGGTGGACAATTTCTGGAATGCTCCTCTTTAAGTTATATTTACTTTCTCTCCATATATGTACTAAAGTGTAATTTCCGGTGGTGACTCATTTTTTGATGTACTCGTTCTGAGCTGTTTTGGGCTCCTCTATTGAACTCCTTATTATCAATAAAAAAAAGTCGCCTTGAAAAATGACACTCTTTACATCCGTCTGATGAACTTCCCAATGATGTGTTTCAGCTAGGACAAGTCAAATGGAATTCATCTTAGCAACTGGTGCAAAAGTCTCAAATTAGTCAATCCTGGGAACTTTGGAGAACCCTTTTTCTACCAAGTGAACCTTATGCTTATCAACCAGCCCATTTGTTTTAAATTTTGTTCAATAGACCCACTTCCATCAAAGAAGATTTCTTCCCTTAGGAAGAGGGGCAAGATCCCATGTTTGATTCCTTTCCAAGGAATTGAACTCTTCCTACATTGCAGCAACCCACTCAGGAATACCTGAAACTTCTTGAAAATATTATGGTTAGAAGTTGAAGCAACAAAGAGATGTGGAGCTTTCTAAAACTAGGACATTGTTTTTCTCATGTCTGATGGATCACCAATCCAATGACTTGCTAACTCAAATGTCTGATGAGCCCACAAAGGTGTTGTGGATGAAGAGTTAGAGGACATCAACCTATTAATGATGACTAGTGGATTAATGTGCATCCTCATCATCATTGTTGTCATCTGAAGTGGAGGACAAAGACTAGGAGGAAATTAAGATCCTTTGAAGAACTATCATCATTACATAATATCTCTAATATGATGGCGGATGGAGAAGTGGTAAGAGAAGACCTAAAAGGAATCTCCTCAAAATGAACACTCAATGAATAAATCATTAGTGGTAGAATGGAGACTTCTATAGCCTTTGACACCATTTGGATGTGCAACAAATATGCAAGGTTTTCTTTATGGATCCATGGTGTTATGTTTCTCTACTAGAATGTGGACCCATGAAAGAGAACCAAACACTTGAAAGTGCTTCAGAATGGGTTTCTAGCCAATCCAAGCTTGAAAAGGAGTTACCCCTTCATAGTTTTATAAGAAAACCAGTTATAAATTTAACACACCCAATTGATGGCCTCTACTTAGTATTGAGGTACTAAATATTTATAGTGAATCATATAATTTGTCATGTCCTTCAAGGACGTGTTCCTGCATTGTGCAGCACAATTTAGTTGAGGACTATATGGAATTGTGTGTTGCAAGTTGATTACTTCTTAAACACAAAATTGTTCAAATTGATTGTTAACATGTTCACCCCATCATCAGTAAGTAAAATCTTGATTCAAAATTCTTGAATTGTTTCTCTACAAAAGCTTTGGAATCATAAATTTCTCAAATACCTTTGACATCTAATTGAGAAAGTAAACCTATGTATTTACAAAAATTGTCAATAAATGTTAAGACATATCTAGTCATGCTAGAAGATGGTTGTGGAAGTGGTCCTACCAAGTCATTGTGTACCAACTCCAATAGTTGTGTAGCTCTCCATGCTTTGCCTTTATCATACTTTTCCTCAAGATTCTTACCAAAAATGCATTCTTGGTGAAATCCATCAAAAAATCAAATAGGAAGCAACCTTGAAACCAATTCCTATTCACTAATCTATTGTAAGTGATGGTAGTTATAGTGGCCCACCCATTGATGCCACAAACAAATTATCTCATATGCATGAGTGAGTAAGACTATCGAAGGAGAGTCAAAAAAAAAGTTAGAAAATTGATATAGTTTGGGTTGGTGATCCACCTTTCCCACAACAACCGCAATTCCTTATGCATTTCACTAATTAGTATTATACCTAGTGTGAACTCAACTCACATTCTAGAACCAGTATGAGTGATCAAATAAACAAATAGGAGATTAATTGATAAATATGAAACACAAAGTAAATCTTCAAATGTTCCTTCACCCACATCAACAAACCCCCTCCCATGCACTTCAATAAGAGTATCATCACCCATTAGTATGGTAGGAAAATGACATGAATCTAAAGAGATGCACTCATCTTTTGAAGAAGCCATATGGTGTGAAGAACCCAAGACAATGATCCAAGAATTTGGTCATGAAGCAACAACAACTAGAGCCTTACCTTTCCTTTTCCCCTTACTTTGACTAAATCAAACACCTTGATATTGTTCTTTTCTAGAAGGTGTGAAAGGTGTTCAATTTGCTTCTTTGAACACTTATGTTGATCATGGTCAAGCCTCTTATAGTAAGAATACTTGACCTTCTCCTTCTTAGGTTGTTAACATTTTGATGTAATACAATTATCTACTTTCAAATCAATAGGTTTTTATCTTCCTTCTTCTCTTGTTGGTTCTTCCTCTTTTGTTCTTATGCTTCTTGATCGACAGCCAGCACATGTGACTTAGAGGGTTTAATTGTACCCATTAGAACCAATTTGTCCAACTCCTAGTGAGTTTTGCAGCAAATTCATCTACAAAAGGCATTTTATATCTGGAAAGTAAGGCACATTTTGTATCATAGAATGTAGAAAAAAATACTTGAATACTCAAGACTAATCTTAGAAAGAATACTCAAGATTGACTGTTTATCATTCTTCTTAATTCCACATTGTTCCAAATTTGAATTTTGTGAAGAAGTTTTATATGGTATCAAAATTGTTAGAACTCAATCATATGAGTTCACTCTCCAATTGATAACCTCTTAACTCATATTAATTATTGAGGAGGCTTTCTAAGGTGGTCCACTCTCCATTTGGTGTAGTGGTAGGTTTGATGTGAAAAAGGTCAAGAGAGTGTGACATACACAAGTTACAAAAGGCTTCATCAAATTTATTAAATTATTTTATCTTTTTTGTAGGATATTGTGGTTTAGTTTATAGTCTCATTGTTATTGTATGACATCCATATATTTTTAGATAGATTATCATCATATTTTCATTTAAAATAGTTATATGGTATTAAAATGAAAATTGTAGATGAATCCATGAGTGCAGAAAAGTAGATTGCACACTAGAAAGAAAAGTATGAAAAAGAAGACACGAGACACCCTCCTTCCCACTAGACTCAAAAAAACCCCATGATATTACAAGGTTGGCAATTATTAATTAGTGTGTTTATAAGGTTTTTACCATACTGCAATGCTTTCTAGGCCTTTAATGGCCAAAATTATAAATTTTGATACAAAATAAGTTTGATAAAAAATATTTCTTGGTAATTTCTTACAAATTGATTTAAAAGATTTCATAGGAAGAAAAAAATATTTATTAGTAATTAGTCTCAATGAAAATAGAAAAGAGAGTTGGTGCACAAAAATTGTAAACAATCATCTAGAACTAGCACTTGCAACAGAATGGGTGCAAGGACCACACTGATAGAAAAGTATTTGTAAGCCATACCACTTATTTCTTTTGAGGACATGAATTCCTCCTTGTCTCCACTCTTTTGACATGGAATTTAAGTCGATTTGAGGCAATCAATGGATTCATATTAGTTGTTGCAAGCAACCAGGTTAGAAGATAAAATCAATAGTTTCTCCAGCGGACATGATGAGAGATATGTGTATTCTCTCTAAACCATTATCTAGCATAATAGAATTTTAAAATTTGTGGACTACTAATTGAGAACATTTTTTGTGACTTTGTTGCATTGTTCCCACAAAATATACTTCGATCATAACAACTCCTTTCTTAACTATGAGTTTCTTAGAATTATTATGTACGACTAAAGATACATTATTATTATTTTCTATACAACTCAAATAAAATATCAAATTCAAGCTTCATGTCTTGTTATTTAAGGATGACGCCTTCAATATTTTTGGTATCTTTGTTACATAAAATTATATCATGTGGTTATGTTCTTATTATTGGATGTACTTTTTTCTTTCTATTTGATGTAATAATACTAACCCCAATAAAAAATGTGAGAAATTATACATCTTAATTTCTTTCAACTATATTTGATATATAATCAATCCCTACATGTGATCTAAGAGTGATGCTTCCAGATGCTTATTTTATGCATAGTCAACCCTACATGTGATCTTAGATTTATATTGCCATATGCTTATTTTGTCCACAGTTAAAAACACATTTGGTCTTAGATTGATGTCATTGTATGCTTATTTTATGCATAGTTAATCCCTACATGTGGTCTCATGCATACGTAATCCCTACACTCAGCGTATGTGGTCTTAAATTGGTTTGAAAATATTCAATAATTCAGAATACATTGTCGTTTGTCATTCTACCGATCACTTCATTTATGTACAAAATAATAAAAATAGAAATTTATTAAAAAACCAATATAATATATATCCTCCCAAAGTATAAATATTACAAATTAAAATAAAAATACATATTTAAATTATAAAATTGTTTGTAATTTTAGATCTAATGTTTTTTCTTTTTTTGGCTAAGTACTTAGACAGGATGTGTACCTTGAAAACCCAAATATTATGATCTAAAATTTAATGATGTCTAATTTATATCATTTCCATTACTTTCATTTAAAAATTAATGTAAATATGTATTTACATTTGAACAAAACTAATATAAAAGTAACCCTCATCTTGATCTATAAAAATTATTATGGATATATAAAGCATGCCCTCCCTATTTTCATTTTGCATGAATCCTATTGAATTCTTAATTTTTACAATTAAATTAAGTTGGCAGAATAAAAATATTATAGATTTAAATGGTTAAAGGCACAATTTAGCCATAACAATAGTCACAAATTTTCTAAGTTAATACAAAGTAAAACAGAGATACATACACAATTACTGAGTACTTAGGTAGTAGTCAATAATTCCATAAATGTTGTCAGAATATTGCTCAAAGTTTTAACAATGGGGTGTTGTATCATGGTGATTGTGGAATGTAAATTCGCATTCTTCTCATACCCTCATTTAAAAAAGATGTCTAAGATGTGAGTTTAGCAAAGATTTCACTGCGACTTAAGATAGGTTTGGGCAATAATTTCCACTACCCATAAAAGATGAGAGGTTTTACCTACTTAGTAAATGTCAAAACATGTGACATAACTTCCTTAGATGAAGACAAAAAAAGAGTATGAAAGGTGGTACATAAAGTCAAAAGAGGGTGAGGAATCGAACTACCCCATAACCTACTCAAGTAAGGACAAAATATTGATTATTGGAGATGGCACAACAAGCCAAAAGAGGGTGATTAGCTCAATAACCCCTGTGTGGGAGAGAGTGACACGTGTAGTTGATGTATTTAACCACGTCTTCATACTAACCACCCGTAATAAACCTAAGCAAGATTAAATAATATGTGAAAAGAAAAGAAAAAAACCCTAACTTAAGGAAATATTCTTCATGGCACAGTTTGGTTTTTTTTTATTGTCAATGCTTCCTACAAACAATTTATATTTTGTCTTCTAAAATAACTTGGATTGCAGCTTCTTGTTTGACCTTCATGTAACTCCTCACTAATTTATCGATAGGAAGAAAAAATCCTTTATTAAAATATAAAAGTGAGTTGGTGCACAAAAAATTGTAAACAATCATATAGAACTAGCACTTGCAATAGAAACGCCAGTAGAAAAATATATGTAATTCATACCTCTTATTGCTTTCAAGGATATGAATTCCTCCTTGTCTCCACTCTACTAACATGAAACTTAAGTCGCTTTGAGGCAATCAATGGACTCATATTTGTAATCTACTAGGTCAAAAAATGAAATCAATAATTGTTGCACTAGAAATGATTACTATGTGTATTCACTCTAAAACATTATCTAGCAAAATAAAATTTAAAAATTTGTGAGCTACTGATTGAAAACATGTGTCTTTGTTGCATTGTTCCCACGAAATATACTTTTGATCATAACTCCTTTCTTAATTTTGAGAATCTTAGGATTATTATGTATGACTACAAAAAATACATTTTTATTATTTTCTATGCAACTCAAATAAAATATAAAATTCAAGTTTCATGGAAATCTTATTATTTAAAGACGATGTCATTCATTATTTTTGGTATCTCCATTACATAAGGTTCTATCATGTGGTGTTCTTATTATAGCATATCTTTTTTGTTTCTATTTGGTGTAATAATGCTTATCCCAAATAAAAAAGTGAGTAATTAATAACTATATTTGATACATAGTTAATCTCTACATATGATCTTAGATTGGTGTTTCAACCCTACATATGATCTTAGATTGTTGTTGTTAGATGCTTATTTTATTTTATGCATAGTTAATCCCCACACTTGATCCTAAATTGATGTTACCATATGCTTATTTTATATATAGTTAATCTTTACATGTTGTATCATCCATACTAAATCCTTACACTTGGTGTTAGATTGATGTTATCATGCTTATTTGATGCATAGTTAATCCGTACATGTGGTCTTAAATTGGTTTGAAAATATTGGATACTCTTGATGATTGCCATTCTACCAATCAATTCACTTATGTACAAAATAATAAATATAATAATTATTTAGAAAAACCAATATAACATATATCCTCCCATAAGATAAATATTACAAATTAAATAAAAAATACATATTTAAATTATAAAATTGTATGTAATTTCAGATCTTATGTATGTTATATTTTTTTTGAGCTAAGTATTAAGACAGGATTTGTACCTTGAAAAAACAAATATTATGATTTAAAATTAAATGCTCTGTAAGTTGTTTCATTTCCATTACTTTCATCTGAGAATTAATGCAAATTAAACAAAACTGATATAAAAGTAACCCTAATCTTGATTTATAAAAATTATTGTGGATATATAAAATCTGCCCTCCCTATTTTTCATTTTGCATGAATCCTGTTGAATTCTTAATTTTTACAATTAAATTAAGTTGGCAAAATAAAAATATTATAGATTTCAATGATTAAAGGCACAATTTAGCCATAACAATAGTTACCAATTTTCTATCAAAGTTACTACAAAAGTAAAACAGAGATACAAACACAATTATTGAGTACTTAAGTAGCAGTCAATAATTCCATAAATGTTGTAAGATCATTGCTCAAAATTTTAACAATGGGTTGTCGTATTATGTTGGCTGTGGAATGTACATTCACATTCTTCTCATACCCTCATTTAAAAAAGATGTCGAAGTTGTGACTTTAGCAAAAGATTCCATTGTGACTTTAGCAAAGGTTTGGGCAATATACAGTAATGTATGACAACGTTTGAGCAATATACAGTAATGTATGACAAAACGTGGTAATCGAATTGGATTTAGCCTTTAAAATACAATCTAAATAGTATTTATGGTTGATACTACAATGTGTCATTTCTGTGGAGTAATGAAAGAAAATCTTGCTAGCAAAAACCAGAATGTCGATTAAGCCACAGCTGTACACAAATAAAGATTTTATAGAGCGATCAAGAACAGTATTTATTATGTAACCATGGAAAAGAAAATTAATCTCTGGCATTAATATTAAATAAAGATGAACCTATTGTCGGTAAGTAACTTTTGATATGAGAATTTATTTAGTTGCTAATAAATATGCCATGATATGCATGTAATGCTGTTCACATAAAATCATTACAAGGTGTCTGAATACCCTCTACTGTTGGTGTTGGAAATAAGCCACACCCGGATTTGATTGGTCCAAGAGGGGCCAGTAGCTCAGTGGTAGAGCACTCCAGCAGCGTATGGAAGGTCCTAGGTTCGAGTCCTAGCTGGTCCATGTCTCAACATGGTATCAGAGCCAGGTCCAGGCTAGGAGCCCCAAGCACATGAGAGGTGTCGCTTAAGGGGGGGTGTTGGTGTTGGAAATAAGCCACACCCGGATTGACGATGGATTGGTCCAAGAGGGGCCAGTACCTCAGTGGTAGAGCACTCCAGCAGCGTATGGAAGGTCCTAGGTTTGAGTCCTAGCTGGTCCATGTCTCAACATGGTATCAGAGCCAGGTCCAGGCTAGGAGCCCCAAGCACATGAGAGGTGTGGCTTAAGGGGGGGTTTTGGTGTTGGAAATAAGCCACACCCGGATCGACGATGGATTGGTTCAAGAGAGGCCAGTAGCTCAGTGGTGGAGCACTCCAGCAGCGTATGGAAGGTCCTAGGTTTGAGTCCTAGCTGGTCCATGTCTCAACATCTACAAGCTGTGCAGCTACTAACAGCTTTGAAGCCGACTGATATCCATGGAAACTATGACAAACATAGACACGTCAACAATCCACTGCTTTCCATGAAAACTAGGATAAACATAGATACCTCAACAATCCACATATCCTCTACGCATAGGGTAAGACCTAAGTCAAAGCCATTGGAAGTATCTTAAAATTTATAATTGCACCTGGAGAAACCGCTAACAAAGGTCAAGAGAACTTGAGCTTTAGAATATGATAAGCACCTATACTTCCTTTTGAAGCTGCATCTAAATTAGCTTTTCAAATTGTCTGTGGGTCTATACAAGTCTGGAGGTTTGCTCATTATTGGTGATCGAACCCTTTCCTTAACTATCTCTCAGTTTTCCTAGATTTAAAATCAGTTTTCCTAGAAGAACTACATGATTGAAAAATATCTTATCATCCAAGAACATATGCATGGCTCAATATAATTTCATCATATATCATATATCATACAAACTAGTACATGTATGCATTCCTTGTTGAATGCATTTACAAAGAATTGTCATTGATGGTCTCTAGAAAACGTAAACTGGATATTGCACAGGTTTTGGTACAACCGACACAAAGTATTTATCCACAAAGAAATTAATCATTTTTCCAACACTTAAGGCTGAAGAAACTATTAGTTCTGAGCCATTTGTGGCAATTATGATATAAAAGGATGCACAAAAATGGCTGCATTTATCTCAGTTGCTCTGGCATAGGACGTGACTTGTCTGCATCTGCTCAAATGGTAAGTGCCAATGAGGCACGCATATTTAAAGTTTTTAACTAACAGTGATGTGAAAAGACCAATCAAACTGGTTCACGCATTTCAGAATCTTCATGGTTTGAAATTCTCTTTGTTCCATGCATTCTGGTGTAGGCAGTTACTATTTTCTGATCAAATTTGTAATAGTGGATCATTTTTTCCAAGCGCTTTAAATCCAAGTCTACATAGTGTGCCTGCAAATACAGTTAATAGCGACAAGTTATGCTAGTTTATTTATGACACAAACTGCAAACAATGCTCGATTGATTAATTAACCCTCAGGTGGTCATGTTTACAGTTTTTAGTGTGGTAAAAATAAATATGCCTTATCATAGAGCAATATTTCTTTGACTTTACAAAATTAGCGGCACTGGACTCTTACGACCTAATAAATTTATGTTATCAATAGCTTCTCTGACTTAAATTTTGGCACGGTTTGAAGAAAATGAGTGAGGTCGTTTCCAAACCTTGAAGCGAAAAGTTTGATTGGTTGCTGTAAAGTGCATCATATTATTTCCATCTAATGAATTTACATCTGTGGCATCATGATTCACAGGCTGGAAAGTGAACATTAAACTGCAGTCTTTTGCAGTTGTGGCTACCAGAAAGTCACGAACAATCCTTCTGCTTTCCTCAAGTGAAAGAGAGGTAAAGTAATCATGTATATGATTTTGCATTTGATTATCTGACTCGTCTGAAGAACAAGTGCATATCTGACATGGTTTCCTCATAATGTTGAAATATGCATGGATTGCACCTTCAATGTCATAAAGGTCCATCTTCTGAACAGCTAGAAGCTTGCTCAATATTCCAGTTTTGTGTAGAGATTCTGTGATAAGATCCTTGAAGCATGCCATTCGCTCTCCCTTTTGGCATGTCATCACATTCTCAAGTATGTCTTCCAAGTTTTGAACTGCCTGTTCAGTGATGGAACCGTTAAGCAAGCCTTCCTCTGCATAACCTCCCAATCCACCAAAGACCAACGAACCATTCAAAAATATCCGTAGATTATTCTGAGGGGTTTCCAAAAGTCCCCCAATTGCTTGATGGATTCTATCACGTGATTCAGAGAACAAGTCTATTGGACAATATTTGCTGATACTGGCTACCTGAAGTACAAGGAAATTCCCATTATAAAACTGACATCAACACTGCAATTCTACAAGAAAGTTGGAAGCAGACTGCCCTCTGATTTCCTTCAGTGATTCAAAGTTAATACTTAATTTGGGAAAAAAAGCACATGATTATTTTTCTTTTTTTAAGGGAATCCAGGATAATATTTCACCTCCTGTTGGGATAACTTTAGGTGTTGATGCATTGCAAATCGAGATACAAGCCTCTTCAGGTGATTCTCTGATGATATGAACCTTGAACAAGGAAGAAACCCACATTTTGGCTGCCTTCAAAAGATTGAATAAAAATGGCACCAATGTGGCAGCAACCAGAACATTCATAGATATTTTTTCATGTAAGAATCAGAATAGTTAACATGCAAAAATGTACGTAATGAAAATTGAATATTGACAATGATGTTTGTAAATTGAAACAGGAAATTTATATTAACCAAAAAGAACACAATAGTGTAGGGTAAAAAGGATATTCAATATCTCACATATATCCTGGAAAGAAATTGTAAGCGGTTGAAGAACTAGAAGAAATGATTCAATATTAAGATAGGAAAGATTACCTTGATTTCTACTGAGATACATGGTGCAGCACCATCAAGACCTGTCAATTCAAAAGGAAAAATAACTTCACATAAAAAATAATAGAGATAAAAATTGTACAATTGATTGGTAAAATTCCTCAAAAGTGAGATATCCAACTGAGGATTTGATAATATACTAACAGTACAAAGCATGAAACAAGGATACCAGGTATGTGACAGTGGTAAGAAAAAAAATAATGTCATTTACAGAGACATATACTGGTAAGTTGGAGAATAACTCTCAAACATGTTTATTGATGTAAGGCAGCATTAAACAAAAAACTATGATTTGGGGAACAAAAAAAGTTGAAAAGGAAGACAAACAAAATGAAAGAAAGATCCAGAACAATATGATTATACCTTATGAAAAAGATGCACGATTTCACCAGTTAAGGTATACAACTTGGCACGTTTAGTGATAGAAAAGGGAGAAATATATTTAAAATGGGAAATGATGGTATAAAAAAAGTTGAAAAGGCAGACAAATTAAATGAGAGAAACCTCCACAACAATACAATTATACCTTGTGAAAAGGATGCATGATCTGACATAAGAAGTGCAAAGCCACTCTGGAGATTGATCCTGGTATCTCTGATTCTCCATTCTGGACGTTTCTTATAGATGTTTTGATCCAAAGCTTCTAAAAACTCCTTTGAAACACAAACGAGTGTCTGCAATAACTCAAATGTTTTCCAAAATTCAGATATTAGATAAAACAAGCTACAAAGAGAAGAAATAACAATTTGCCTATTAAATATAGCATCAAAACAAAGGCCATAAGGCAGACTTCAAATTAAACAAATGTGCTGTAAAAGGTACTGGCTACAGCAAAAGATAAAAAGACAGATAAGAGGAAGCAATCGCAAGAAGATCTAATAAAATACATTCTCTTTCCTAATGATCCAGATCATGCAAATGCTATTAGCAATTTAATACAGGAAAAGGTATTAGCAATTTAATACATGAAAAGGGTAAACTTCCAAAGAAATAAAACTCTTCAAACATTTGGGAAATGAAATATAGATGTAATGTTAAAAATTGCGTAGCCATGCCCTTTTCTCTTATGTTTAAGGTCTGCTTTACTTAGATATCGTAAATGGAATAATCAGCTTATAGGTGGCATAATTGTGTGTGAAGTTGGATTATGACATCCCATTTCCTGATCATCTTCATCTCTGGTTCCCAGATTTGCATCCCTATTCACAAGATCTATTATTCAACAACCTGGATCGGATCCATGGTTACAGACTTGACCTAGGTCACTTCCATGGTCATCAATCTGAATCCTTCACCTCTAAAAATCAAACTTACCCACTTTCAACCACTTCACTAGCTGCTGTGAGCTGACTTAGTATGTGTTATGTTGATGTGCGTGATTGGCTATTGTATTTAAGGACATTCACTCATTCATTTGAAAAAAACTTAAGAATTCATTGAGCACATCTAGATTTTAATTTGCGGAGGATAAAAGAATTTAGCACATATTTAGAGATTACTTCATCCTATGCCCATTGCACATTTGCCAATTGTTCATGATCTTTTCACCCAAAGTCATAAAGCTGTTCTACTAGGGGTCTGCCTTGGGAGTACTTGACCCCCACAATTCAGTAGATTTTCCCAAATATGTTCGTAAACATTTCCTGTCCTTAAGCCAGCTGATGCCAAAATCAAGGCATGCAAACTAAATCAAGCCACATCCTGCTAGTACAAAATTTGTGAATTCCAGATCAGGTTTGAACTGCAAATCATTTCCACTGACAGATATTTGAACTAGAGCAACAGATAGTCAAATTTTAAAATCTGAGATCTTCATCACAAAAAGTCTGAAATTCCAAAAACGAAGGCAAATTAATTAATAAAATTTCGCACATTATTTTCCCATTATCAGTTATCAAAATATGTATCACATTTAATCGTTTAAATTTCCAGTTCCACATTTTATTTAATTTTAATTTTTGGTCAGTAATAGGTACTTTTTAAGGTGCCACACACTATTGCTGTTCAAATCCGTGAGCGCACCAGCCCAACGAAAGTACCAAGCCTGCGAGCATAGCTGCCCAGCGGGGATTTGAACCTCGGTGGCAGTTTCACCAAGCAAGTGTTTTAACTGCTGTACTACATGGGTCACCCCCAATTTCCAGTTCCACATTTATTTTCAGTTATTTCAATTATCAGTCTTCTTTTATTCAGGTCAATCTGTGCTTTAATTGATTGCATTTGATTGATAAGCCTAGATAAATTTAGTGAGGTGTGATAAGAAACCCTTGCGTTTTTGCTGAACCTCATATATCTTACATCCCCTAGGATTTGGCGTTAGGACTTGCTTTCCAAATGTCATGACCCCAGCAATAACATATTAATCATCAGATAAATTCAGAAAATTGTCTTACTCCATAAGACTTCGCAATTTTCTGTAATCTAATCAAGCCAAGGCAAATAGAAAGAAATTACTGACTCTATCCTATCGATCCAATTCAACCCCAATGCTTATGATAATATATACCAAATGACTAGTATGGAACAGTGATGATAAGTTTAAGAGCAGCTTTGTATAAAGATTAAGAAAGTTTAATAGCCTGTAATGCCCCCTACAGCGATTGCATTATCTGACAGTCGCCCGTGACAACCTAATCAGCAAATGGAGTTTCATTGAACATTGCCATAAACAGAGATTGGCATGGAGGTTAAGGCAAAAGGTAAAAGACGGTGATAGAGTTGCTCTGTTCATACCTCACAATGACTATTGTTAATTGTTTTTCCCTTATCTCTGTCATTGAAAAGTATTATGACCAAGCATTATTAACTATCCTTTAACACATCCTTTGATTGTCATCTTTGTATAGATATGTGAAGGGTTACTGTCTCTGCTTAAAGAGGAAGACTGTCATACACTTCTTTCACTGTCCTTTAGCATGCTTATTGTCATTACCCTCTTGTCCTCCATATCCTAGCTTCTAGCTACATTCTTTCAGTCCTATGCATTTATATCATATGCTCTGTCCTTTTATATGAAGGTTGTCCGCTGTCAAAGGTTCTGCTTGCTGTTTCTCTTGTGACAGTCCATGCTTTGGCTTTCGTAAAATGTGAAAGTCCATGGTTTGGCTTTCGTAAAATGTGAGAGTCCATGCTTTGGCCTTCATAAATTGTGACAGTCATAAGAACTATCATTGTTTTCTTGTAGACTATCACATTTTACTACGCTTTTCTCACTGTCCTTTTCTTTGCTGTAGAACTTTCCAAGCCTTGTGAGCTATCTCATTGATTGCAAGCACCTTTTTCTCTGTGTAACTCTCTCTATGCTCTTCTCAAGGATCTCTCTTGACTCTTAGGGTTCACTGTCATATGACTCACTGTACTTTTTACAAGCTCTCATTTGCATAACGACTGTCCTCTACCAATTCATAAGGATTTTTATGATTTTGAACTATGACAATTCCCTCTTATTTGCAAGGAGCAATGTCACTGTTTTGACTAAATGACATTCTTAATTCCCACTTCTCCTATCACTTTAACACTGTTTTATTCTGCTGAAAGGTTTCCTCTTATTTCCTCAAGCTTTTTGTGCTCGTTGTTTTATCACAATCAAAAGCCCTTAAGTTGCAGATGTCTTTTGCACCATTACGTACCTCTTAAAACTGTCACTGTTATCTCTGCTATGCATGTCTTTTAAAGAGTGTCTTTTGCTCTTTGACATTAGAGGGCATGACATCATGATTTCAATGTCAGTTTGATGGTCTGTTTTCTTTAAACCTCACTATCCTGTACCCTTCACACTTACAAACCCCATCACTACATGCAAAACTGGGCCTGCACTCCCCTTTACACTGTCCTTCAGCTTGTTCATGATGCTGGACTGCGATATCTTTTGTGCAATCTTCATAAACTGTCATGCTTGATCTCACTGTTATGTTCATTTGTGGTTGTGTTTGATTGGCTTGGTGACTTGCAGCTGCAATCTATTGAAGACTGTCATTTGCACACTTGACTGTCCTCTTGGAACTATCACTGTCATAGCTATCTCAACCATCCTTGCTGTAATGTCCCCTACTAAGTTTAGACCTGTTATAACAGTAATTAATTTATTTCAATATACTTGTGACTTAAACTAAATTGATTAGGAGACAACTCTATTTTTAGTTCTTTCCTTAACATAACTCAACTCTGTGATATTCCATAGTTTTAAATAATTTATCAATTATTCATGAATAAATTGTCAATCCACCATACTAGGCAATTAATTCTATTATTAGATAATTAATTGTATCATCCATAATTCTTAATGCAAAGTTCAATCCTTGTTACTAGTCCAGTTTTAAGGAAGGATGAGATGACTATGTTGCCAAGTGCTTAGATTGTAAGGAAAGCACAATGCGGAAAACGCCTTCCTAACACCAATTCTAAGGGGAACCCAGCAAGTATGTCTTTAAATTCTTTTGCAGAACATTAAGATATACACAGACTGATGAAAGACTAATCACATAGAAAACACAACAGAGAGTAAACACCAGATTTACGTGGGAAAACCCTTACGGGTAAAAAACCCACCACCAAAGAGAGATCACTTTATTCACAGTTAACAGAATATGCAAAACACTCAGGCTTTCAATAGGACTTCACACCATACATCACACAGTAACCTCACACACTTCTTCTGCTCCTACTTCTTCATCAATTACATCTCTGGCAACATATATAACAGCCATCGATTACAATGTATCGGTTAAGCATAACCGTTATGGAGTCCAACGGTCTGTCATTCAGTAACATCCATCCACCTAACCAACATTGTGTTTCGGTTTCCTCTGGCTATTCTGATTACATTTGTCGAATGCGGTTCACACAACAGTCAGTCGCTGCAACCGCCAGGAAGTCCAACTGTCGACCGTGCTGTATTCACGACTCGTCCATTATCCCACATTCGTCAGGAAGTCGTGTCGGTTCGTATGCATATATACCGACAAGACCATCTTCAGTGTCCAAGCGGTTACTCTTTTGGACTCCGGTTCGAGCGCACACCCGTAGTCAGTCTCTACTCTGTCGGCCATCGGAAAGACCACAAAAGCATTTCTCCGATCTCCCAATGAACCAACGACTCCACTAATGCGGCTCCATTGGCTTATCGGGATAGCCTTTAACAGGTAGACCCGATCTCCCGATGACACCATAGCGACTCAATCGAGCCATCAGCATAGCTTCCATCTTGTCAACCCGATCGCTGAAGGCGACCTCATCGGGCATCGGTGTAGCAAACAACCAGTTCTCCCAATCTCCGATGATACCCCAATCACAGAAGGCAATTCCATCAGGTCATTGGCAAGACAACCAAACAGCTATCCCGATCGTCCGATCTTCCTTGATCTGCTCAATCTCTCTTTTGCCACGGTCTTACTCCCTGGTTCGCCACCTGATCCACCTAAGCACGGCCTCATCCACCACTGGACAGATTCCCTTTCCTCTTTCTGCACTCCGTCACATGGCACCCCCTGATTGGCTCCGGAGTCCCTGTCCTGCCACCTTAGCACGGCCTCACTAACCATCCGGAATGAAGCTCTTCTTTGTCGCTGGGTCGCAATGGAAAGTCTAACGAGCAATTTCCCATCACAACCTAGCGACCACCGTCGGATCTTCTGCGATCGTCGTCTGATCATCTGCGATCTGCTCGGCCTTTAACTCGCCTTAGCCGCTCTCCTGCCGGGTCCCACCACTTGGTCACCAAGTCGCGAGGGATAACATTTCGGGCACCTCACAACCTCGGTACAACAACAGCCGCTGATAGTCCCGGAATTTCACTCCACCGTTGATCTTCCTCAGATCTGCCGTTGGATCTTCTCGATTTGCACGACCCTTATCTCACCTGGGCCGCTCACTTATGCCACGTGTCACTTCTTGATTTGTTCCGAAGTCCTTGCCCTGCCATCTTAGCACGGCCTCACTAAACACCCAGAATGAAGCTCTTCTTTGTCACTGGGTCGTGATGAATATTCTAACAAGCATTTTCCCATCGCGACCTAGCGACCACCATTGGATCAACCTTTATCTACTCACCCGATAGCCGATCACAAGAAGAGGGTTCCATCGGCCCATCGGCAAGAGTCACACCGACAGCTGTTCCATCGGGATAGGTTACTCCGATCAGCCTGAACACAAATCAAGTTAATTCGAGGCACATTTCCAACATAGATACCAAACTCAATAGGCTCCCTCAAAGTTTACAGATCCAAGCCCTTACCCTATCTTGGGACTATGCCCTCTAGGTTTACGGGACGCTGATCCCTACCCTATCTTGGGAATCATCCTATGGGCTGGATCTAGACTGCCCCTCTTGGAAACAACTCAATCCCATCTATCTATAATGCATCTGGATTTGATTGTGTGAATTTTTTTGCATCAACGTTTCGGATCACACTTTGTGATCCATCATCGGGATGATAGTAGTAGAGAGCACTAATACTGACAGTAAACTTTCTCATGTATTATGAATATATATGAAATTAAGTATGACTGTCATACATATTGCAGTCTATATTAATATTACTACTAAATTCTGCATACCAACATTATCAGGCTTCATATGTTAAGCATACATATTCAGCACATCCCCATGTATACCACCAAGAACAAAGATGCTACTGCCTGTAACTTAATAACAGTTCTGATCTGATCCAATCCATGGTGATGTTCTTGGATGCTTTGATTCATTTCGTTTATATCTCTCAATGTGAGGGAGAGGTCACACATCTTCATCATGCATGCCCTTCGGCAAGAGACACACCCTTTCACCATTAGCACCTTTTGAAAGAGTGCAACTCTTCATTATTTCTGCCCTTTGAAAGGGACATAACCTTTCATAATCAGATCTGCAATTCTTATTTAAATCAGATGTGCACTTCTGATTTCCAAATTATCCCCCTCTCAAATGAGGTTCTCTTCTCCCTTTTATATCTCATTGTTGAGAGAGTCACAACTTTTCCTGCCATGTCTTTTAAGTTTTAACCATTCATTAACTTAATTAAATTTTAATTAAGTATATTTAATTATACTTTTAGATTTTAATTTAATTTTTAATATTTAAATTTTATTATTATTATTTATTATCAAATTCTATTTCAAATTGGGTACATTACAATTGCTCACTGTTTACAGTCAGTCATATGCCTTCTTTATTAGGCTGTCACTCTAATCTGCACCATAGACTGTCATAGATTGACTTTGCATTGTATTCTTGCAACCTCGCATCTTTCCATAGCATTGTGATCTATAATCCTCCTTATCACTCAAATCCATGTGTGAGTTATATCTTATTAGCATCTGAGGTGAGGGTTTTAGCAAACATAAGTGGGTTTTGTCCTTTAGTAATCATGAAATGAACTCACATACTATTGCCAAGGAAAAGAGGCAAATAGAAAGACATTGTATTACATCCACCATATCACACAAAATTAATAGGGCTTATTCATTGCGCCTTCACTATCCTCATAACTACTGTGTATGCTCACTGACTGCTATTTGTTTGTTCTTGACCTGCTCAAAGGAAAAGTGTGATATCTCAATTGTCATATTCTCTCCTCTTTTCTTCATTAGCATTGAGGACTTTCAGCTGCGACTGGGAGACTTGCAAATTTCTTTTTTGTGGAGGATCTTAAGGCAGCCTTTCATTTGGAGAGACAAAAGCAACAAATGCATATCACCGTAAGAAAGAAAATGCCTTATTTCTAGCACTCATTATCACATATATTTCCACAGGTGTCTTTACATGAATCTGATATTTGAGAAAACAGATATGCAGAAATGCACAAACTACCCACTTACCCGTTAGCGTGTGATGAGTTTAACCTCTCCATGCATCTTGATGGCCTTGTGAGGCTTCAACAAGTGTTCAAGCTATTCAACTCTCAGGCGGAAAATGAGGAGAAAACTCTTAGATCAGGCAATGTGGTGTCCCTTTCTTTTAAAGATTTATTCAGAAAATCACGCACAAGACAGCAGATGTCCATCTTGCAACCAACATTCCCTTCAAGACGATGGACTGCTTCAACATGGGTCTTCAAAGGAGCAACAAATGCTATTTTCAGGCCCAAAATGAAGGTCCTTTCAACAGCCAACAGCAGATCCTTGAGCTACGTGGAACTTGAAGGCTCTAATCGAAAAGCAAAATGAAAATACTTCCCTCCAAAACTCGCCCAGCCAAAAGGTCACAACCATACTCCCTTTGACTAAAAACCACCATAAAAGTGACAATGTAATGCAGGAAAAAAATCACGAGGGTGGATTTTAGCAACATGTGACATGACTCCATGGATTCTATAAAGAACACTTTAAGCACACTAGGAGTTAACCCATGATTTGAAAACCTTAGGAAAAGCAACAAATACACCAAGCTATACAACCTACCAATGAAGAATTTGGGCATATAATGCATGTTTGGACAACAGAGGCGACAAACAATAAATGCTAACATTCTTGGTGACTTCGAGCTCAAATTTACTGGTTTCAGCAGGCCAAGAATTGATATGTTTAAAGATTATTAAAAGAAAATCTGATTTTTCTGATTTTTCAACTTCTTGAATGAAAGAAAATGTTTTCTTTTCATGGAAATACATCATATCACCCTCCATTTCCTGAAAATTCTGCTCACATACCCTCTTGTCAGCCATACCAAACTGAGCATACTGCTGATTTATATATGATGGAAATCAGTAATATGTTCTACACATTCAGTATATATGTATGTTATTGAAGAATATTTTTAAAAATTATTTGTTCTGAAATGTTTGATGAATTTGCCAAGTTATTGCCAAGCTTTTCCTCGAGTTTTTGCTGAGTCCCTAACTTTTTAAAATTTTGGGCCTGCCAAATTATTGTTGAGTTTGAGTTTTTTAACTATGGATAAAACTGCAAAGGATCAGTTTAAATGTTTTCCTCCAGTAAGATACTATTTCATGCAATGTATATGACTACCAATTCCTACACTGTTGGCTAATGATTTTGTTCATTTTAAAGGTTCATGGAGGGTCAACATTTCCAAGACTAGTGCCTTATAATGGGTTACAAAATCACAACTAACCAAACGACACAACACATAGAAATGACACAAGAAATATAATAATTAGCAACTAAACATGCTTCATAGTCCCTCTCTAATCTTCCAAAACTCTACATGCAATAAGGAAATGACCATTACACACAAAGTCTGCACTGTATTAAAGTGCTCCGACACTTATCAAATCAATATTGCATTCGCATCAACAAATGTGGTGAAAGAAAACTCTATGCTAGGAATAACCCTTCACTTTTTCACTTGGGAGTCTTCCTAAAGATCAACAATTAGCCAAAGAGACATTCAATTACAAGTTTCCGCTACAAGATAGCTAACTCTTCATGATTTGCAAGATAAGCTACTCCACTTCATGAATTCCAAAGAAAAATGTGGTGGTTAACAAATGTAAAATATTTTGATTGAGCCCTCTCCAAAGAAACAAGAGAAACGGGTAAATAAAGAAGAAACTATTGTTCCACCTATTAATAGTGTTTTTGCTAAGAGGAAATTCCTATAAAAAGGAAACAAGTGTAATTGAAGAACAAAGCAATGCAATTGAAGAAGAATATAATGCTACTTCTTTGGAACAAGATGACCTCTTGGAGAAGGATCTCTCTAAAATATGCTCCATGAGACATCAAATATTAGCATGCCTTATATATATACACTTTGACCATTTTGTTTATACCATGTTTGTTGTGCTCCATTATCGCCACTTGGGGAGCTTTCCAACGCTTTCTTATGTCATGTTTCGCTCTTATGCTTTCCACTTGGTTTACATTTGTTTCTTGTCTACATGATTTTATGATCTATTGTCCCTGATTCATGATATTTCTATTTTCCCATGTCAAATGACCTAATGATGTCTCTTTGATCCTTATGTTCCATGCTTATGTGTTGCTTACATGTTATGATCTTTATAATTCTTATATTCACTTATGATCCTTGTCATATCTATATCTCATTATTTCATGATTTATGATACTTATCATGCTTATAACCCTCGTCATGCTCATATCTTTATATTTATAATCCTCATCGTCCTAATCATGCTATTATTACATGTCATGACCCTCTTGATGCCCACATCCTTGACACCCTATTGGTATTTATATGATCCTTACCAAGCCTTCAGGGTTATCATTTTAGCATTTGCCAATGTTGGGGGCAAACCCTTTAGATGTGCCTTCATGCTTATCTCCTACTTATGTGTGTCTGCACAATGTTATCTATAGATATTTACCAAATCCTTAATGTGCTTAAATGATCCTTTAAGCCTTAAGGTCATCATTATCTTATCATTTGCCTATATTGGGAGCAACCTTTACACATGCCTTGATTCTTATCTCAAACTTGTGCATGTTGTATGATGTTATCTTTTACTACACTTATCATGTTCTTCTCCTCTCTTCTGATTCCTTGCATAATTTGCATGCAATCAATAGGAGGGTGGTGTATGTGTCACTGCCATTCCTTTGAAGTATGTTTTGCAGTGATAGGTTTGCATTCATTCCCTTGTCTAATAGAGGATTTACCACTTCATCCACACAATTGAAGTCCTTACTCATTGAGCTATCTACAAAGTCAAATACTTAACTGCACAGTCAGAGCTTTGCATCACTTTCCATAACAAGGGAAATCTCTAGTCGTTCTCTGTTTATTTTTACTACTTTGAGGATAGTTAATTTTCAATGCAAGTTGTGGTTTGTACTTATTTCAAAATATTTGAAAAAAGCTACTCATTGCATATTTTCTTTGGTTTGCAAGTTTCAACAGAGCACTCAAAATATATAGAATTCAATAATGATGAGTTGCTTTAAACAAATCAATTATAATTTTACTGTAAAAATATTCACTACTAGCTTACTTTGATGTGCATCGACCTAGTTGTTCACATGTACCTCAAAGTGAGGGCAATATGTAATGGTAAACGTTTGTTCAGGGCCTGGTTTGATTACAGTGTTGTAAATGTAATAATCAGCTTACAATTGGCACAACTGTGAATGAAATCAGCTCATGACATTTGTATCCTCGTCCCCTTCATCAGCAATTCCCAAATTTGCATCACTGATGCCAAAGTCTATATTCACCACCCTCAATCAAATCTGTGGATGTGGACCTGACTGAGGTCACTTCTGCAATATTCACCACCCTCAATCAAAACTGTGGGTGTGGACCTGACTGAGGTCACTTCTGCAATAGCAGATCTCAATCCTTCACTTTTAAAATTTAAAATCCAAATCACTCACTGCTGACCACTCGCAGCTATGAGCGAACTTAGTGTGCATAATATTGATTTGTGTGCTTGGATATTGTATTTAAAAACATTCACTCATTCTTCTGAGAATCTGTTGTTTGTAATTAGGGCTGGCGGATTCCAATTGCCTTGGGCAACATTGGAATCTGCCTAAGGGGGGGCCAGCCCCTTCTCCAACGTGTAGGGCTAGGCCCTATACCTCTCGGCTTCTCCTAAAAGTCTCCACGCTACACTCAAGTCCAACACGCCATCATGATAGGGCCAACCCTATCCATTTTGCATTAAATGAATTAAAAGGTTTTAATTTACAAGGCAAGCCAACATGGTTAGAAGTATTGCTCCTCGTATAAATAAGCATATACCTCACATAACAATTCAATCATTCAGTTTTCAAGTGGATGCAAAATATATACATTGAGGTAGCGATTACATATATCATTTAGCAAACATCTTCATGCTTCAGCGAAATACACATAGAAGGTAACAGATCATCATTAGAAGACAGCGAACTCCATTGAAGGCTCAGCAAACCCTATAGAAGGACTGCGGACCAGTTGAAAGGTGCAGCGAACCCTTGTTATGCTCAGCAAATCAGTTTAGAAGGACTGCAAATCATGATGTCTGTCAATGAGCTAATCTTGTAGACTGCTATGCCATCTTTCTTGTGACAGCAACATCTATACTCCAGATAAGTGTGTAATCATCATATGAATTTAAAACCATAATCAGATCTGAGGATCTTTTCTGGCTGGCTTTTTCCTCCTAGGAGGTTTTCCCAGGGTAACTGTGTCTTGTCTTTATTCATTCACTTTCCTTGCTATGCTTAAATCTGGAAAACTATAAATCTCTAAGTTAATTAATCTAGTTAGAAACAAATTCTGATTTTCTGAGTTTTATTTAATCTGAAAGTGTTAAAAACAACATGGTATCAGAGCTATAGGCTAGATCAACTTTCAAATTTTAGAATTTAGTACTCCTTTATTTCCAGATTGTTGTCGCATTTGGAGGTCAGGTCAATGGGGCTGAAAGTGGAAGATAGGCTTGATGGGAATCTCAATTTTACTGCATGGAAGGTTCGAATCAAGTTGGCTCTAGAGGAAGAAGATCTTCTTCAATTCATATAAGCGAAAGAGCTAACTGAACCTACGGATGCGGCTGAGTTAAAACAATTCAAAAAGGATGTTGTCAAGGCCAGAAAGATTCTCATTGATTCAGTCAAAGACCACCTAGTCACCTCTATTGCCTCATTTACTACTGCAAGGGAAATGTTCAGCCATCTACAAGGTACATATGAAATTAACAATCTCAGTAGGGCAATTACTTTAAGACAACAACTACTTAATATCAAAATGGTAAAAGAAGACTCTGTTATTTCCTACTTAATGAGAATTTCAGAACTAAAGAATTAGCTAGATTTAATTGGACATAACATGGAAGACAAAGACCTTGTCATGATTGCCCTAAATGGTTTACCACACTCATGGGAGTCATTTATCCAAACCATAAGTGGTAGAACTGAGTTACCTACCCTTGATTGCCTTAAAAATGATTGCATCCAAGAAGAGTCTCGCCTCATCACAAGAAGACAAACCAAAAGTCCTCATGTAGATGATCAACACATGCTTGCAACCCAATGCAAAAAGGTGGAAATTGGAAGAAGCCTTATCCAAAAAGAAATAGGGAATTCAAACCATTTAGTTCCCAGCACTCTTGGAAGAAACCAAGAGATACCTCACGTGTTCGATGTTTTAGATGTGACAAGTTTGGTCACTATGCTAAAGAATGTCAGAATAACCCTACCCAAAGAGAAGCCAACCTAAATGAAATCTCAAAACAAAATTATGACTTTTTATTCATCTCTGCTATGTCTAGCAATATTCCTTCATATAGTAATACATGGTTGATTGACAGTGGTGCTTCCAGACACATCACAGGCTACTGTGATCATCTTTTAGACTTAGTAGAAAAGGATATCAGCCTTCACGTGGTAATTGGTGATGATGTTCGTTATTCGGTAAGAGGTTCTGGCACCTCTTCTTTAAATTTAGACTATGGTATTTCATTGCACCTTAGTGACATCTTGTCTGTTCCTGCAATTAAAAGAAACCTAATTTCCATTTCTGCTCTAGAAGATAAAGGTTATCAAATTGCATTTTCTAAGGGAAAAGTTCTTGCTTGGCCTAAGAAATCTAGTTTTAAATCTGCTCGTGTAATCGGTCATAGATATGATAGTCTTTATAAGCTCTCTACTAACCCTATTCAAGCCCTCATTAATGAGGCTCCCGAATCCTATGGGCTATGGCATAAAAGACTTGGACACTTGCACTATCAAGCTCTTCCCTCTCTTGAAAAGTTAGTCAAAGGTATGCCTAAACTCAGTCAAATTCATGATAATACTTGCAAAGGTTGTGCTATAGGTAAAAATGTTAAAAGTCCTTTTCATAAAAGTGAAAATAGAGCTAAAGACAAACTAGAACTTGTTCACTCTGATTTATGTGGTCCTATGTCTATAGCATCTCCTAGTGGATTTCTTTATTACATAATTTTCATAGATGATTTCTCTAGGAAAACTTGGATCTACTTCTTGAAATCTAAAGAATCTGATGAAGTCTTAAGTAAATTTAAAGAGTTTAAGGCATTAACTGAAAACTCCTTTGGTAAAAGAATTAAATGTCTAAGATCTAACAATGGAGGTGAATACACCTCCGGTAGCTTTTATGATTTTTGTGTTGAGTCAGGAATTAAGAGGGAGTTTTGTGTTCCATACAATCCTCAACAAAATGGAGTTGCTGAAAAAAAGAATAGGACTATTGTTGAGGCTACAAAGGCTATGATTCACGATCAAGATTTGCAGACCTTTCTATGGGCTGAGGCTTCTAGAACAGCAGTATATATCCAGAATAGATGTCCACACCATGTTCTAAAGAACATGACTCTTAAAGAAGCCTTCACAGGATCCAAACCAGACATCAGTCACCTCAGAATTTTTGGAAGTCCCGTTTATGTTCATGTGCCCAAGGAAAAGCGAACCAACTTGGAACCCTCCAGAAAGAAAGGCATGCTAGTCAATTACAGTGAATCCTCCAAGGCATTCAAGATATACATCTCGGGTCAAAGGTATGTTGAGGTAAGTAGGGATGTTACATTTGAAGAAGATATTGCTTTTAAGAAATCAAAAGGTTCTTGTGTTATTGATGAAGCTAATGACAATCAAGATATGAATGTTGATACTAACCCTGAGATTCAGAGGGAGCCTGTTGAACCTCCACCTCAAGAAGAACATAATGATCCACCAGAGCCCATGAATCCCACTGATATTCCTAGTGACATTGTCGTTACCAAAAAGAAGCCCCTTTGGGTAAGAAACACCATTCAAGAAGCCGAAAGATTTGCAGCTCCCAGTGGCACCTTCCGTGAAACTAAGAGACCTCAAGTATTCTCCAACTACGTTGCATTAATGTGCAATCTCATTGAAACTGAACCTTGCAATGTTGAAGAAGCCTTGAATCATCATGCCTGAAAGCTTGCTATGGATGAAGAGTATCAGTCAATCATCAAGAATGATGTTTGGGATATTGTGCCCAGACCCAAAGGTAAATCTGTTGTTTCCTCTAAATGGTTATTTAAAATTAAACATAATGTTGATGGTAGTATTCAAAAATATAAGGCTAGATTTGTAGCTCGTGGTTTTTCTCAAAAGGAAGGCATAGACTATGAAGAAACATTTGCTCCTGTTGCTAGATATACTTCTATTAGAACAATAATAGCTATTGTTGCTGATAGAGGTTGGAAACTACATCAGATGGATGTTAAGACTGCCTTCCTTAATGGTGTCATTAAAGAAGAGGTCTATATTGAACAACCTGAGGGTTATGAGATTCAAGATAGATTAACTCATGTGTGCAGGTTGAAGAAAACTTTGTATGGCCTTAAACAGGCTCCTCGTGCTTGGTATGAAAGAATTGATAAATACTTGTTAAGTCTAGGTTTTTGTAAAAATGATGCTGACTCTAACATCTACTTTAAGTTATCTAATGATGAAATGCTAATTATAGTTCTATATATGGATGATTTATTTCTTACTGGTAAAGATGAACTTATCATTAGATGCAAGAAAGAACTAGCTTCAAAATTTGAAATGAAAGACTTAGGTCTAATGCATTATTTTCTAGGTCTAGAAGTATGGCAAAGATCTAAAGAAATTTTTCTAAGTCAAGGAAAGTATACTATTGACATTTTGAAAAGATTTAGAATGATGGATTGTAAACCTATGTGTACTCCTATGGAATCTAACTTAGAGAAGTTAAGTGTTTCTGCAGCTAACTTTGATTTTGCAGATCCATCAGAGTACCAGCAGTTGATTGGATCATTGATGTATCTAGTTAACACTAGACTAGACATATGTTTTGTTGTGAATGCTCTCAGCCAGTTTATGAGCATGCCCAAACATGTTCATCTTGTTGTAGCCAAGCACATCCTAAGATACTTGCGAGGCTGTTGTGACCATTTCACACATCACCCCATTAGAATGGGGACCCCCTCTTCTTCTTAGGGTTTTGCTTTCCTTGATTAGGTTTTCTCTCTGCTTGCTAGGTTTGGAGCGAGTGAGTGGTCGCTTGGGCTGGCTAGATTAGGGTTTATCTCTAAAAACTCGTATTAGGGTTTCTTTCAAGCTGAGTCTAGCCTAGTTTTGGGAGGTCGTTAGTTGTCTGCCTGGAACCTTAAGTTTGCCTTAATGAAGCTTTTCCTTTCAGGAGAATGAAGATGGTTAGATTGAGGAAAATTCTAGATAGGCCTCAGGTCAAGATAGGTCTGGATTAATGGTTTTCTTGTCAGAGTCCAGTTCTCCTCCAAGTTCGAGTCGATTGAGCAGAGTCGCTGGTTAGAGAGAGATGGAAGTGGAGATTTCAGAAATTGATGAACAAATGCACTTGATGATGATTGAAGGAGTTTTGGAAAGATATGATCAAGGTTGTTGACTTTTGAGGCGTAATTGGGAAAATTGATACATGTTTCACCTTGAAGAAGAGCTTTTAGACTTTGAAATGATGAAAGCTAGCCTGGGAGGAGATTTTTGCTCCTGACCCTTCCAAAGGGTCCAGAGCGAAATCTTCCTTTCTTGCCTCCCTTTGGCCCTGAAAACCTAGTTGGACCTTGCTTAAACCAAAGTTGGATGAGGAATTGTCTTGATTATGAAAGGAGGAAGATGATTTGATCAAATTTGGAGGAAAATGAGATAAACAAGGTGAGAAACTAGCCAAGAATAGGGATTTCGCTCCTGACCCTTCCAAAGGGTCCAGAGCGAAAATCCCCTTAAACATCAAATTCTCACTTGTCAAGGCCAGGATCATAGCTTCCTTAGGCATAGTAAGGGCAATTTGATACGTTCTAGCCCTGGGGAGTGATTGATGATGGATGAGATGAAGGATTTTGGTCAAGAAGATGAATTTCGCACCTGACCCTTCCAGAGGGTCCAGAGCGAAATTCTTGAAAACTCTCATTTTTCCTTTGGCTAAAGTCAGGATCTTGATAGAGATGCATGAAGAAGGATCTATGTTTGCCTCCCAAAGAGAATTGGAGTTGAAAAGGTCAAGATTCAAGCTCAAATCTTGATTTTCGCTCCTAACCCTTCCAAAGGGTCCAGAGCGAAAATCTTTGTAGCCCACATTTCCTTCCCAATTTTGGCTAAGTGTTGGTTTCTAGGGCATGTTTGAGGATGAATTGGTATGTTCTCGCCTTGAGATGGAGTTGATTGATTTTGAAGAACAAGATTTTGGCCTAAAGGAGAATTTCACTCCTGACCCTTCCAAAGGGTCCAAAGCGAAAATCCTCTTAAAGCTCATTTCCTCCTAAGTTTGACCAAATTTTGTTTTGTAGGGCATCTTGAAGGGAAGGATGGACATCTTGTGGCCTTTGGAAATGTTTGAAAGCATTGAAATGTAAAGGATTTTGGACCAAAAGATGAATTTCGCTCCTGACCCTTCCAAAGGGTCCAGAGCGAAATTCCTAAAAACACTTATTTTTCATTGGAGGAGGTCAAATCCTTGGTTTCTTATGGTGTGGATGGAAGAGAGCTAGCATGCCTTTGCCTCTTAAGGTTGTTTTGAATTGGAGAAATGAAGAATTGAGCCCAAATCTTGATTTTCGCTCCTAACCCTTCCAAAGGGTCCAGAGCGAAAATCTCTCTAAGATGCATTTCCTCCCTTATTTGACTAAAATTTGATGTCCAAGGCATGATGAGAAGGAGAATGAACATGATCTTGCCTTTAAGAGTGTTTGGTAGCTATGAAACTAAAGGATTTTAGCCAAGGAAGGAAATTTCGCTCTTGACCCTTCCAAAGGGTCCAGAGCGAAATTCCTTACAAGCCTACCTTTTGACCTTTCTTAGGCTTAAAACCTTGTTTCTAGGGCAAATAAAGGTAAGATTCTACCATGCTAATGAGCAACAAGAAGAAAAGAATGATGATGAAGCAACATCTCCTTTCAAGGAAGATAGACCTCTGCCTAAAGAAATACAAGTGAGGGAAAGGAAATCTATCATTCCAGATTGGCTAAAAGAGAGGTTGACAAGGGTAGTTGTGGTCGAAGAGGAAGAACAAGTATTTGACTTGGAAAGCCTCGTAGGAAATTCTCATGAAGAAATAGAAAAGAAGCAGGCCACAAAGATGTCAAAGGTAATTAGAGATGAGACAGGATCCAGAAAAGTGCAGATAGCTACACCAGTGGTGGACAAGTATGAAGATGAGATTCTAGCAAAAGAATACGATCTGGAAACATTTGATCTTGGTCCACTTACCACTGTGCAAGCCATGGAAGAAGCAACTGATTCACTAAAAGCACTTAATGACAAACTCAAAGAAGAAATGGAAAAGAATAAGAAACTAGAAAGAGAGGTCAATGCTTGGAGGAATTATTTTAGCCATCTTAATCAACCTTTGAGACAACAGGATCCAGCAATATCTCCTTTGCATGCACTTCCTCTTGAATCAATAAATGAGGCGGAAAGGGTAAAGAGCTTGGTCCAACTCATGAGTTCTTGGATTGATGAATCTGACAAGGTGGCCATGGAATTCGCAACAAGGATGATGAAGACGGTCCACCGTGCTATCCAAGTTCTTGAGATTATCCATAATCTATTGGTAACTGTGGATGCATTTGCTCACACTAGAAATGTTGTCATCCCGATCTTGCAAGTGATAAGGACTCCAAGACAGGTTCTAGCGCAAGAGAAGATAATGAATGGAGAAGCCCATAGCCTTCTGCAGTGGTCAACTTTGCTCCAGATAAAGGAAGTTCTTTTCGAAGATATCAGTTCCAGATGTGGCCGAGTTGAGGAAACCATCCACCCTATTCAAGACAAGGTGTTTGAGGTATTGTGTAAGATCCTTGACAGAAGAATTGAGATCGAGACGAACGTAGGCATCCAAGAATTGGAAGACAAGATTAGGATCATCTTTTGCAAAGAGGAGAACACAGTCACCGAAGAGCAACGAAATCAGATGCATGCTACTATGTTCCTGATCGAGAAAACAAAAGAGCTTGAGCCTGGATGGGAGGCAACCCTTCTCACAGCTTTTGATCAAGTCCTTCACTTGGAAGAACGAATGAAGAATCTTCCTGAGATTCCTATTGCTGAGATTGAGAAGATTACGTCCAGATTCATTGAATATGCCAGAAAAGAGAATAGGAAGGGGAACAAAGTTCTAGATGAAAAGTTGTTATAAAATGATGTGGCAGCTTAATTCCTATTGGTCTGTCTCCTCGTTATTTGTGCCAATTTTTATTGGCTATGGATTGATAATGTTTATCTAAATGGGGACTTTTTTGTAACAAACCCTAATTAGGGTTTAGGTGTCAGAATCTCAGCCATCGATCTTCTTTTGATCCAGGCCGTTCATTGTATTTGAGAGTTCTATATAAGCCCTCACTCATTTCATTTTAAAGAGTTAGAAAAAAGTTAGAGAGTTACAGAGAAACAAGTTTAATATCAGCAACAGAGAAATAAGGTGTGAAGAGAGAAATTTGAACAATTGCTGTTTTATTTGGCTATGAGATCAATAAAATATTGAAGTTATGGTGTTTTATTGCAATCCGTGTGGCTACTTTCATGGTTGTTTATCTTCTTGAATCACTCTTAGTAGAGATAGCATTTAAATTTTAAAGCTTGAAGGACGAATGTTGTGCTTGATCTTCGATAAGACTCACATTCCAAACCACTAGCTCCTTACTGATTGTAAGAACGCCTTGTGTGGTCAACTGGAAATCTTGAGATTGATTAAGAGTTCAATCATCATTAGAAGTATTGATATGTATCTCATTGATAGTATCTATCTCCTTGGTGATTTGAAAATTGTTGAATCCCCTTAGAAGATCGCACCAATTCCAGTGGAGTTGTAATCCTTTGGCGATACTGAAATTGGTAGAATCTTATCAAGACCAGTCCTCATTAAGTCATTCTTAGGGTTAGTTTAAGTATCTCTTCCTTGAATCCTTTATCTTTTGATCTTTTTTGAAAATCTATTAGTATTAGGAGAATCCTGTTCCCTCATTTGAAAAGTAGTTACATGAACAAGCTTTCTCTGAAAGTACGTAAGGCCCCTTGAAAAAACAGTAAACACAACAACCACTAGTGCTTATCCACGAGTAGAGAACCTACATAAAAGAACCTTGAAGTTTCACCGATTGATCCTTCTTTGCGATATCTTCAACATTCGGTAACTTTACTCAAGAGAGGATAAGATACCTCTAGGTATTTTATTCTGTGTTTGGTCGTGTACAAAATACACATCAACAGAGGCACAGTTGGTTTTGGGCTGAAGTATCCACTTAACACTTCAATAACCTTGGAAGGTTATTCAAATCCAGACTGGGCTGGAAGCATCAAAGACAGGAAAAGCACCTCCGGTATTTGTTTCAGCTTGGGATCTGCAGTGATCTCTTGGGTTTGCAGAAAACAACCCTCTGTGGCATTGAGTACTGCTGAAGCCGAGTATATTGCAGCAAGTGTAGCCTCTAGAGAAGCAGTGTGGCTTCGTAAGCTTCTTGCTGGGCTGTTTGGTCAGCCTTGGGATCCTACAGTTATTCATTGTGATAATCAAAGTTGCATCAAAATGTCTATCAATCCAGTGTTTCATGATAGGTCAAAACATGTGGAAACTCATTATCATTTCATTTGAGATATGGTGCAAAGAGGCGCTATTCAACTGAAGTATGTCAGCACTGATGAGCAGATTGCAGATATTCTTACCAAGCCTCTATCCAAAGTGAAGTTTGTGTACTTCAAGGGAAGACTCGGTGTTGTGGAAAATGAAACCCTAATTGAGAGGGAGTCTCAATCTCAGTGATACATTGTGTTGTATCAAACCACCCTCTACAGGCAATGTAAGGTGGTATTGTAATCTTCTCAAGGAGAAGTGTAATTATTAACCATCCTCTGCGGGCAATGTAAGATGGTATTGTAATCTTCTCAGGGAGAAGTGTAATTGTTAACCATCCTCTGCGGGCAATGTAAGATGGTATTGTAATCTTCTCAGGGAGAAGTGTAATTGTTGACCATCCTCTGTGGGCAATGTAAGATGGTAGAAAAAATCCTCTCCACCCTCTGCTAGCAATGTAAGGTGGATCCAATCTATGCTTGTGTGCGAGCTGGAAGATTAAAATTATGTAGTTCCATACTTTGCTTGTGTGCAAGATGGAAGATTATGGTTATGTTTCTCTTCCCTAATTGAGAGGGAGTTTTGTTTGTAATTAGGGTTGGCGGATTCCAATTGCCTTGGGCAACATTGGAATCCGCCTAGGGGGGGGGCAGCCCCTTCTCCAATGTGTAGGACTAGGCCCTATACCTCTCGGCTTCTCCTAAAAGTCTTCACGCTACACTCAAGTCCAACACGCCATCATGATAGGGCCAACCCTATCCACTTCGTATTAAATAAATTAAATGAATTAAAAGGTTTTAATTTACAAGGCAAGCCGACATGGTTAGAAGTATTGCTCCTCATATAAATAAGCATATACCTCACATAACAATTCAATCATTCAATTTTCAAGTGGATGCGAAATATATACATTGAGGTAGCGATTACATATATCATTTAGCAAACATCTTCATGCTTCAGCGAAATACACAGAAGGTAGCAGATCATCATTAGAAGACAGCGAACTCCATTGAAGGCTCAACAAACCCTATAGAAGGATTGCGAACCAGTTGAAAGGTGCAGCAAACCCTTGTTATGCTCAGCAAATCAGTTTAGAAGGACTGCAAATCATGATGTCTGTCAGTGAGCTAATCATGTAGACTGCTATGCCATCTTTCTTGTGACAGCAACATCTATATTCCAAATAAGTGTGTAATCATCATATGAATTTAAAACCATAATCAGATCTGAGGATCTTTTCTGGCTGGGTTTTTCCTCCTAGGAGATTTTCCCAGGGTAACTGTGTCTTGTCTTTATTCATTCACTTTCCTTGCTATGCTTAAATCCGGAAAACTATAAATCTCTAAGCTAATCAATCTAGTTAGAAACAAATTCTGATTTTATAAGTTTTATCTAATCTGCAAGTGTTAAAAACAACATAATCAACTTGAAATTCATTGAGCACATCTAAATTTCAATTTGCATAGGAGGATAAATTCTGAATTTAGCACATAATCAAAGATCACTTCATCTTAGGCCCATTGCATGTTTGGCAGCTATTCTCAATCATCTCAATAAGAGCAATAAAGTCGGTCTGTCAGAGGTCTGACTACAGAAAATTTGACTTCACAATTCAAAAAATTCCCCAAAAGTGTTCATAAATTAAGCTCATCCTTACATCAGCTCAGATATCAAAATCAAGGCAGCTAAATTAGATCAGACCACACCCTACCAGTTCAAATCCATGAGTTATAAATGAGGTTTGTGTTGACGTGTTTTTTATGATAGAGTCTAACACAAAATAAAGTTGCCTAGCGGTCACTTCACTCTCTCTTGATCAAAGTACGATTGCATGCTAAGATTGCAAGAAGTTCAAACAATCGACTCCAAGGTTCCTTTACGCTACGGACGTGACTCAGTTGGCTGATGTGATTGCTGGTAATCCAAGGGGCCTTAAGTTTGCATCGTTCTTTCACTTCTTTGTTGTGGCTGGAACTCCATCATCGGATATAGCGAATCTGTGCTGCTTCTCCTTCGCACGAACTAAAATGAACAGAAAATAAAGGGGAAAGGGTTTAGAAGGATCTATATCTATTCCTAAGGGCCATGATATCAACAGTTAATGCTTTGGTGGACAAATTCCAAACAAACCAAGCTCTGCTTCGCCAAGATCAACTACAACTCTGCAAGAACCAGTGCAATCTTCTGTGGATGCTAGAGGATTTTCAAATTGAGAAAGTAAATTTGAATACCCAAAAACAACGCAATCCAAACGACCATCCACAATCAAACTTAGCACAAATTTAGGGGGTTCAGGCCAACTTTACACTGCAACTTACAATCAGCAAGATGCAAAAAGTATGAACCATGGAAATTCATCAAAGACCATTACATTCTCCATTGAAATCAAAGCACTATACTACTACTCCAAGTGAGGAAGGTGAAACCATGCAAGCTTTGAAAAAATAACTTAAGTGGACACCATCAAAGAACAATGTTTCACTGTTATTATCTCAAAACTAATCGCAACAATTTCATACAAGTCTCCCCCCTGTTACAAATGAGGAGTTTACCCCTTTATATAGGCTTCAAGCCTTGGCTACATGCACAACCCTAGTTAGGGTTTCTCCCTAAAGATTCCCCACACATGATGCAACAAGGTGGTAATCAACAATAAATGCCCATTATGCCCATATACAATTAATTACAATCATGCCGAAAATGGCACCCGTAAAGCATTAATTAACCTTTACATTTAAAAAGTGCCCACTATGCAATGAATGTACCCTCATGCAAAAATCGCCCATGATGCCATAAATGCACCATCATCTCTTGAACGTGACGGCTGCATGCAGAAGGAATCTGCCATAAATCAACATGCAATGACCGGGTCGCCATTTGGTCAAATATTCCGGTAATGAATGGCCACTTTTCTGCCACGTGTTCAATAGATCCTCGCCATGCAAGTGGACCCCGCCGTCGTATATCCATTCCTGCACATCTTTAATTGTTGGAGAGACAAAATTTGATTCAGGAAGAATTTTCTTGAAGTCTCTTCAACTTTCCTTGCTTGGAGAAGGTTTTTCATCAATTTTGCACATATCCTATTTTTTAGGAAAATTTCCAAATTAGGGTTTCACGGTCTAGGAGAGAGAAAATTCACCTATGAATCCAAATTTGTAAAAATTTTGAAATTTGGATGTGATTTGATGCCTGAAAATGGATTTTTAAAAACTTTTCCTGGGGGAAATTTCTTGTTCAGTTCATCCCTAATTCCTTCCTTGCCAAGAAATTGTTTTCCATCTTCAATTCATCCCGCCGCGGAATTCATGTTGTGAAGGAATTCTCCTTTGGAAAGAAATTTGTTCCTTTCCCCTGGGGAAGGAAATTCTTCATGCCTTAGCCAATTTTCATAATTTCCAAGAACTATGCCATGAAGGAAGAAATTTCAAACACTTAGTCAATTTTTCACCTTTCCTAGAATTTTGTCCTGAAGGAAGGAATTTCCATCACTTAGTCAAGTTTTTTCACTTCCCTTGAATTTCTTCTTCTTGGGCGCAATTCTTTCTCAAGGAAGGAAATTTTTGTGCTCTTTGAATTCATCACATCCGCAGGGAGCCTTATAACCACTTTGCCACATTTCCTATTTTTTAGGAATTTTCCTAAAATTTAGGACCCGAGTCCAAGAGAGAGAGAATTCTCTCGCAATTCCAAATCTGCAAAAATTTTGAAATTCGAACAAGATTTGGTGTCTAAAAATAGATTTTTCAATTTTTTTCTCGAGGGGATTTGTGCTTTTCATTCCTCCTTGACCCTTTGATTTTCATGCCTTAGAAGATTTTCTGAATTTTCAATCCTAGGTGTGGATTTTCATTGGAGAGAGAATTTCATCAATTTTGTGAATCATCCAAGACTTCAAGATTTTGGCGCCCAGTTGGAGAGGGGGGCGGAATTTTGCATTGGTGGAGGATTCAGTGAATTTGTGAATCCTCCATGCCTCCTTGATTTTGGCGCCCAACTAGAGAGTAGGGTGGAATTTTGACTTGGTGGATGATTCAATGAAATTTGTGAATCCTCTGTGCCTCCTTCACTTGGGCAGAATTTTGACTTGGTGGAGGATTCAGTGAATTTGTGAATCCTCCATGCCTCCATTTTGGCACTTGTCCTTCATCTTAGGCGGAATTTTGCACTGGTGGAGGATTCAATGAATTTGTGAATCCTCCACGCCTTCTTGATTTTGGCGCCTGTCCTTCATCTTGGGCAGAATTTTGCACTGATGATGGAATTCATAATTTTTTATCCCTCCATGCACGTTACATTCTGGCACTTCTCATCATCTTTGGGCGCTTTCTTCATGAGGGAGGAATTTTGCATTTTCCACGCTCTTATGGAATGTCTATTTTGGCGCCCTCCATCATTACTAGGCGGCATTTTGTTTTGGTCATGGAAAGCACACCTTTTTCAAACTTTCCTTGAACACTTCATTCCTTCCTTCCAAGCATTCTTCAATTTGGCGCCTTGCTTTACTTCCAGGTGATATTTGGACTTGGTCAAGGATTCACTAACTTCCCTGCACATTCCAAGAATTCTTCAATCTGATGCCCTTGAAGGAATTCACAATTTCTTCTTCCTTCCATGACCATTCCATTCTGGCACCCTTCCAACTCCTAGGCAATATTTGGACTTGGTCAAGGATTCACTGACTTTTCTACGCATTCCTTGCCTTGTTTGTTTTAGCGCTCTCTGGAGGAGTAGGGCGGAATTTCACTATGGAGGAGGAATTCATCAATTTGTGAATCCTCCATGAGACCTCCATTCAGCCTATCCCTGGCCTGGGGCGGAATTTTGCTGTGGAGGAGGAATTTTGTCCTTTCATGCTTCTTCCAGACTTGGATGGATTTTGAGCCCCTTCTGGATCAGGCCACCATATAAGAATTTGGGATGACTTTCCAGACTTAAGACAAATTTCCCGAGCTTTCCATTTTAGGAATGGGCTTCCAGCACTCAACTATTTTCTGGCTTTCGCTGTCTGCTTTTTGACTTTCCGGAATTAGAAATAGTTGCAAATGCCTGATCTTTATAGTTTGCCTAAATGGCCCTATCAAAACCAACTTTCCAAAAATAGAAAGATTTTCAAAACGTCAGCGTTAGACCCCTAGACAGGACCCAAGAATGACTTACTAAAAATAGAAATTACTAAAAATAGTAAGTTTGATTTTTGGCAAAATGACAACATTCTGGGACTCATTAAAATCCCTAAAAAATATGAACTTTCTAAAAATAGAAAGTTACTCCGTTTTGGCTCAAATTTTACTGGGAGGTTCCTTGAAGGGTCTTGATTCCAGTCGTATGTTTGGTTTTTCGAAAACCCTACCAAAAACCCCTAAAATCTAGGACTAAAGGCAGAAACCCTAAAATCGACAAAACAGGCCCTAGACTTCACCAAACTCGCTCAAACGAACAGCAGATTTAATCGATTTGACCCCCGAACACTTGCAAAGCAGAGAGACTGACAAGACAGCTGTGAAAAAGGACCCAAAAAACAAAGTCAAAAGACTAGAAGGGCCTAAAAAGTAGGGGGTCTCCATTTGCAATGGGGCGATGTGTGAGAACGTCACAATAGTCTGCAATCAGGAAGATCAGCTCTGCAATTGCAGATTTGAATCAGAATGACAGGCAATCAATTTTCAGAACCTGAGATTTCATCACAAATAGTACTAAAATTCCTGAACCAAGTTGAATCTGTTATTGACATCTGGGACATCAATTTCCCATTATTAGTTATCAAGCTGAGTATTGCATTTGATAGTTTACTTTCAGCATTTATTTCAATTCAGTCACAACTTTTTTTTATTAAGGTTAATTGTGCTTAATGCATTTGATTGATTGGCCTAGATAAATTCAGTAGGGTGTGATAAAAACACTTATAAAAGAATAATGAAACAATTGAAAAGAAAATGTAATGTTAGAAAATCAAGCATATTCTCAACCAAGGGAAAAAGAAATTCCTTGGTCGAGCTGACTCGCATAAAAACAGTGAGGCATACTGCATAACTAACTAGCATGTTATCTCTATTCTAAACAAAAGTTTTATAGAAACTTATTTTAACTCATTCTTGTATGGCTAGAATTCTTACATTTGATCCTACCAGTATTAAGACATGAAATGAAGTGAAAATAAGGCCTCTTAAAAATTTCTGAAATGAAAATAGAGACAAAAGAAAAGTAAATTGCACTCATTAGAGGAAATTTCATGCATTACTTCAAGACCATTAAGAAATTAGTAAAAAGAAAAGTTGCTCAATTAAAATCTTGACTTTATGAAGGCAAATGAAAAGAATCATAGTCAAATTATAGCAATATAAATTTTTAAATATCAGTAACATAAATCTGGCACAGAACATACCCCAGGATCAACATGATCAGAACCCAATAAAGAACCTATGACATGTTGTGCGTATCCCTGGGCTAGAATCTCTTTTGAGTTTGATGCAACCATTTCTTGCAACTCAGACCACAGCACTTGTTCTTCAACAGACAAAAGTGGAGCATTCTTTTCGGGGCTGCTGTCATTGGGCTTATTTGGAGAAGCTTTCTGCACACGTAGTACTTTTCCAACCTGCAAAGGGGCACCTGCTTCTTAAAATGAAAAAGGAGTTCCTGACAACAAACTAGGAAAGACACATCAATATACCAGGTACTAATTATATAAAAAGAGAATATCAGCACACCTTATTCTAGGATCAACAAATTCTCTGATACATTATTCAACATGTTAAATGAATACTAGAGAAAAACAGAGTACAACTCACATGCTAAACGTTATTCAAATTATTTATAATAAGAAAAGCATAGAAACAAAGTAAAAATAAACTATAGTGAGATAAGGTTGTACAAATTCTGGTGATGTCCCAAGATAGCCCATTACAACATTGGCTGCACCCTCGCCTCTATAACCCCATTCCTCTGCATCTTTTGCCTCCAGAAGGAACACCATATTTCTCTGGCCCTATATGCCTTTCACTTTGCCTGCAAAAAACTGAGCAATGAAACATTATCAAGGACAGTCAACACATGGAAGAAATGCAGAGGTCTTAGAAGACCAATTATTAGATGCTAGAACCCTACAAATTCTACAACGGCCATGGAGTTGGGCAATCATCATGAAGACTGTGCTGGGTCTTTCATGGACAGTATGGACAGTCTAACCCTATTTGCAGATTCAGAGGAGGATGCAGTTTTATGTCAGGATCTGTTGTTTCTCTTCAAAAAGACCAGTTTCTATGTAAGAACCCATTCACTTGCAAATAGGAGTGACAACACATTTTGGATGTAGAGATGATGACTTTTTTTGTAACTCATAAACAGGGGAAAATCATGACAAAATAAGAAATAGATAGTATTCTCATAAACAACATTCAATCCTACCGGAAGTAAGAGTACACTTCCGAATGTGCAGGTATGAAAACTGACTTTGTGGACTATGGCAATCCAAAAAACAGAGTCAAAAAATGACTAGAGAATTGTGTTCAAGAGCATGAGATTCATGAAGAGTCATAATGATAGTCACACTTATAGGACAGCCATGATGAAAGGCTTGGTGAACTAAGGTTATCAATGAAATGCATGTGTATATCCCTGTCATAATACCTATGCCCCTTAGAAGATATCATGACTTAAAGAACGCATGACAGTCATAGGAAGGACAGTGGAAAGAAGCCTAGAAATGCATGCACAGTCCTAAAGGCAGTCACAAGAACATGAAGAGACAAGCCATGTAGCATGATAGTCTCATGAGAAGAAGATGGAAAACAGAGGTAGATCATAATGCATAGATGGGCAGTATGACAGGGTTTCATGAAGAATGATAGATGACAGTGACAAGGGCAGTCTACACACTCAAACACACAGCATTTTTCCTATGATGATGACGGATATGGGTTTTAAAGAAGCATGGTAGTGAAGGAAGACCGAACACAAAAAATAGAGGTATGTAACAGCACTAAAGAGAACACTCAAGACATCACAATGGCAGGTCTGTGAAGAGCATATGGCAGAGTTACAAGTTCAGGTGACCGTACCATTGAGAGTGGATAGTAGATGGTTTAAATGCAGGATATGAACAAAGAGTTATTTTCAATAACTGCAAGCTAGGTCTGTTTTAGAATGTTCAATGGTGCTTAGCAAAATCTTCCAGGGACACAGTTCAGAGTGCAAGAGTGCATGGATGGGAGACCAAAACATCAAAGGGCAAGTACAAAGGTTACAGTCCACATTGTGACAAGGTACACAGTGACCAGGTAAGAAAGCAGAGGGTTTCATAGAAAATGCAGATGACAGTATTATATGACTGTTAGAAGCCATACAAAATCAAACCATAGTACATTCAACATATAGAATTCTCATGAGAATAATGTACAAGAGAACAAAAGACAAGTCAAGGAGAGTTAAAAGGTGAAAATCTAACAAATGCCATTACAAATTGAAGACAACCACAGGGACAGTCAAGCTCTATGACAGTCCATAAAAGGCATACAAAACTGAACAGTACACGTGGAATGTAAAAAGCAAGAAAGGACAATTAATGTTAGGATGATTCAAATTTTACACCACAGGGACATGACAGATTTGAAACACATGACAGTCCTATTGGAACAGTAATGGATGGTATGAAAAGCAATGAGAAAGTTTTGCAAGGTTCAGTTGAGACAACCATAGATGTATTTCTTGCTGTAAGTGTTCTAAAAGCAAAGGGTTCAAAATTGTTGGGAGAGTCTCTAGGGCCGGATGATGTTGTGAAGATTTTGAATGATTTAAGTGGGATACAAAAAAGTGTCTGCACAGGTGTATTGAGATTTTATAAGAGGGATCTTGCATGACTAATAGTTCAGTAAGCAACCCATGATAAAGATGGCAATGGAAAACTAATACAGAGAGCTCAGATATCAATCCCTGAAATATCTTAGTTAATGAGAACTAGTTGTTTCCTATATCTCAAATTAGCTTGAAAATGATTCCCAATGCAATCACACTACAAGGGAATGAAAACTGGCAGGAACACAAAGCAGAGCTAGAAGGGATGCAAAATGACAATTACTCAAAGGGCAGTAAACAAGGACAGTCATGAGAGGCAGTCCATGACAAGGATGGATAAGAGTTTGTTATATTGATAAGTCAATGAAGGCATCTATAGGACTATCACCTATTTGCCAGTTTAAGTCCTGTCCACACTCTCTTGTGAGATGACAGTTAGTACAAGATAATGAGAGTTGACAATGTCTCATTGGAAATGCCCAAAGTTGAGTACAATCATCTATCCATGACTTCCTCAAGCCTGCAGATTGTGCCATTTAGTTGCCAATATTTATTTCCAATAAAGTCTTGCAGTGTAACCAGGTCAATGTTTCTTCTACTGTCATAAATGCCTTAAAACATTTTCTGAAACATTTTCTGCAGATATCAAAATGGTTAACTCTTCATAGATTTTCTCCAAGTACATGTTTCCAAACCTTAACCTTGACTGTCTTCCTTTTGAACTGTTTCACTGAAACCAAGATTCATATTCTGCTCCTCTGTCAACCATGTTTTGAAAGAATCTTGTATCAATGTAATTGGTGTTCTACTCAAAATACTTAGATACCAAATCCCTTGAGATAAGATACAGTGGGTTCGTGGTCATTATTAAAAAAGAAATCAGTGAGAAAGGGCAGATGAGGAAGGATATCATAGATAAGAGAAATCCAATATACCAGAAAAAACACACAAGGCAGACTTGTTTGATAAGAGGACAGTGTTCAAGCAAGGAAATAGCAAGTGACAGTCTCTTTTAAAAGACAATCACGGGAGGCTCTTGTGAACAGTGAGCTGGGGACTTGACGTCATCAAAAGATACAAATTCCATGAGAGACCTTAAGTCCTAGCAAAAGATTGAGAATACAATGTTAGGAGAACAAAATCTAGGTTCCTTATTCAATCACAGAGGCAGCTAGCTAGCTTGAAGAGAAAGCCACCAAGCAAATGAGCACATTCCAAAGCAAGAGTAGAAAGAGATATAAGGATGAGGTTAGGTAAGAAAGCATAATGGCAGTTACAAATGCATGAGAGATAGTCATAGGGCTAAAAGAGAAATTCAATGCCATTTTCAAGACCTAAACATGGACAGTCGGTAAAGGAAAACCTTCAAGGACAACCTAGAGAAAAATCCCAGAAGACAAGTGACAGTGGTTTCTAGAGAAGAATATTGACAGTGACAGTCCTAGCAAAGTCAAATTAGTGATAGTCCCAATGACAGAAGGCAGAGTCTCATGAGCTCACAACAGGGCAGACTTGTCTAGAAAAAAGAGCTCATAAAGTTGGCAGAGATAAAATGATAGATTGAAAGCTACAGATGGGGATAGATAGAAGTTGCAGGGATAAAGGAGGTCTTGAGATCAAACGTGTGTAAAAAACAAGCCTGAATGATCTCATACGCCGTCCCTCCTTGGGTGGTTGATTACTTTCAAGTCATTTGTCACATTCAAAGCTAGAGAAGGCAGGCATGGTAGTTTGGAGGAGTTATGAACAGGTGCAAGGTTATAGGGACTGGTTGGATGAGTTGGTTTGGCAGTTTTAGGGGATGCAATGGACAGTTGCAACTTGCAAGCATCTAGGCATCAATTCGGGAGTAGTTATGAGCATATTAAGAGCAGATATAGGAGCTAATAGAAGAAAAGCAGTTAGGAAAAGTGAAAGACCATCCTTGTCCAACGCCACCTAGGTGCATTCCAAGTAGTCAAAATGAAGGACTCTTTCCAGTGCCTAATTAAGGTCAAGCAGTTAGCATAAGACAAGGGAAAGTCATTTAATAATCTAAAAAGTCTGTCCCACTTTCTCTCCAACATTGGATGGAGATATAGGATGCCTAGGCTCTTTGTTATTCAATTTTTGCATAGAATTGTATCTGCTGAAAGTGCTTTCTAGCAAACATATTGTATTAAAAATCAAAAATCAGTATTCGGACTGAAAACAAGCAGTGTAATTTTCATTTTTCAAGCAAAAACCAGTCATTCTCAGACTTCTACTGCTAAAAAACACCTTCTAGCAATAAAATTCAGTCTTTAGCCTTCTTTACTTCTGTTATCTTGAGTGTAAATTTCATGATTGATAGCTTTTTTGTGATTTTATATGAAAGATCCTTAAATATTAGTCTCATTCTAGCACCATGGAACAGATAATACATACAATTATGCAAGTTGTAAGTTGTGAACCGAACATGATCGGTTATTAGTTGTGAAAAAATATGTTTTCCTTCTCAGAACTGTGAAAACTCAATGCTTCTTGCCAGACACTGATACATGAGCATGTGAAATTCTTGAGTTGTGTGCAAATCACCTGAGTTATTGATATTTTGTGTGTCAAAACGGTGGCATAGGTCTAGTTATAGTTTGGTGCATCACCTCAGTAGGATTTAGGTTTCATATCAAGTTATCCTCTATCTTTTTCTTCAGTAAAGCAGTAGTTTAGATCAGTTTCAATTGTTGCAGCAAGGGAACCAGCCCTCTTTGGAGGTTAAATTCTACCAATCAAAGCCCACACTTTGAGAAGTCTTCTTGCAAAGCTAGGTGCTTAGCGAGGGTGCAAATCTGTGATAACAGTCTCTTCTAAGAAGATTATGGTAGCAATGGACAAACGCAAAGCTAGGTGCTTAGCAAGGGTGCAAATCTGTGATAACAGTCTCTTCTAAGACGATGATGGTAGCAATGGACAAACACGGACTTCAGATGCAGGTGTAATAAAGGGACAGATCCAAACAACAACTATTCATTTATTATTTTTCTACATTAAGAGAAGTTGCATCTGATGCTTGCTAAGGGACCTATGTGACTCATTTCAGATAAAAGGAAATTCCCCAGAATACTTTCATATAGGAGAACAAACTAATAAGGGTGATACAGAATCCATGGGCAAAATCTAGAACCTAAAGCAACAGAAAGATTGTGACACTAAGACTCTATAAAATAAAGCTACATAGTTAGGTCAAGAAGATGTGCACCAAGCCTGTCAACACAATGCCAAAAAGCTAGTCCATTAAAGTCTTCTATTTGAGTCTAAGTTACCGAATCGGGTACGGATACGGGTACGGGTACGTAGTTTCGATACGCGGATACGTCAATTTTTTTGGAGGGGGTTGGGTACGTTTTGGGTACGCCTCTTTAATAAACATATGAAATCATAAATATATACATATTTAATACCTAAAACTTTAATGTCATAATAATATAAATCTATATTATATTAAATTTATAAGTTTATGAACTATTATCTTAATACCATATTAATATAAAGTTATTTGATATTATTGAGTTTTTAAACATGTTAAATATTAATAATAAATATTAACAAAATAAAAGTAAAACTATATTCCTATCACTATTTTTCAAAACCTGTTAATATAAATACTACTTATTAGGTCATTCATAAAATAACACATGTATAATAATAATAAAAATAATTAAATTAACAATAAATATTAAATAATATTTAATTTAATATTAATTAATATAATTTAATATAACTAATTTAAGTTTAAATTTAATAAACAATAGAATTCATTAAAATAATTGTAAGCTTCTTAATGTTAATAATAATAATAAACGATATTAAATTTAATAAAATTTTAGTAAATTAAAAACCTAAAATTAAAGTTAAAACACTTCCGTCGAACACAACTTTGGTTTTATCTCCGTCGGGAAGAAGCTATTCGAATGGATGGAAGAGTGAATCTTCGTTGGGAGGTGGCTACTTTGCCCTCGTCTGCCCTCATTTGACCTCATCGTGCGTCACCTCCCCTCGTCTGCCCTCGTTGTGCGTCGCCTTGCTGCGTCGTCTATGCTTGCATCTGTTCTAAAAAAACCCCTCGAAATCCACATTCGACATTGACTCGTCAAAAACGCCACAGAATCGAAAAATAAACGCCACGTCATTCCAAATACGTTGGGATTCATGGTTGAAAACGCGGATACGTTTCAGAGGGCAAATGCAGGAACCCTGTTCGATTCCACAGGGATTCCAGTTCGAATCCGAATCTGATTCGAATCGTACCCGAATCCAGGTCAAAACCTAGACGTACCGGTAACTTAGATTTGAGTACAAGAACATGATAGTAATACTTCTTGACTCACATAGAAGCTCATCTTGTAAATAAAAACTCAGCATATCTGTATATGTAGTTGTTATGGAATTTTTGGAGGCCAATCAATGCTTTGTGGGTCCAGTTGCAAATGGACAGTTGTCTTCATTTTCACTTCAATCTGTTTTAAATTAACATGTTTTCTGAAAAAGTCATTGTCGATTTGAAATGGTTTTTTGCCATTTGGTTTGCTGCTGGTAAGTCCTGATTTCAGTGGGGTAGAGAGTGCCAGTCATCTTCATATATGGCTCCAAAGCTTTGTAGTTGGTGTATAGTACCATTTACATTTAGATGCATGGGTTGTGCAATGACACTTGCTTTACAAATGATATATACTTGCCTGCCCTGCATTATGTCTCTGCTAAGGTTTTCCAGGACAGGACCCAAATTAAAGACACTTGATACAAACTCATAAACTCTGTGCCAACATAAAAAATTTCAAGGAAAAGATTTGAAAGGGAAAGATTATCCTAAAAATTAAAAATAATAATGAATATAAATCAGAAAGCTCATCTAAAGATGGCTTCCAAGCATCTAACGTAGAAAATAAAAGTTCTATTTCAGTTAATGACACAATTTGCTGCATTTTCCACAGAATATACAAGGATGTGTAGAGTTGAGGGAACTCCCTTTGTTTCTGTGGACTTCACATAGAATGTCATGAAAATGTTGTCTCTCTGCAAGAATAAAATTCATGCTTCAAGTGAGATAATATCAGAATCTCCTGATACAGTGGAAGGATAAAATCATACAATTCCTCATAATAAACTGTGATGAGCACTTATTGCTCATGGATGATCTTGATTATGCCCTACTACAGGGCTTTTCTTATGTAAAGACTTTCTGGTAATCATGTGACTCAAACATTCAGTTATTGATGTAACATTGTATTATGAAACAAGCATGAACTGCATGTTTGCATTATTGATGGACGATGTTTTTGCACTGCAAATTCTCTAAGGAAATTATTTTTAAATAAATTTACATACAAATAAGTGAATAACTATTGACTTGTCCCTTGGAATTTTAAAGTGTGTGAAGTAAATGGGGTATTGTGCAATTTTAACATACTACTGATTCTTTTGACATATAAAAGTTTCGTTAAGTCCTGTCCCCTTGCATCAGCTGAAATTTGTTGGGTCTCTCCAGGTATTCCAAATCTTCCTGCACACCCTCGAAACGGGGGAAAATTGGAAATGCCTCCAAATCAAGTCTTTGCCCCTCTAAGGTAAGTCATGAGCTTTTATAGTCTACCATATGTGATATACTCTCCTCTAGACTCGGCCACAATCGTCGAAACAGTAAAATCACAAAATTTATTCTGTAGAAAGTTTAGAAGGGATATAGTAATGATGATGCATGAGAGAAAATCCCTTCAATAAGGATTGTATCCTTTCCCTGTAGTAATCCAGCCAATTGTATTTATTTTCATTAAAATGTGCATTTGAGGAGGAGATCCGCTTTCAAAAGATGTCATCCAAACTCACAAAAAACTCCCTTTATGGCATTTTCTCGGTTATCTATCCACTGTAAAGAGGCTTCCTTTCCAATATTCAGACCAAAAGGATATATTTTAGTCCACCAGGTACTTTAATGCAAATTTTGGGGCTGTAAGTTTGTAACAAGATTGCTCATGAAGCCCATCATAATATAAAAAATTACCCGAGACTCATAATCCAACCAAGTGTCTTGCCAAAACTGAGTAACCCTTTGATTCCACAATCTATGCTAGATTCTTTTATTCAGATTTAGAGTTTATGGATACTCCAGGGAACTAGTGGAACAAACATAACTCAATGGTATATTTTCCCATCAATGGGACTTCAACTAAAAACTTAAAAAGACTAATTGTAGATTGATAAAATGTAGCCTCCCCCAAAAAGATTTTGGCTACTGAATTTTAATGGGTTGTCTGAAGGCAACTCAATCCAGGCTGAGGCTGGTTTTGTCATTCACAATTCATCTGGAGATTTTGTGAAAGTTGGCTCTCTTTTATTGGGCCAAAAGACCTATAATGAAGCAAAAGGGGAGGCTCTAATAGCAGGAAATTATTTGGCCAACTTGGAGGGTTGTAATACATTATCGGTGGAAGGAGGCTCAACAATTGTCTAAGTTACCAGGCACTGCTAGTAAAGCCTGAGTCCTGGTACTGGTACGTTTCAGGTATGGGTATGGCCTTGGGTATAGTTTGGGTTCTTCCTAGTTGCCTGAGTTCCCTGTGGGTCCTTCTGGGTTCTTCCTGGGTGCCTGGGTTCTCTGTGGGTCCTTCCTGGGTCCCTGAGTTCCTTGTGGATCCCACAAAGAACTTAGGCACCTAGGAAGAACCCAAACCGTACCCAAGCATAGTTTCATACATTAAAACCTCAGTTTCACTTTTCATAACTTTGTGACCGCATTTTTAATCAGAATATGCCAGCAAGCAAGCAATTAAATATCATTTCAGTTGCATTTGTGAGCTATACCTATGTACACCGGGCTTGTAAACTTTATATCAGCATTAATGAGATTGGATTCAGTTGATTTACATTATGCATATCTAGCAGCTGTTTGCTTATGCTTTGTGAAATCACTTTCCTTGTGTTATTGATGATATGGTATTTTGTCGAATGCTTAAAAAATGGATTTGAACCAGGTTTTGCACTTGACACAGCTAGTGGTAGTGGCAATCCAATTGATTGTGGTTCAAATGAAATTGAACCAAATGTTGATATTGATCTTGATGCTTCTAATGAAGAGCATGAAAATTAAATACCAATTATAATTTGACTTTTCATTGTGTTATCACATTTTGAGACTTGAGTATTTTCATTTTGCAAATTATATGTATACATACATACATACATACATACATATACATATATATATATATATATATATGTATATCATAGAAACGGGACTTGACCAGACTCGGCAAGTCTGAGTACGAGTCAGGCCCGGCGAGTCCCAGGGACTCGCACTCGGACTCGTCCGAGTCTGGCGAGTAAACTCGCCAGACTTGCCGAGTTGGCGAGTTTGGCCCAAACTCGCCAAACTCGAGGAGTCCCAAGCCCCAGACTCGGCCGGCGTCAAGCCAAAAGAAAAACACAAAAAAAAATTATTTTGCAATGTTTTTTAAAGTCCTTTTTTTTTTGTTAATTATCTTCTATCCCTAAAAGTGACTTCCATTTCATTCACTTGCAAAAAAAGGAGGAGTAAAGTGAGTTGGGAAGAAAAACAAGGGTGCATAGAAGAAAAACCAGCAAGGAGGAAGCTCAAGTTTTCTTCAATTTGTCACATTGGCGCTGCATTGTGTTTCGATTTGGTGCATCAAGAGTTGGATAGGAAGACTTCGCAGCTCATTTCAAGCTTGTTGTAAGAGGTAAGATTTTTTTTTGAAGATTAGTTTGTTTCTTGTATGCAAAAATTCCATTTTCTATTCATTTATTTTGAAAGTTTTACATTTTCTTTCAAAATCTTTTGTATGTTTGTATGTAGCATGTAGTATGTAGTTGTAATGTTGTACTATGTAGGGTTTGTAACTTTCTTTTTTTTAAAAGTAGGGTTTGACAAACCCTACTTTAGTTTTTTTGAATGTATGTAATATGTATTAATTTTATTTTATATTTGTAATGTTTTATTGCAGCAAACTTCACTTTATTATTTGCCTCAACTTCAAGTTTCACAAAACTATCCTAAAATGTCTACTTCAACTTCTAGACCCTGCATTAGAAAGGACCCTACTTGGAAATATCATGAGGATTTTCTAGGGCAAGGAAAGGGGCAAACAAAATGTATGTTTTGCAAAACAATATTCCATGGAGGTATATATAGGCTGAAATACCATATTGCTAGTGTGCGTGGACATGATGCCAAACCATGCCTAAAAGCAATCCCTGAGGCCGTACGTGAATGTTATGTAATGGTTGAGGAGATTGAAAAGAAAAAGAAATAAAAGGAGGATCGAGCGGCCATTGGGAGAGAGACAGTTTTAGGAAGAGGGACACAGTTAGGTTGTGTTGGAGGCCCTTCTTCCTTACCTCCATATCGTCCCACTCAGTTTGCTACTGTTGGTCCTTCCGCTTCTGCTTCTACTTCTATAAGTGGCAGTGCCACCGCCACTTCTCATGCTCCTAGCACTAGTAGTTGTAGTGGGAGTGTTACCATTGGACCTAAGATTCGTAAATCTAGGTTGGATTCCTTCTTTGTGCCTCGCACTACTCCTGGGTCCCAACCGTCACTTGAGGGCATGGGCTGGAACAAGGAGGTCCATGATGCTGCTAAAATGGCAGTTGGCAGGTTTTGGAGCTACAGCTGTATTCCATTCTTTGTAGCCAGGTGAATGTTTTACTAACTTTTATGTTTGATAACTTTGATTGTTTTAATTTTTATACTTAACTTATCTCATTGAATTTTTATACTTAACTTATCTCATTGAGTTTCTTTGCAACAGGTCTCCTTATTGGCAACAAATGGTTGATGCCATTACCATATGCGGGGCGGGGTTCAAAGCCCCTAGTGAGAGTGATTTGAGGGGACCCATTTTGTCTCAAATGGTGGATGATGTGAAGAAGGATTTAGATGAACAATGCCAGATATGGAGCACTAAAGGTTGCACCATCATGACTGATGGTTGGACGGATAGGAGAAATAGAACTCTCCTTAATTTTCTTGTTTCTTTCGCAGGTGATTGATTAATTTTAGTTTCATATAGTCTTTAATTTTTTATTTTTTATCTAATGGTTTATTGAATGATCATTGACCTAGCTTTATTTTTTTATTTCAGGGGGCACCGTTTTCATCAAGTCCATTGATGCCTCCACCTATTGCAAGAATGCCACCTACCTATGTGACCAGATAGAGGAGGTGATTGAAGATGTGGGTGAGGAGAACGTGGTACAGGTGGTGACCAACAATGCAGCAAATTATGTTGCTGCGAGTAAACTTTTGATTACAAACTAATTTTGTTTGCAAATTAATTACTTGTAGTTTGTACCTCCATTAATTACAATTTACAATGCAACAAATTATGTTGCTACAGGTAGACTATTGATGGAGAGGTACCCATCTATAGTTTGGACTCCATGTGCTACTCATTGCATTGACCTCATGTTGGAGGATATTGGAAAAATCCCATGGGTCAAGAGATGTGTAGAAAGGGCAAGAAATGTCTACAAATTTGTATATAATCATTCATGGGTGTTTGCTCTTATGAGACAATACACAGAGCAGAAGGAGTTAGCTCATCCAGGAATCACAAGATTTGCCACAAACTTCCTCACATTGCAGTCCATGCTTAGGTCTAAGTCTGCCTTGAGACGTATGATTGTTGGTGAGGAGTGGTCTTCCTCATCCTATGCTACCACCCCTGCAGGGAAAGATATGGCAGACTACATTTTTTATGAGCAAGGCTTTTGGGTCCCTTGTGATGAGATAGTGAAGGTAACTTTTTTATAAATTCTACAATTTAATTTTAACTTCATGTTTTATAACTTATTATATGTATTCTCTTATTTGCTCATTTTTCTAAATGACACAATATTTTCAATTTTGCAGTTTGTTAAGCCCTTGGTGGTTTTGTTGCGAGTTGCGGATGGAGATAAGCCCACAATGGGCTATATATATGAGGGCATGGATAGGACGAAGGAGGCCATCAGATTCGTCTATGGAGGAGATGAGAGCAAGTATGGTCCCATTTGGGAGATCTGTTGTGATGTTTTCACACATCGCCCCATTGCAAATGGGGACCCCCTTCTTTTTAGGCCAACCCGGTTTTTTTGGCTTGCGTTTTTGTGGTCTTTTTGCAGCAGTTTCGTCAGTCTATCTGCTTTGCAAGTGTTTGGGAGTCATATTGGTCAAATATGCCTTTCGTTTGAGCAAATTTGGCTAAGCCTAGGGCTTGTTTTGTCTCATTTTTGGGTTTATGCCTTTTATCCTAGATTTTAGGGGTTTCTGTGAGGGTTTTGGGAAAACAGAACATACGACTGGAATTAGGACCCTTCAAGGGACCTCCTAGTAAAATTTGAGCTCAAACAGAGCAACTTTCTATTTTTAGAAAGTCCCTATTTTTTAGGGATTTTTCCGAGTCCCGGAATGTCGCCATTTTGCCAAAAATCAAACTTACTATTTTTAGTAAGTTTCTATTTATAGTAAGTCATTCATGCGTCCTGTTTTAGGCTCTAACTTTGACATTTTGGAAAGTTTCTATTTTGGGAAAGTCTATTTGTGGCAGGATCAGGCTAGTAGACAGCGAAGAATCAACATGCACAATCACTTCTAAATCTAGAAAGTTGAAAGCAGACAGGCAGGGGTCTAAAATGGCTAAGTATGAGAATCATCCCTGAAGTGGAAGGCACAAAATTGTTCTAAGTCTGGAAAATCCACCTTCAAAAACCCAAACTGGCATCTCAGCACAAACAGTGGTCAAAATTTGGCTAAGTTTGGATCTCCTTTTCCAAAAGAGGAAAGCAAGCATGATCATCCAAGTCCAGAAATTCACATCAATCCACCAATGTCATCCTGATCTGAAAATGGCTTGAAATTTGACTAAGTCTGGAAATTTGGAAGATCTTCCAAAATCTAGAATTTGCATTATGATTCCTATGGACCTGAAACCACTCTCAAACATCCTGAAAGTATATATGAAATATAACTTAAAGTATAAGTGGCATCTTCAAGAAAGGAAAAGGACATATTGAAGATGCCACTTATACTTAAATGTTATATTTCATATATATATCCTGATGAAGAGCCTGAAATAGTGGAAAAATCCATCTCTCCATGGACATCTCCAAAATGTGCCCAGGTATGGGCTAGGGCGCTAAAACTAAGAAGTAATTCACAAGTGCAATTTTCCGCCTCTCCATGGACATCTCCAAAATGCGCCCAGGTATGGGCTAGGGCGCTAAAACCAAGAAGTAATTCACAAGTGCAATTTTCCACCTCTCCATGGACATCTCCAAAATGCACCCAAGTATGGGCTAGGGCGCTAAAACCAAGAAGTAATTCACAAGTGCAATTTTCCGCCTCTCCATGGACATCTCCAAAATGCGCCCAGGTATGGGCTAGGGGGCTAAAACCAAGAAGTAATTCACAAGTGCAATATTCCGCCTCTCCATGGACAGGGCCAAAATGCGCCCAGGTCTAGTCTGGGGCGCTGAATCCATGAAGCCATTCACAGAAGGAAAATTCATGAATCCTTGGCATGATGAAAATTCCGCCCATCCAATGAACTGACTCCTAAATTTTAGGAGGATCCCTAAAAATAGGGATGTTGAAAAGGAGACATGGACAATTCACAAAGTAATGGAAATTCCTTCCTTCAAGACATAATTCCAGGAAAGATGAAAAATTGACTAAGTGTTGGAAATTCCTTCCTTCACGACAGAGTTCCTGAAAAAGGTGAAAATTTGGCGCTGTGTTGGAAATTCCTTCCTTCAGGACAAAATTCCAGGAAAGATGAAAATTTGGCTGCGTATTGGAAATTCCTTCCTTCAGGACAAAATTCCAAGCAAGGAAGAAATACACCCAAGGATGAATTGAACATAAAATTTCTAAGGCAAGGAAGGAATCAGGGATGAACTGAACAAGAAATTTCCCCTCCAGGGAAAAAATTTGAAAAATCCATGCTCGGGCATCAAATCACATCCAAATTTCAAAAGTTTTACAGATTTGGATTTGTAAGAGAATTTTCTCTCTCCTGGACCATGGAACCCTAATTTGGAAATTTTCCTAAAAAATAGGAAATGTGCAGAATTGATGAAAAACCTTCTTTGAGCAAGGAAAGTTGAAGAGAATTCAAGAAAATTCTTCCTGAATCGAATTTTGCCTCTCCAACAATTCCAGATGTGCAGGAGCGGATATACGACGGCAGAGTCCATTTGCATGGCAAGGATCTATTGAACACATGGCAGTAGAGTGGTGCATTCATTACCGAAATATTTGACCAAATGGCGACCCAGTCATTGCATGTTGAATTTATGGTAGATTCCTTTTGCATGCAGTCGCCGCATGTGGAAATGATGGATCATTTATGACATAATGGGGTGATTTTTGCATGGATGAATGTTCAACGCATGTTGGGCAAATTTGAAGGAGGTGGTGCATTTAATGCACAATGGATGCTATTTTGGGTACTTTTGAATTAATTGTATATGGGCATGATGGGTTATTAATTGGAGATTCCCACCTTGTTGCATCATGTGTGGAGAATCTTTTGGGAAAACCCTAATTAGGGCTTTGCATGTAGCCAGGGCTTGAAGCCTATATAAAGGGGTGACCCCCTCATTTGTAAAGGAGGGAGCTTTGTATGAAATTGTTGCGATAGTTTTTGAGAAAATAATAGTGAAACATTGTTCTCTGATGGTGTCCACTTAAATTATTTTTTCAAAGCTTGCATGGTTTCACCTTCCTCGCTTAGATTAGAAATAGTAAAGTGCTTTGATTTCAATGAAGAATGTAATGGTGTTTGATGAATTTCCATGGTTCATACTTTTTGCATCTTGCTGATTGTAAGTTGCAGTGTAAAGTTAGTCTGAGCCCCCTAAATTCGTGCTAAGTTCGATTGTGGATAGTCATTTGGATTGCGTCGTGTTGGGTATTCAAATGTACTTTCTCGATATGAAAATCCTCCAACATCCTCAAAAGATTGCACCGGTTCCTGCGGAGTTGTAGTTTATCTTGGCGAAGCAGAGCTTGGTTTATTTGGAATTTGTCCACCAAAGCACTATTCATTGTTATCACTGCCCTTAGGAATAGATTTAGATCCTTCTGAACCCTTTCCCTTTTACTTTCAATTCATTTTATTTCATTCGAAGCAGTAGCATCGCAGAATTGCCATATCCGATGATGGAGTTCCAGCCACAGCAAAGAAGTGAAAGAACGATGCACACGTAAGGCCCCTTGGATTACCAGCAATCACATCAGCCAACTGAGTCACGTCCACGCATCGAAGGAACCTTGGAGTCAATTGTTTGAACTTCTTGCAATCTTAGCATGCAATTGTACTTTGATCAAGAGAGAGTGAAGTGACTGTTAGGCAACTTTATTCTGTGTTCGACGCTGTCATAAAAAACACGTCAACAAGATCATTGATAGGAGATGGCATCATCAGCTTCATAGGCCCATCCATGAGGCAGCCTATTATCTGAATCCGGCATTCCGTTTTATCCCTTCTTTCAAGGCTGATGTGGAGGTCCATAATGGCCTATATGCAATCATAGAGAAGATGGGACCTGCTGGTACTTCTCAGATAGACCTTTTTCGAGAGCTACAGTTGTTCTCAGATGCACAAGGGGAGACCTTCTCTCGTCCTGTTGCCAAAGACGGTAGGACAACTATGATGCCAAGTAAAAATAAATTGTAAGGCTTAATTTTAGTTTTATTCAATACTATATTGTAACTTGCTAAATGAGTTCATGAGTGAGACTGATTTTATTTATTTTTCTCATTTCAAACTCAGATCATTGGTGGAGCTTTTTTGACCCAGAGACACCAAATATTCAGAAGTTGGCCATTCGCATCTTGAGCCAACCATGCAGTGCATCAGGTTGTGAGCCCAATTGGAGTATGTTTGAGCACATACACTCCAAGAGGCACAATAGATTATCTGTGGAGAAGATGAATGATCTCGTCTTTGTTCACTACAACCTCCGCCTGAGAATGAGAAAGAATGCATTAGTTGACATCTCTTCTATCATTCTAGATGAAGTTGATCTTGAAGCAGAGTGGGCCAATGAGAATCAGACAGCTCCTAGGACTCCTACAGCTATCTTTAGTGATGATGACATTGATTGGATCGACCAGGTAGATATAGAGGCTGAGGCTGTAGCCATGGCAAAGGAGGAGCAGAGAGCACGAGTAGAGACAGGAAATACTGAGACTCAAAGTGACACAGTTGTTCCTGATGTTGGTGAGCATGGCATGGTGTCACAAGGAGCGACTATGGCTGCTGAATCATCCAAGACCTACTTTAAACGCCTTCGCAGGGGGTCAAGGTGAGAGGGTGCACGGCCCTCTGAGCCATAGGCTTGTACACTTGTAGTTGTATTTAGTATTTACTATTTACCTTTGGTATTTGTATGAAACATTTGATGATGATCATATGATGACATGGATTTTTAATTCCATGAGTTTTCTAATATTGTATACATTTGACAATATTTATATATCTATGTTTGTTATTTTCTTCAGCTACAATTTGCGTTTATGCTTATGTGATTGATGTATACTTGTGTATGTAATCAAATGAGCCGAGTTTGATGATGTTTTTGTGTCTTTAAGGTGTATTCAATAAAGGGTGTCTAAAGCAAGTTTTAAATCTTTACAAATCTCTAAATTTCTTGATTTTTTCACTTTCCCGAGTCCAGTCGAGTCTAACGCCGAGTCCGAGTCCGAGTCGGCCTTGCCGAGTCCGAGCCGAGTCTGAGTCCTGTTTCTTTGAGATATATATATACAGACGTACCCGTACCCGTACCCATACCCAAGGAAAGAAAAAATTTCCATACCCGTGAATCCGTTCCCATACCCATATCCACATCCGCACCCAACTCGATAACTTAGACAATTGTTATTAAAGGTTTGCAAAAAGCAAGTTGTCCAACTTGGAAACTCCATGAACTACTCAAAGCAGCAATTGTCATCTGTAAGAGATTTGAACTGATCTTTTTCTCCTATTGTTCCTGAGCAATGAAAAGGGTGGCAGATTTGCTTGCTAAGAAAAGTATCAAGCGAAAAACCTTCTTGTCATTGGTCAGCTCTAATCTCTAATGTAAGAAGGGAATGAATGGCATCATCCTAAAGAAGAAACCCCCATGATTTGTCCTTTCCCCTGTACCTTTCATTTAAATCACAGAGGGTATTTTCAATGTTTTAAGTGGCAAAATTTGGCCCATGTCTAAAGAATAATGTAATGAGATGGTGTTGTTTAATGTTGCCATGCGAAATCTCTTTATCAAGGCCACTTTCTCCCTTTGTGTGGCAGCCTCTCGTAAAAGTTTCATGATAGCCAATTTGGGGTGGTATCCTTATCATCAGTGTTCATGTAAATCATATGCAAGTTTGGTGTGTTGTGTTTTGCTTGCCCTTGGGGAAATGGCACAAAAGAGGACAGGTGAATCAGGGAGCCTTTGCGTCACAAAGGAATGTCCCACCATTGAGCTAGGAAGATGTTTTAGTGCCCTAATTTCATACTGTTGAATATAGTTCAGAGTATCGTTGGTGATGGAAGGCTGGCACATAATGGCATGCTTTGTATATAGGTGATGCCAATAGCAGAGTTTTAAAAAAAAATGTTAAGGGTAGCTTCATTTCAGAAAGTTTTAGACTGGTTGAAAATGTTGCTTCTCCTAGAGAATACCTCAATGGCAATAGATGATGCTAAGGAGGTAGAGGACTCAGACCTAAAAGATGGTATGATATTGTGTGTTAGGCTTAAAAGCTGAGGGAAGTGAGTTTGGATTTGGGTTCACTCACCACCACTAAAACCCGGGGATGCATTTCCAGCAAAATTCTAGCCGTTTCGGAAACCGAAACGGAAACCAATCGGGGAATGGGGAGACAGCAGGGGATGTTTCCTTGCTGTTTCCAAAACCAAAAAAAATTGCGGGGAAGTTTCCTGTTGGGGGGAGATGCGGTCGTCCCAGGGATGGCTGAGGATGTCACAGACATCCACCAATCATCCTGGGGACAACTGTCCTTTCCCCCAAATTTGCACTTATTTTTTTATAAAAAACTCGCCCAGCTTTGGAAAAAAAGGACTTATTTGTATTGTTGAGTGACCCCCACACCTTCCAGCTCACCCTAAATGGGTAAAACAACCTGAGTCATTTGGAAATAGTTTTAGCTGCAGGACTTTCTATATTTTACCTGAACCACTGTGAATCATACAAATACTAATGACAGTTATAACCTTGGAGATGAACAATCATGAGAATTAAACTAGATTAATCTATTGATGTGAAACCGCTATCCAATATGACAAAATGAGTTGAAGGAAGCAAATTGAGAGAAAATGATTTGGAAGCTTGTAAGTATTTCTGTATTACAAGTTCATATGATATAGAATCTTTTGATTCCAAATGTCAAGACAGGATCCATCAATCTGATTAATATTTATTTCTTTAAAAGAGTTCATATGGCATAGAATCTTTTGATTCCATATCTCAAAATAATATTATTATTGGAAATCCTTTACCTTTTACCCTTCAAAGGATCATCGAAGAATTTGCATGACTCATTTGGACTCAAACTTATTAAGCATCCAAGCTCAGTCACTAATAAAGCAAATATTTGTACGATGGCAAGATCATATATGCTTATTTCAATAAATAAAGAAAAAGCCTTTACCTTGTACCCAGCCTCAATTGAGACTTTTGACAATATGATATATGATATTTTTCATTTTGTTGAAACTTGCAGCCTTTGGACATTTTGATATTCATATAATTACATGTATATTGACAGTGATTCCAGATCCAATGAGTTATATTTATGAACGTATATGAATTTATGAATTTGAACTCTCATTTCAAGTTTCAACTCAATAGCTGTGTATAATGTATATGATGAATGATTTAAATTTCAGATTTGTCAATGTTACTTTGTTGTCATATGAATATATTTAAAATTTCCCTATATATTTTAAATTTTCCCTATTTTTTATATAGCCATCGCCTCTATCATCCCCTTTGTCCCCAAAAATGACAAAAAAATCCATCCCGGAAACCCGTGTCCCCGTCCCCGTCCCCGTCCCTGAAACTCAAGGTAACATAGGTCACCGCCTATTGCCAAGATCTATGCATGGAGGTAAAACATGTGTTCATCTCCCATAACAAAGGGATCCTAGAAGTATATAACACATTTATTCTTCCTATGCTATCAAGGGGAAGGTGGTAAAGTTTGAAAAATGTACAGAGGTTATTCATGGAGTTAAGTTTTAAGGGATTGATAGACCTGCTAGTGGTGGCAACATGAAGCTTAAGATGGTGGTAGCAGCTGCAGATGGCTGAGCCAGTTGAGCATTTGATCAAAAGAAATAAGTGAATGAAAATTCAAGGATTGACCACTTGGGGGTTTTGGCCCTTCAATGAATTACCCAGGTTATGGAGACCACTTGGCCTTGTACAACCAATATGCATCCCTTGCAAGAGATCTTTCAATTAAGCAAATGACTTCCAATAGGGTAGAGAACCCGATAAAAGGTTAAAATAATTGAAAAACTCGTGGACTAGCCACAGACTCGCGAGTGCAGTGGCACCACAAGTCGACACGCCATGGACTTGTCCTGGCGAGTCTTTTTGAAAGACTCACGAGTCTTTTGACTAGACTCGTGCAACCCAGAAAACACATTAAAAAATTATCTAAATCTTTTTTTTTCAAGTCAATCTCATTCTCTTCATCAGAATATATACATGAAATATAACATTTAAGTATAAGTGTTTCATGTATATATTGGCAGGATATTTGAGTGGTTTCAGATCTCTAGGAATTATAATGTGAATTCTAGGTTTTAAAAGATCTTTTAAATTTTCAGACTTAGTCAAATTTCAGTAACCAGTAGGCTCCTATAAGCATTCTCTCACCCTCTCTATCTCACTCACTTTATCTGCCCCAAATTTTAGACCTATCTATCACTCTTCCTCTATCCCCTCTCTCTACCACTCTCTATCTCAGTCTCTCCTCTCTCCCCCAAGATCTAGACCTATCATTATATGTAATTTTGTAAACATTTATAAACTTATGCTGCTATTATACATTTTAAAGTTTGAAACTATGAGTATGAATGATGAAATTTCAAATATCGAGTGTTCGGAGATCATATGACATGTGTAATGCTTCAATTATGGCTCTTATGTTCTCTAAATGCATTAATTTCTTTACGTTTCTTTTTGTAAAACTACAGTTTTTTTTTGCCGAGTCTTTAGCGAGTCTTTCACAAGTCCGACTCCGAGTCCAATTTTTTGGTTTGCCGAGTCCGTGGCGAGCCCGAGTTTTAAAACTTTGGTTAAAACAATAGCTGAGACGCAGGTGTAAAGGCAAATCGTAAAATGACAGCATTCAATCATGAAACACTTTGGTCGCATATAAAACCAACTAAGGAATCATTAGCGCATGCAAAGTTTCTATGGAAACAAAGAATTGGGGCATAATCAAGTCATTAAAGAATATTTCAACTGTCACTGGGTGCACAACTCTTACATACAATATGTCACAAAATCCATCTAAATGAAATCCTGCCTTTCCTACACATTCCTCTATCACACCTCACGTGACTATAATTAGGTTCACAGGCCTGTGATGATTCCTCATATAATCAAGTGCATTACCAGGTTATGGAGATCACTTGGCCTTGTAAGAGCAGTATGCATACCTCGCTAGAGAATTTTCAATGCAGAAAAGCTTTCAATTCAGGCATTCTAATTAGTGAACATTTGAAACTTAAGGCTCCCCAGCTTCAACAACCATGATGTCATTCTCTGCTTCCAACATGCTGAAGCAAGCCTAATATAGAGCAAACAATGCTATGAAGATATAGAACCTTAAAAAAATACCCTTGAGATTTGGCACAGTAACTACCTGCTCAATTTTTTTAAGCTAATTCTCTTCATATGCCCAAAAATGCAAAAGTTGCACATACCAAACCAAAAAAAATCTTTCAAACCACCTAATAACATCTAACTTTGATAAATACAAGAGAAAAAAACATCTAGTATCAATTCTACAAACCCGTATTAATATAATCCTTAGCTCAACTACTCAAAGCCGGTAATCCGGAAAATAAGAAATAAATTAAAAAAATCGACAAAATCCACTAGCAGGTAACTTCAAGTAAACCCATCGGCTCCAACAACACTAAATTTATCACCCCACTTTAGCAGTCAATGCAGCTTACCTTGCATAGCCAAATATTTCACAGAACCTAGAAAAAACGTTGCCAAAGAAAATCATGTAAAGCTTTGTTTGTTTTCTACAGAAAACAAATTACTCTTTCCCCGCAAAAAAATATCATTAAAAATTAATAAAATTTTCTAACAAAATCTGTATGAACAAACAATCAGTTACCTGAATGTCTTCAGATGCAAAACAGGGGCCAATAAGTTCCGGAGAGAGATTCAGTGTCTTCTGCAAATTGTAATGAGGTGTGTATATGCATAAAACTACCACGCGTTGTACCGATCAGAAAAACAAAAAAAACTACCACGCGTTGTTATTTAAGGTACCCACGAGTGTAATTGACAGAGCATTATTGATCAACACAGTAGTCGACATCACTACAAGACGCCATCTCCACCATCACATGCACCACTCTCCGTACACCCACTACTGCCCCTTAGTTTATTTATAAGACAAAGACTGCCAGAATATACAACTGGCAAACTCCCAAATTCTGCATCCCTTTACAAAAAGCCGGCTTATGCAATATGCAGCATATGGGCGATTCCTAAGCTCTGCAATCTGAAACATTTTGGGGAAATTGAAGCCTAATATTTCAACACAACATGATCTCATGTGCAATTAAAACAACTCCGAATTTTGAATTGAAATAATAATAATAATAATAAATAAACAAACACTCCATTTATTATTCAGAAATAGATTCAAACAAACACGTGTCTCATCTGCAAATACGTTGACAATACAATTAAATACAGTGACAATTCGCAGATGATTTTGTCAATGAACTTTAAGGATACATACACAGACATCATACCTGTAAGTCTGAGCCGATTCCACTGTTGATCTGATAAACTTTTTATCAGCAATACCCCAAGAGTATTTTGCCACGTACAAACAGAATTTGAGAATAGCTTATTAGACCATACAAGGGAAAAAAATTCTGTAACTTTTCCAGCTAAAGTGAGGCGCATATACTCCACTCGAGACTCGATCCTCTACTTTTCTTTTCTCTTCTATATATGTTTTGGTTATTTCACCGGTACATTTTGACTTATTTAAATCCTCCTTAATGATTACTTTCAATTTCCAATCTGATTTTTATTTTTATTTTATTTTTATTGAATTTATGACGTCATAACGATTGCTTGGAAATAAATTAAAGAGGCTCAATTAACCGATTTCCACGCCCTGGGCAATTTCCACGCCTGATATTTTTTCCATTCATATTGAGCATTTAAGAATGAAAAACCTTTTAATATAAAGATAGGTTAATTAAAAAGAGAACAAATGCATTTAATATTTTAAATAATGACGAAAAAAATATTGTTGATGTTTAAACAAGAAAGAGCATATTTTTTTTTTTTTAATTTAGGAAAAAATTAGAGATATATCTTAAATCTATTTGAAAATAAGTGTTCGGAAAATAGTATTTTCTATCTTTTATATGAATTCTTTTAAAGGTGTATATGTGTGTGTTATATTTTGAAGATTTTCTCTCTCACTTTTATACATATGAATAATTATTTTGATAGGTAAATAGTCATCATAAGGATCACACTTGTTTTATTAAATAAGTTGGAAAATATTTTTGAAAATATATATGCTAAATATTAGTAAAAACATAAAAACTATATATATAAAAATGTTGGACTTCTAGTTACAAAAAATACCTATCAAGTGTGTTGGTTGTCTTATTGGTACATGGGAGAGTAATCACTATGAAAATGACAAAACCAAAAGTGTTGTTGGGAGTAATTGATACATGTTTCTCTTCATTCTAGCACTAGTTAATATGTAGTTACTTTGTTATACTAGTTGTTAGTTTTAGACTAGATAGTTATATGTTTTGTTTTAGTCTAGTGGTGTCTTGACATCATATATTCTATCTCATCTTTGTATGTTTTGGTACTCAATGCCTAATTATCAAGTTATATCATAGACTAGCTTGTCACAAAAGAGGACAAGGAAATATAAGATGCCTCTATCAACCCAAACAGTAGACCAACTTATTAGGAAAGGGGATAGAATTCTACAAAATGCCCCAACACAATAGAGCTATGTATACTATGGAGCCACATAGAAGAGAACCTCAACCTCCACATCACCCCTATAAAAAACTAGAGAACTAAGCCATACAATGTCTTTTGACAACATGAATCCAAGTGTTTGCTTAAGAGTTTGACCTCTTGTGACACCTTCCTCATCCTATGAGCCTCATTTTGTGGGAATGTGAAGGGTATAGAGGTGCTATGGCCCAATATAGGTGTTATGCCTGATGTAGGAAAGTATAAAAAATAAAATAATTTCTGACGATTTATATTAACCTATCAATGCAACAAATGTGAAATAGTTGCCACCCCAATGAAACTTTAACCATTGCCCATTCCTCTCTATGTGGGGATCAAAATTTAAATATAATTCATTGAAGGACTACCGAAGTTTATAGGGAAATCTATCATTCTAGTATTGTCAGACGATATCTCCAAGTATTCTTATTTTTGTGTCTTATTGGGCAACCCTATACTACCTCCACCATTGCCCAAACATTCATTAATTAAATCTTTAACCTATATGGTGTTCCTACTTTCATTGTTAGCGATTATGATCTCATTTTCACTAGCCACTTTTGGTGATAATATTTCAAATACCATGGTACCCAATTCAAGATGATCTTTGTGTATTGTCCATTGATAGATGGCCAAACTAAAAATATTAATAAGTACTTGGAGACCTATTTACAATGCTTTTCTTCAAATCCCCAACAACATTGGACCAAATGGTTACCCCTTACAAAATGGTGGCATAATATTGCATATCACACAACAACCAAGAGTAGTGTATGGTCAATTGTCTCTATCTCTCTAGATATATATATTCTAGGTAGCTCAAATTTGCATGTAGTGGATTCCACCCTTTGCACACATGACACCATTCTTTGTGCCCTTAACAATAATATACAGATAGAAAAGACAAATATGAAGCAACAAACTTATCATCACTTCTCATAATGAACATTTGTAATTGGCGACATGGTATTTATTCACCTCTAGCCTTAATATAATTATTATTAAAGATGGAGATTCATCAAAAGTTAGCACCTAGTTTCTATGGTCCTGATAAATTTTTACAACATATGAATTAATTTCTATAAGTTGCATTTTCCTTCCTCTTCAAAACTCCACTCCTTCCATTTTTCTTATTTGAAAAATGCTCTTAGGCAACACATTCATACTTAGTCTACATTACCTGAGCTAGACACAATGGGCTCTATCCTCTTAACGTTGGAGTTTATATTTGATATATGTTCATGCTTACTATACAAAAGCACCATCACTGTAGTCCTCATATAATGGCTTGGTATCAACCAAAAGATTGAACATCAAAACCCCTCTTCCAATTATAAAAATAATTTCCTCATCTAAAACTTTGAGGATAGCTTTCTAAGGGGAAGGACATGTTAGAACTTGCATCCCTGACTATTATATTAATTAATTAATAAATCATGTTAAGGTAGCATTAATAAAAGCATAAGATATATATGCATTTCTAGGGCCAAATTATCAGTCTTAGTGAATGTTAATGCCTATGGTTTCTTTATTTCTTCCCAAGGAGTTAGGCACCAAGATCCTTTATCTCCTTTTCTCTTCATCATCCTAATGGAGGCTCTTAGTCTTGAGAACTATTGCTTCTTATCATGAGTCAGGTCAGTGGAAAGGTATCAAGATCCCATAGATAGAAATTTCACTGACTCATATTCTATTTACAAATGATACTATTTTATTGTGTGAAGCTTCAATTAGGAGAGAAGGGTCATGAATCTTATTTTAGATCAGTATTGTGCTATTTCTGGTCAAAATATAAATGTAACCAAATCTAAGGTATTTTTTCTAAACTGTTCTACAACTATCTCCTCAAGGCTTTCAGATTTCTTAGGTTTTAAACAAGGAACCCTTCCTTGCAAATATCTTGGCATTCCTCTCTTTGCAAGGATGAATAAGAGTTCATTTTGGTCAGCTATTTCTTCCTCGAACCAAAATAGAATATCTTCATAGAAGAACTCTTGGATATCTTTAGCGAGAAGAGTATTGATGATCAAATTTGTATTGTCTTTGATCCCTAACTATATCATGTAAGTGGTGTCTATTCCAAAGGGGGTCTCTGCTAATTTAGAATCTAAGTTAAGAAATTTTCTTTGGAAAGGGAATAAGGAGAGCGAACAAAAAATAAACCTTTTGGATTGGGACAATGTTTGTAATTCAAAGCAAGGTGGGAGTGCAAGAATTCATAATATGGATAGTAGGAATTTGGAATTAGGGGCTAAATTGGTTTGGAAGTTACTTTCAAATAACAAATCAAAATGGGCATCAATTATTGCAGCTAGATACCTTGATTCAATGGATCCTAAGAGAATCTTTATGGTCTTCAACCCTCCATCAGGCTCCCAAATGTGGAATTTCATGTAAAAATGTAGGAAATTGTTTCTTCTTTATGTCTCCTAGATTATTCCCGATGGCAAAAAAGCACATTTTTTGGAAGATTCATGGAATGGTCTTCCTCCTTTGGATAAATTAGAGAACTTGGAAGAGCTGAAAAATATTGCTAAAGGCATCTTGGGCAGTCAAGGTTGTTGATTATTTCTCTTTCATCAATCTTGTTGGACTTATGGAAGTAAGATGGAAAGATTTTGGAAATGTGCTTGCTCCAGCTAAGAAAAAATAGTCTCTTCTTCATGAGCTGAAGAATAGAGTAATTCATTATAAAATTATTCAGGATGGACTCATTTGGACCCCCTCTCAAACTGGTAATTACACAGTAAAGCAAGTTTTCTATCTTCTTAGTGATCAATGTCATTGTTTCGGAAGTTGAGATGATTTTCCTTTTGTTGGATAATATTAGGTCTACCAAAAGCTGGATCATTTGCTTGGCTTTCTCATAAAGGAAAGAGTCTTACTGGTGATAGGTTGGCCTCCCTAGGAGCTTATCCAATTTTTAATTATGTATTATATGGAAAAGAAGTGGAAACAAGGGATCATCTTCTCCTTAATTGCGAATTCGCAAATACATGTTGGAATTGGCTCCTTAAGAAATTGCATTGGTCTACACCCCATTTTAAATTGATTATGGCATTTAAATCATGGCCTAAATTGTATTAGGGGTCTTTCTTCATAGCCCTTTGGGAAGTTGCCCCTTCTATTTTAATCTAGAATATTTGGTAGGAGAGGAATAAAAGGATTTTCAGAAAATACTACGACAAAGTGGAAGGAGTAATCAGCAACATTGAAAAAGCAACTTTGAAAAACCTCTTTGGTAAGAAGGATGAGCTAAGAGGTTATCGGTTGGAGAATGAACTCATAGGGTTGAATCCAACCAATTTTGACACTATACAAGACTTCTTCACAAAACTCAAATCTATAAGATTACAGTTGGAACAATATGGAACTAAGAAAGATGATAAGCAATTGATCTTGAGTATTCTTTCTAAGCTTGGTCCTAACTATTCAATGTTTGTTTCTACATTCTATTCTACAAAATGTGCCCTAGGTACCACATTCAAAATGCCTTCTCTAGATGAATTTGTTGTAGAAATCATTAGGGAGAAGGACAAATTGGCTCAAATGGGTACAATTAAACCTTCTGAGTCACATGCCTTAGCTATAAATCAAGGCACAAAAGAACATAAAGGGTCTAGTAAGCAAGATAAGAAACAAAAGAACTAAGGAGAGAAGAATAAAGATAAAAAATCTACTACTTCAAAAGCAGATAATCATGCCTCTTCATCAAAAGATGAACAACCTAAGAAGGAGAAGGTCAAGTGTTCTTATTGTAAGAGGCCTAGTCATGATGAGCATAAGTATTTAAAGAAATATATTGATCACCTTTTGCATCTTCTTGAAAACAATAATATCAAGGTTCCTAATTTAGTCAAACATATTTCATCGAAAGGATCTTCAAAGGACACAGATAAGAGTAAGGAGAAAGGAAAGGGTAAGGCCCTAGTTGTTGTTTCTTCATAACCCAATTATTGGATAATTGACTTGAGTTCTTCACACCACATGGCTTCTTCAGAAGATGATTTCACCTCTTTAGAGTCATGCCCTATGCCTAACATACTAATGGGTGATGACACTCTTGTTGAAGTGCACGGGAGAGGGTATGTTGATGTAGGTGACACTCTTGTTGACGTGCACGGGAGAGGGTATGTTGATGTAGGTGAAAGAATATTTGAGGATTTCCTTTGTGTTCCATCTTTATCAAGCAATCTCCTATTTGTTTATCAGATCACTCATACTAGTTTTGGCAAGCGAGTTGAGTTCACACCGGATTAGTGGTAATCAGTGAAATACATAATGAGTCTACTATTTCTATGGGAAAAGCATATCATCATTACAGATTATATCAGTTTTCTCACTTTGTTCCTAACTCTCCTTTGACATTTTTACTCACTCATTTAGATGAGGTGAGTTGTTTGTGGCATCAATAGTTTGGCCACTTGAACTACCGTTACTTTCAGTGACTCAGTCAATAGGACATGGTTTCAGGGTTGCCTTCTATTCGATTTTCTAATGGAGTTTGCCAAGGATGAAATCTTGGTAAGCATTCAGAGGAGAAGTATGATAAAGGTAAAGCATGGAGAGCTACACAATTGTTGGAGTTGGTACACAGTGACTTGGAAGGACCATTTCCACAACCATCTTTCAACAGGGCTAGGTATGTCTTGACATTTATTGATGACTTTTCCATATATACATGGGTTTACTTTCTCAAACAAAAGTTTGAGGTATTTGAGAATCTTCTAGATTTCAAAGCTTTTGCAGAGAAACAATCTAGGAAGTTCATCAAGATTCTATGTACAAATAATAGGGGTGAATATGTTAACAATTAGTTTGAACAATTTTGTGCTTCAGAAGGTATCAACATGCAACGCACAGTTCCGTATAGTCCTCAACAAAATGGTGTCATAGAACACAAGAACAAGTCTTTGAAGAAGATGACCAATTGTATGATTCACTCCAAGCCTTTGACACTTCAGTACTAGGCAGAGGCTATCAACTGTGCATGTTACGTCTAGAACCAAGTTCCTCACAAAGTTGTGAAGGGGGTTACTCCTTTTCAATCTTGGACTAGTCAGAAACCTATAGTTAAGAACTTCAAAGTTTTTGGTTCTCTTGCATGAGACCATATTCCAACAAAGAAACACAACCTGATATGGATCCGCAAAGCAAGCCTTGCATATTTGTTGGATATCTAGATGATGTCAAAGGGTATAGACTTGTCCATCCCACTACTCATGAGTTGTTTATTGAGAGGAATGTTCATTTTGAGGAGAGTTATTCTAGTTCTTATCATACCACTTCTCCATCCACTATCACATTGGAGACATTACATCATGATGATATTTCTTCAGAGGATTTTAATCCTCCTAATATTGATGAGGAAAATTCTTCCTCCACTTCAGATGGCAACAGTGACGATGAGGATTCACATTCTTCTCATAGTCATCATTCAGAGGTTTATGATTCTCCCCGAAACTCTCCAGCCTCAATACCTCTTTGGGCTTGACAAACATTTGAGTCAACAAGAAATTGGCTTGGTGATCCATCAGATACTAGAAGAACAAGGTCACAGTTTCAATAGGCTCCACATCTCTTCATTGCTTCAGCTTTTAATCCACAATCTTTTTGAGAATATTCATGTGCTCCTGAGTGGGATGTTGCAATTCAAGAAGAGTTTAATTCCTTGGAAAGGAATCACACATGGGATTTAGCTCCTCTTCCTAAGGGAAGGAAACTTGTTCAATGCAAGTGGATCTATCAAAAAAAAATTGCAGTAGATGGATCGGTTGATAAGTATAAGGCTCACTTGGTAGCAAAAAGATTTTTCCAAGTTCCAGAGATTAATTACTCTATGACTTTTGCTCTAGTTTCTAAGATGAATTCTATTCAACTTGTCCTTGATATAGTTGTATCCCATCGTTGGAAAGTTCATCAAATGGATGTGAAGAGTGAATTTCTTGATGGTGATCTTCAAGAGGAAATCTACATGGAGTAGCCACAAGGGTTTGCTTAGGACCCCTCACTTGTGTGTCAATTTCAAAAGTCTCTCTATGGCCTCAAATAGGCTCCTTGAGCTTGGTATGTTGACTCATTCCTTCTAATATTTGGTTTCACTCGATGCCATTTTTATTCGAATGTATACATTCTACAGTAAGGTGATACTCTCACATTTATGTTTCTTTATGTTGATGACTTGTTGATCATAGGGAGTCACTCATCCACCATCAAGGAAGTGAAAACTACTCTACATGATAGATTTTTGATGTCAGACTTGGGTCTTTTGCATTACTTCATGGGGATTGAGATCACTCATTATTATTTGGGTATCTTCATTGGACAACCCAATTATGCACTTGATATGCTCTCTAGATTTTGCATGATTGATTGTAAGCCTACACCTACTCCTTTTTTGTTAGGGGTCAAACTTGAGGCTAAGTACTCTTCATCCTTGGTTGATGACACTTTATATTGACAACTTGTTGGTAGCCTCATCTACTTGACTCATACGAGACCCAAAATTTTATATGTTGTGGGCATGGTCTCTAGATTCATGCAGGAGCCACATGAGTTACATTGGAAAGTAGCTAAGAGGATCCTCCACTACATTCAAGGCACTCACAATTATAGAATCCAATATGCAACAGGTGTGGATATTGAATTGGTGGGATATACAGATTCAGATTGGGCAGGTGATTCTCAGGATCACAAGTCTACTTCAAGGTATTGCTTCTCACTTGGTTCAGGTCCAATTTGTAGGTTGAGAAAGAAGTAGTCTGTAATTTGTCTTTTATCAATAGAGGTTGAGTATTGAGGGGTAGTTAATGCTACCACTGAGGCTATTTGGCTTCAAAATATTCTCATTGAGTTTGGTATTCCAATCAAAAGGCACACCATCATCTTTTGTGATAATCTGAGTGCTATACAAATCTCAATAAATCCAATTCATACACATTGAGATACATATGCATTACATTCAGAAGTTGATTCAGGAAGGCATCATTGATCTTAAGTATTGTTCTACATTGGAGAATATTGCAGACATCTTCACCAAACCCTTAACCGAAATAAAGTTCCTTCATTTGCGATCTTTTCTTAGGATGTGACAACTGTCTAATTAAAGAGGGGATTCTTAGTCCTTCATTCTTTTCTCTCTCTATTTAAGAGGGGGGGCTATTCCTCTTATGGGGGGGATTATTCTTTTGGGAGGGATATCTATGTACATGGGTACCTAGCATGGCCTCATTTGTCAGGATCCATCTTTTCACGCACCTAAGCTACGCTTAAGGGGGGTGTTATTGTAGGCTTTTTATTTTTTTTATGTTAGGGAGTATTTATTTTTTCTACACATATATTTATTAAGCTTTCTTAGGTTATTAGGAGTGGTTAATATGAGGACACGTGGTGAAATACTTCAACTACATATGTAACTCTCCACCTCACATGAGTAGTTGAGTTACACACCCTCTTTTGGCTTGTTGTGCCACCTCTCATAACCACTATTTTGTCATTTCCTAAGTGGGATATGGGGTAGTTAGGTTTCTCACCCTCTTTCAGCTTTTTGTGCCAACTTTCTCAAATCCTTTCATGTCTTCATGTAAGGAGGTTATGCCACATGTTTTGGCATTTAACAAGTAGGTAAAAACCTCCCACCTTTTATGGGGTAGTAGGTTAAACCTCCCACTTTTTATGGGGAATAGGAGTTAATGCACCTCTTGGATGTATATGCTATTATTTTTCTATATAATAAGCATTATACTCTCACCTTCACTAGTTCAGTGATAGCTCGGTTAGACTCTTCTCCAAAAACAATTTTGTCTCTATTTTTCTCTCTCATATCAGATCTATCTTCATTCCGCTATTTTGATCATCAATCATCTGTTGCTTGGAGTTGCATGTGATCTATGACCGACATCAGATCCTGGATTAGTTCTCGCTTCTCGCAGGATCTGACATAATTTTGTCTATATTCACATCAATATATCCTCAAATATTTATTTGTTATATGTATTTCTATTTGGTCAAACATAATGTATATCATAAATTATATGTATAGATAAATATGCATGTGTTTCTGTATGTGTATGTATGTATTGTAGACACCTAAAAATATCTCATTGATCATTACTAATTACTCATCTTATTAATTGAATAATTTTTTAATTATTTAATTAATCTAATTAAGCTAATCAATTCTTCTAACTAATTAAAATCATCACCTTTCACATTGCTAATTTTTGAATTTCTATCTTCTTCGGCAATTAATCATTTAACCTTTCTTAAATAATTATATATTTATTATTTATTTAATTATGATTTATTCCTTAATTAAATAATCTTTATTAATTAATTAATTCTATTGCTAATGATTAAATAATTTTATTTAAATTAATTAATTAATTAATCTATTCCTCCAATTCTCCAAATTTGAATTTCAACTCATTTCAACCAATTTCATTTTCTCCAAATTCACATTTCACCAAATTTCAGTAAATCTCATGTGCATTTCATCATTCAAAAATCCAGATTCAAATCCAAGTAATATGAAATTGAATTTCAAATTCAAAATCCTATAGAACATGTTGAAAATCATGACTGATTGATCAAATCAGTTATTGATTAGTTAACTCAGTTAACTCTCCAATCTCCCCTTTTCACTCCAAATCACCTTTTCTGACTAATCAATCAATCCAATCAATTGGCTAATCAATTGAGTCAACTATCCAATCAATTAAGTTAACAAATCAATCTCTCTAGTTAACAGATCAATCAATCCACTTAACCGATCAATCAAAACCAGTGAACTAACAATCAACACTTCAATTTCAAATCTCACCCCATCTCACCTAAAAATCTATAAATATAGGATCAATTCATCATTTTCAATAATCATAATCTTCAAAATTATTGTGTGAAAACTATGCAAGATTCCTAGTGTAATACTTGAGAGCCGCCTATCACACAATTTTGGAGAAGAACAATGTAAGCCACGATGCAAAATAGGGAGTTTGATTAGTTTAATTATTCAATTCTTGCATTTATATTTTATTGGTTTATGTTTAAGGTTGCTAAATTGTTAAGGATTTTGTGATTGTTCTTTTAGTCTAATTAGCTATGTTTAACCTAACTGATTTTAAGCATGGAACATGTATATGCACATGTATGTATATATACATATATACATACATATACATGTATGCATATGTATATGTGTATTATCATAAATTATAAACCCTTAATTGGGTGGTGCAATTTCACGCTTAGGTTAGAACCTGCCTTAGTTGGTTTGCATCTTGCACTTTAAATTCTTTTTAAGAATTTAATTAATTAATTTAATTAAATATAAAGTCTTCTTTCATCACTATACACATCATAAAATTGGGCCCTTAAACATAAGTGTACCCCTTTTTTTTTTATTCTCCTAATTAATTATTTCATTAAAAGCCCTAATTATGTCCTATTTGGGTCTTCAAGGCCCGATTTCGCATATTTAGATACCTTGAATTTTCACATACTCTTGGAATTGACTTTAGAATCACAATATCTTGCTTCCCCAAAAATTTGGCAAAATGTTGGTTAGACCAAGAGGCAGCCTCTGGGTCCCAAATTTTTCTCCCCCAATTTTGGGAAAATGTTTTGGTGGTATTCTATTGTTTGAATCCAGTAAATTGAGGAAAAATATCATTTCTAGGTTGACCTATGATCAAAAACAAAGTTAGGGTTTCATACATATAGCCTTTCATTTCCTCATTTGAGGGATCCACTCTCTAGCAATTGAAGGAGTCTCTTATGAAGTGAAAGTGTAGGTTATGTGAAGTTTTCATCAGTGAATCAAGCATCTATCAAGTCTGCATCAGTCATCCTTAACATCAATTAGGAGATTTGAAGACATTGAAGAATAATAGGAGATCACGGACTGTTGATTGGCTAGTACCTCTCCCTTAGGGTTTGGTATGGTTTTATGTTATTTTCATGTCTTGGTATGAGCTTCATAAAATTCATTTTCAGATTTACATTCATGCTTTAGTCCATTATTGCATTTGTGATTTGAAACATTTACAATCATTTAGGGTTTTCTCTCCAAGGTGTAGGGTAGAACTCTAGATCTACTTTCTTGTTCATTTAGGATCTTGCATATACACAAAATTATTGTACACACATTTTTAGTAAATTATAAGCTATTTGTGGAGGTGGAAACCACCAAAATAATGAATTTTACTAAGGCACAACCCTAAATATCCACCTAGACACCATTTTTCAAGTTGCAGGTGCAGGTACAAAGATTCGATGAACAAACGAATTTTTGGACTGACAAAAAACATAGGTACATACTTAGTCCCAGAAGAAAATCCTAGTTTTTAGGGACCAGGGCATGGCATCTTGGTCCAGGACCAAGGCGTAGCACCCTAGTCCTCCCCGTTTTGTAGCATTTTTTGGCAGTTCAACATTTCAGACTCTCAGAGTCCAAAATCCAAAAGTTTATCTCAGTGGTATCAAGGACAAGGGCATGACATCTTGGTCTTGATTAGTTATCAACAAATTTTAGTGACAGGTGCACATCTGAGTTCCTTTTCCAACTCTATACTTAGTCATTCAGTTTCAATTCTGCAAGTTTCTGCATTTTCAGCTCATATTTGCATCTTTGTTCATCACCTGGCCTAGTTGATCATTGCATTGCATTTTGTACATCTCCTCTTCATAGAAACAAAGGAATAGAAACCCTAAAGACATTCATCTCTCTCTCTCTCTCTCTCTCTCTCTCTCTCTCTCTCTCTTATACAAGAAGTGGTCAAAGCGAATTATCTCTTAGGTTCTTTCGTATTCCAATGTGTGCATGGGAGTGGGATTAGGTCTTAACTAATTGATTCAATTTTCATACATCACATTTTGGTGAACCTGACGTGAATCCAACCTTCTTAGATTTGCATTTCTTACTTAGATTTAGCTATTATATCTTTCTTTTCATTCAAAAATAAAAAAATAAAAAAAATACATTGTATGCCTTGTGTTTTGTATGCACTTCTCATTTCAAAAATGTCAGATTTTTATTTGCAAGACTCTCATTTATATGATAATGCATTTGCTTATGATGATTATGAGTTTAGTAAGGAAGAACTTGAGGGAGCTCTTGATGATTTTTAATACCCTAAGCCTTCTAAACCTACATTTTGCCAAAACTAATCAATCTTGTTACTATGCCATTTCGTAGCGATGATAAAGATAAGTTGAATGGTTCTTCTCATGAATACATTCCTATCACATCATCCTCTAAATCTAGTAACATGATGGTTGAGAACAATCCTCTTTATGATGATGTGTCTCCTTTAGAGTCTAAACACAAACCATTCAATAGATATGACCATGCTATGTTGGATGATGCTCTTAATGATTTTATGTCTATTCCAACCTCTTCAAACAAAGATCACACATCTAAAAGATTAATCAACATGATAAATGTGAATGAGAATAAATTTCAAACACCTCTTAATAAACCCCTTTTTATGGTTCACGATGTTTGTCCTTCTCCAACATCACAACCTCTTAACAAGCCTCTCTTTATGGTTCAAGGTAGTTATGGTAATGATATCTTTTGCACTCCTACTAAACCCGTTATCACTGTGCAAGGAGGATATCTCACTAAGAGTCCTTATGAGAATGCTAAACAAATAACTAGAGAGAGTTATAATTTAGTTTCTCGTACCTATAACATAATAAACAATAGGCAACCTAATCATCTTCCAGTCATTCCAACTTCTCTTCCTAATCCTCAACCTATTCTTCCTCAATCACCTTGTTTTCACAAACTCTTGGTAAGGAGCATGATCTTATTGAACAACTTAAATCAACTCCCACCAAGATCTCCCTTTGGGATCTAATTCAAACTTATTGAACATATCATATAATGTTACAAGATGCTTTAAAGGCCTAGGATGTCTCACCCTCAATAGCATTTAATAATATGGCTTCTTTGATTGACTCCATGACAACACCTAAAGCTCAAATTGTATTCACCCAAGACGAGTTATCTCCTCGTGAAGTTTTACACAAATATGATCCTCTTATGATTGTTGTTCTTATCAATGGTAATGCTATAAGACGAACCCTTGTGGATAATGTCTATGTCCTTAATGTTTCTAGTGTCAACTTACTACATAAGATTAAATTGGATAGTTCTCTCATCAAACCCGATTCTCTTACTATTTGTGGCTTTGATAATGTGGCTAGGTTTTCGCTAGGTATTGTAACCTTGCATGTTAAGGTAGGACCTGTTATCTTAACCACACCTATTCATGTCATGCCCAATAATTAGACTTATAATTTGTTGTTAGGAAAACCTTGGACCCATAATATGCAAGTTGTCCCTTCCACTTTGCATAGGCAAGTTAAGTTCATTTATAACAAGAAGATGTACATTTTATTTGTTGATACCAATCTTCAAGCTTGTTTGCAAACATCTTCTTCTAAGTATTCCTCGACTAGTTCTTCCCCAACCACTTAGCACCTGGTAAAGCTAAGTAAAACCTACTACTCGCTTAGGGCATTTGTTAAGCCATGGAGGGAGATCTTGTTTTCTATTATGCGTTATGTTACCTTGGATGGTAGATTCACAAAAGTATATGGCTATCATTTTGTATTGCTTAATAATTTTAGGTATGATGAAAAAGTTAACATTCCTTATTTCCTATTGTGTTCAATGAATGCTACCATTAAGGCCCATAGAGAGAACCCTAAGGGTGATACAACCATGCATCAAGGTCTTATGGTGTTAATTTATGACCATCTAAAAGCCAACCAAATTACCCGTCCTTAGCCTTCTATCTTTGAGTCTAAGGAGGAAGGGTCAGATTCTGGTTTTTCTATGGGTGAGGAGTTTGAAAGTGATTCGATGAGTGAGTCAGAGGAGAGCCTTGATGACTCAGAAGCTAAAACTGGTAAGAAAAGAAAACAAGTGAGTATCGGGCCCTCCTCCTCGAAGGGTAAGAAAAAATCTAAAGAAAAGGTATTCCAGATCCGCTCCTCCTCCTCCTCCTCGGAGGTCTCTAAGGATTCTGAGAAGGATGAACCCCAGTCTCCTCAGAAAAAGAAAACTAAAACCTCTATTCAGACAAGGAACAAACAAAAGAGGCAGGAAGATAATGTTATGGAATTGGAGGTACAAGTGCAAAGAAAGGATCCTGAAGTTGACTAGAAATTGGAGGAGACCACAAGGGAAGGTTTTGATCAGAGGGTTGAAGGAAATGTTGATAAGATCACTAGTGGCGACATCCCAAAAAATGAACAAGACAATCCTGGTGAGAAAAATCCCCCTTCAAATCCTCCCACTGAGGGATTGAAAGGTTTTGTGGACACCATCGATTGGTTAATTAACAGTTACAAGAAAGTTGTGGAGGATAATAAGAAGCAGAGCCACATGGTCCAAATTTTGGAGACAATTAGTATTGGTGGAGGCAAATCTATGGTAGAATATGTTGAGGATTTGACTAAAACTATTCCCAGAGCCAAAGAGATCAGAGATTCCTTTAACCCTAGGTTTGAGAAAACTGAGAAGGACCTGACAGAGATAAAAATTAATGATAATGCAATGGACCAGAGAATGGCTGATACTGACAACAAATTCAACAAAATTGAAAAATGCCTCAAAAGTATTGCTAAACAAAGCTACAACATTTGGAAGGCCTCAACCGACAATACCAAAATTCTTATCAAAAAACTGGAGGATGAGAAGGATTCCCTGTAGCTGAAACCAAACATTAAAGGTACATGAGAAGTGCAAGGACCAGAGGCAAAAAGAAGGAGAAGAAGACAAACAAGGATATGGAAGAACTCAAAGCTACCTCGGCAAACTATGACCAGCTAGTCAATAAGGCAGCAGATCTTCTTAAGTCTTTATAGTTGTTGTTTGTCATTTCACTGGTTTTTCTGCTTTGTTGATGTAGACACTTAAAAATAATTATTTTAATTATTTTTAATTCCTCACATAATTAATCAATTAATTATGTTAATTCAAATTCTCCTCAATATTAATTAATTATAATTAATATTGTCACTATAGTATGTGATTGATTTATTTAAATAAATTCCTCTCTTTATTCTTCTAAAAATTAAATCTTCTCAAATCCTCCTCTTAGCTAATTAATTTCAACTAATTAGCTAACCTACATGATTCCTGCAAATCATCTTCTTAATTCATCATTAACCTAATAAAGTCTTCTAGAAACTCCCTAAACCCACTTAACATTATTATTCTAATTTTTAATTCCCTCCACTCATTCTCTCTCCTATTCAAATCCTCCTACAAATCCTATCTCACCTAACCTTTCCTCTAATCCCCCTCCTAATGAGTTGCTAGCGACTAATCATCATGATTAGTCACAAATTCAACTCCTTGTCCCTTCCATCCAACCACTATCCTTAAATGCTCTTTTCCTAGGTAAATGTGAGATTTTCAAAATCTCACATTCCTCTAGGCATATCATCTCCCAAGGAATTTTTTATTCCTTCTTATTATTCCAATCCCCATGATCATCCATTTTTGAAGAATTTTAAATTCTTCCTCCACATTCTTCAAGGAATGTCACATCCCTTGCTCTCCTCAAGGCACATTGGGAAGTCTTCCCAATGCACCTTGAGGAGTGTGGAGACAAAAAATGCCTTTAAGGCATATCTCTTGGTCTCCACACCCTCTCTTGGGCCTTATGTGAGCTCACAAGCAATCCTAGCCCTTCATCTTGGGTCCATCCTAGCCATCCATTCTTCCTCTCCTCTTCCTATAATTTGAGGACTCCATCCCTTCATTCATCATCTCCAAGCTTAGTAATCTTATGTTGCCATTTTGAACCTAAAAAAATCATCTTAGCATCCTTACCATGCCAAAATCATCTCTCATCCACACTTAATCATCTCATTCCTAGCATCCTTCAAGATTCATCTCATTTGTGCACAACATTGGAGAGCCATCCACATCAAGCAAGCAAAGGAGCACATCAAGGGGCACCTTCACTTTATCAAGCTCAATCCGAAGGAGAAGGTATAAGGTTTGTGAGGTATATGCATCTCATTCTTGTTTTTGTGTGATTCAAATTATGTCTTTTGATTTCATATGTTTCTATGATTGATTTGCATGATTTTCTAACTACTCTACCTCATCAATCTTTTCCCCTCTTCATTTTGGCACGTCCGGTGGGACCCACGTCCCTAAAAACTAATACTTTTTGTGAGTTTTTGTGAGTTGTGAGATGCAGGTTCTGGAACAATGCGAGAGACTGCAAACCAACGCGAGCAACTCAGGTTTAGCGTGACAAAAAACTTACTTCGGCGCGAGCGCAGGCGCATCAGCGCGACCGCCCTAAACATTTGAATTTTCTTCCCACTCTCTATCAAAATTTTAAAAAATTCACTTTGTATGTGTGTTTTGTTGTGTGCGCAAGCGTTTTAACGCTAGCGCAGGCATTTTGGTGCGAGCGATTTAGACTAGCATGACCGCTTTTTCAAAATTTATGCTCTATTATTTGAATTTGAAATTTTAAAATTTTTGCCCGCTAATCAGTCAGGCTTTTTGTTTTCAGGGTTTCAGCGCAAGCATAGGCATTTCGGCGTGAGTGCAGGCATATCAACGTAGGCATTTCAGATCAACGTGACAGACAGGTATAAAGTTCTTCGTTGTCCTGTGTTGACTGTATCTTTTTTTATTATTATTTTATTTAGTTCAGCATGTACGCAGACGTTTCGGCGCCTGCGCAGGCGCTTCAATGCGGATGACTGTACTTTAGCGCATGCATTGTATGTGTAGTACAATAAGTACTAATCTTTTTTTTTTAGTTTTGCAATTTAAATCAGCCATCCAAGACCTAAAAAATAGAAAAAACTACTAATCCAATTTTTTGCAGGTTGCCTAACAGACTCAACTAAACATTGTGCATTTTTTTTAATTAGGCACCTAGATCTTAACTAAGGGGAAATGAACCATTGTTTTTATGTGTTTTAAGAAAAGCGCAAAGGTAGGAGGGTATGCTCTCGTCTAGCTAGACGATCAGAAATCCAGACCCTCCAACCTTTTCTTGTTTGATTGCATGTTTACTCTTAGCGGGCCTGCCCTCCCAACTTGCTATTTGAGAAGGTAAGAGGGGAATGACCCAAGTGAGTACACCCGGACTTGGGGTTCCCAACTCACTATCATAAATAGGCTATTGACTACAAAAGGGTTAATGGTTGGGGCTATATGAGAGTTCACTCTCACATTAGGTGCTTAGTAGGATCCTAGAGATCTCAATCATGCTTGCGTGACTACTAAGTTCTTGGTGCTTCATTGGGCTATAGGCCTCAATTGCGTTTGCGCAACTATGAAGGGTAGCTCCTAATGGGAAGCCATACTAAACACCTTGTGCATAGTGGCCAAAAACCTTCTAGTCATTGGTACAGGAGGTCGGACCTCTGAAGCCGTCCATATTTTTACGGCCCTTAGTAGAGACACAAAGTTCGTCATGAGAAGTTTTCATGGGAATTGATGCTTGGCTGCCTCAAAGAATTGAGTGTCGTGGAGGGGAGCCAGTGGGGTCAAGCATCTAAGTGTCCACTCTAGGTAAGCGTAGCTGGGAAACCAATTGGGATCCAATGACTATTGTCCTTGCTAGCCTTAAGAGTGTTGTGTATGAGCATGAGTGTCTTTGAGTTAAAAATGCATATGATCATTGTGTTTGCTTTGTTTGGTACATACTTGCCAAGAGTAGACTAAAAACACATCACTATTCCCAAACATCTTGCAAAAACGTTTGTCAAGACACAAACAATTGTCCAAGTCATTACCCACACAAAGTCCAAAATTGCGTCAAAGCTCCGTTCGTCCAATGTTTCATAAGCCTAAGTGAGAAGCTAAGAGTCCATCCTCCCCATCAAAGTTCAAGTTTGTCCTTTAAAACACCAATTATCATCAAAATCAGGGTGGTTGTGTCCCTTCATACAACTTGCCATTTGAATCAATCGTCTATTGAGTCATGTTCATGCCAAGAATAACCTAGTCATCAAACTTCTTCTAGTCATCACTATCATACCCCCTCAATCAATCATCCTCAATTTCCTAAAGACTTAGCACATCAAATTAATCTCTTGCCACTATCAAATCAATTCTCAAGATCCGAATCCAATCATCCTTTAATCCAATTTAACCTCACGTTAAGGTTACATGCCTTGTGAAGTTTCATTTAGACCTCATCATTAATCAATTGGCTCTTGTGCTTGAAGAAGAATCCTCTCCAAGTATCTTTTGCCTAATCTTTTTTGAGTCGATCAAGACTCTTGACTCACGCCTTTACTTTTCTTAGGGTCATTAGTCAACCCTTGGTGGAAGAAAAGCTTTTTAATCATTATTCCAAGGTCTAAATCGTACCCAACTTGGTCATTACCTTGCTTGTGGTTTCATCCACCACCTAAAATCCTCATCCAAGGACTAAGGTGTTAATCATAATCAAATCCGGGCTCTAATCCAAGAACCCCCACCAATCAACAAAATCCTTTTTCATCCAAGGCAAAGTCCAAAATAAATCCCACAAAAATCTTGCTAAGTCCTTTCATCAAAGATTTTCTTCCTCCAAGCTCTTCTAAGGTTATTCGTGTATGGTCATAACTCGATCTTAAAAGAAAAAGATGGTTGAACACCAATATGGCATGCCAGACATAAGTGTCCTATATGAAGATCTCACGCAAGATCCTACACAAAGTGGGCAACCTAGCAATCAAGATCAAAGCCAAAATCCTAATATGGTTAGCCAAGATGAACTCTCTCCAGAAGTGCAAACTTTCTTAGCAGACTCTTACAACTAAGAGATGATTGAAAAATTCATCCAACACAGTCCTACCGCACTTCTAAAAACTCTCCTTGAAAATGGAGCTCAACTTCCGTCTGAATTTGACAAAGCCGCTCTCGGCCAACAACCACAAGGAGACCTCGCTCCCACACAAATGTTGCACTTGCTGCTCAAATTCAATCAATTGCAGCCCCATCAATCATCCAAACTCAATCAATACCACTCGTGGCACCTCCCACCATGGTCTCCATCCCACCTTCTTCCTCCTTACCATCTATACCACTATCAAATCCAGTCTCATCTATTCTCCAACACACTTCTATACCACCTCCTTCCATTCAACCACATATTTCTATTCCACAAACTTCGCTTCCTCTCAACAATGTCGCAAACTATATCTAGGCTGCACTCAATCCTGTCACAACACTTTGTGGGCTGCAACCAACTATCACTCAAATCCCAGCGACATCAATCATCACATCTCATATTCCTGCCTCCTCATCATATCAATACATTGGTGGTGGTATGCCTTCCTTGACTCATCCAATTCTTGGGGAAAATACAATTCATCATTATCAAAGTCCACAACAAGACCTCATCAAGAAAATTCAAGACATGAAAAATATCATCAAGGACATGAAAGAAGGGACTAATAAGAGGAAACCATACTCATTTGAGGAATTTTGTCCTTATCCTTATTACCCGTCCATATCAGTTGCGCCTTACCCTCCAGGATTTGAGATCCCTAAATTCACCAAGTATGAGGGGAAAGGAGACCCCCATGACCATGTTTGAGAATTTCACATC